>NC_081414.1:874798747-875130533 GCF_030272615.1 Cryptomeria japonica | reverse complement strand
AGCTATTTTGGATGCTTTACTGGCATCCTTCTAGTTCCACTAGGTTGAGTAGTTTCTGATTGGTTTGGATCCGGCATGATCCAGTATGCTCCAATATGATTTGGTTATGGAATTGGATTATTCATGATACTTATGTTCATATTTATTCAGTTGGTTTTGGTTTGGTGATTGGATGCTATCCTATTTTGTTTGAAAGCATGGCTTGTGGTTCAGGCGAGGGTTTCACTGACAAAGATTTTGATGAAGATCTTTTATGGTGTTGGTGCAGCTTCTGGTGGAGTTTCAGGATGCTGATGGTGATCCTGTTCAAGACTTGGGGGATGAAGATAATTGCTTTAGTGTGTGGACCTATATTGGGTCATGATTGATCTAGGTTATGGAACGACTTAGTGTAACATGTGAATTAGACCTCTCGATGTGTTTCCGAGATGTCTTATGTGTTGGATATTATTTTTTTGGTCTAAGATCAACATGTTTTATAATTATGTAATTGGTTTATTGTCTGGTAGATGACCTGATTGTTTATGGTCGAGGGTTTGTATATATAGATGTAAGATCTCATTGTAGATCAGATATGGGAATTGGATATGGATATGTGATGTGCGAATAATGTAGTATCATTTAGGTAGAGGATTTTTTTAATCATTGGAGATCGAGTTGGGTTTATGTAAGAGGATTTAGTCCTCCAGTATTGAGCCTAACTGAAACTGTACTCAGGCATAGGAGATGTCATCTTTGCAGTTCATTCCTTCTTCCAGATTGTAGTCTAGATTTTTATGTAGTCAGTGAGACTCATTTTCTGATGAGCAATACACTCTATGTTATTGGCCTTCTTGGAAGTGCAGGCCCCTCAATTGTAATTCACATACTTACTGTAGAAGTATTATCTCACTGTGGGTAGGCTTCCCACCATGGTTTTTCCCTTTACCGGGTTTTCCACGTATAAATGTTGGTGTCATGTGGATGGTATTTACTTTCTGATTACTATTTATGCTAAATTGGTTTAACTACTATTCCAGTATTTTGTTTAAGCATTCTGGTATTAATTTTTTGGTTTCTGATATTAAAGTTTTAATTGCTAAAAGTTCTAGTAATTTGTGACAACTGATTCACCCCCCCTCTCAGTTGTCTTCTGGTTATTTGAAATGTCTAACAATATATATCTCAACCACCTAAATGATAGAAACCATTAAATTCATAAATATGATTTCTACATTTTTAAGTGTCATTAACCTATTGACGTATACATGTTTTTCCAAGTTGAGTAGACTAGTAAATTTTCTCTATTGTTTATATCATTTTATCTTATCTGTGCTCAACAACTAATTGATCTAGGTGAAAAATGTATTCATCTAAGTTATCATTTAATTAAATCTTTTTAAATATAAAAATATTCTCCATAAAGAAAATAATCTAGATTGAGGTGAATTGAGCTAGAAGCCTACATTTAGCTTGTATGGAAATATTTAGCTATGCAAAAAACCGAGAGTTGCAAATTCTTGAATCTAAAAAAAAAAGTACTTAATTACAAAGATAGCTAAAATCTATTGCAAAGCTAACATAAATGATTGAGGTTGTCAAATTGACAATTAAAAAGATCATTTCGATTTTGAATATCAATATTGAAAAAGTACGGATTTTAGTAGGGGTGGTTTGTATAAAATACACTAAGTAAAATAGGAAATCTTAGGCTCCATAATGCCTTTATAGACCATGTAAAATATCTTTCTCTAAACTTGAGTAAATCAATGAATTGATCATTTCTATTGAAAATAGGAAACATAGGAAAATGAGAAGATATCTAATTATATACCCTTGCTAGAAGATTAGTTAAAAAAAAGCTTTCAAAAAATAATTTCTATTCCTCACCATCCATATATTCTCAATAGATCTATTCCATGTTTCATATGCAAATACATGGCCTACAAGGCCTCCTAACTTGAAAGCATTCCCTAACCTAATTTCAAAAAAATATATTTTTTAACCTTAGGCCAAGAATGGGATAATAAAATTCCATCTTACAGAAATGTTTCTAAAATTCAATGCTTTTTATAAAAACCTTGAAAGAGATAATGTTGATGAAATTTAATCTACTTGGATATCACTGTAGGTTATTGCAAGAGACCAAAGAATTTATTATTTGCAAGAAGGGTCAATGAAAGTGACATTTTAACGTAAAAGCCAAGGATTAATGGGTTCCAAAACATTCTAAATTTATTTACAAATAAAATTCCAAGGAATTTAAATAAGCATAAAAGTGATTAGAGTGATACTATGAAAACCTATGTTTCTCTACACTATGCAACTATATGGTATGCATGACAAAATTTGAAGTCTAATAGTATTTTTAATCCTTTATTTCATTATATTTTATTAATCATGCAATTTTCCCTTGACATATACCTAGGAAATAGATAATCTTGAGTATCCTTACTTAGTCTCTTTTAGGACATATTCTCTTGTGATGTGACTATCATGAACATCAATGACTCTATATATTTCTGGTAAAGGTTTTTATAGGATGTTATTTTCTAGATTCCTATGAGCTAAAGCTCCTTGGCATCATGTTGTAGCTCATGTACATACCTATTCTCCCTAGAATGGCCACATTTTAGATGGAGGAAGGTTAACAAAGTTGTTCTAGGATGTTGTGATTTATGTTGTTTAAGATGTTCTCATTTATGTAGTTAGTTCTTGAACACTAGACATGAAGAAAGCGTAAACTCTAAAAATATTTGGGAAGGAAAAAAATGTCCCCAAACACATATGAAAGATCTAGTGCTTAGAATTAGAACAAATAAAATACTAATTATTATTTTCCAAAGTACAATAACCAACCTTTGAAGACATTGATCGAGTGTAGTAGTTAACATAATTGGAAAATAAAAACTATGTAAAAAAACACTAAGAAAAATGGGAAAACTTAGGCTCATAACCATTAATCAAAAAATGTTAATTATTAATATTTATTAGAAAATCTAGAAAAAATGAGAGAATTTTAATAGGAAGACCTTTCATATAAAATACACTAAGTAAAATGCAAAATCTTAGGTTCTCCAATGGCTTTTTAGATTGTGTAAAGTGTTATTATCTAAACATGAGTAGATTACTTAATCGATTATTTCTAATTAAAATTATGAACATAGGAAAGTGAGAATATATCTAATTGTAACCTTTACTAGATTATTAGTAAAACAAATGTTCCAACATATAATTTTTATTCCTTCCTCCACGAATAGTTTTCCAAAATAACTTTTTATGCTTAAGATGAAAATAAATACTTATTAATACTTCATCAAAGGATTTTCTATCCTAATTTATCAAATAAAATCTTTCTTTAGCCTAAGTGAAGAGCAAGAAGAAAAATATACTTAGAGAAAATATCAATAAAATTTAAATATTTCTTTTGAAAATCTTGAAAGAGTGAATCAATAAAATCTTATCTGCTAGGAAATCATGGTAGGTAATAACTAAAAACCAAAAAGATTGTTGATTGGAAGAAAATGCACCCTTAAATTCATTTTCACTTAAAATAAGCCAAGGATCAATGATTTCTTCATATTTCTAAACGATTTTAGAAAAATAATTCCCAATAATTTTAGCTAGTACAATACTAATTACAATGGTTCAATAACAAGCTAGGTTTCTCCATGGAGTGTAACTATGCATGATGAAATCTAAACTCTAAAAATATTATTTATCCTTGTTTTTTTAAAACTGCCTTGATGACCCACTTCACACAAAGAGTAGTATAGTACTGGGTAGTGCTTGGACACCACACATCAAGCAAACCGAAACCATAAAAAATTCATTCGGAAGGAAATAAAAGTCCAAGGCAATGTGATGAAATCTCTTGCCTTTTTCACAATTGGAACAAAGAAAATGTCAATGTACCTTTTCCAACATGTAATAACAAGCCTTATAAGACACCCATCAAGAGTGGTATTTAACATAATTGGCCGAGAGAAACTTGAACAAATCTACAATTTGCTAGCAAGAGAAAATTTCTTAGTCATCTATTAGGAAAGATTTTTCTCAACCTTATCAATGGCTTATTGCCATAAAGAAGATGGAAAGCTAAAACTAAATGGAGTACCCAATTTTTTCAAAAATTTCTCTATAGTTGATCCACCTTCCACATATGGATTTGAATTGAAGCTAGAAGAGGTGAAAATGTTTTGCAACTAAATACTAAACCCTGTAGCCAAGTAGTAAGTGCTAGAGATTATATAAGGCTTTTTTTTTTCATTTTATTCTCTTCTTCCTCTACTAGAGTGAGAAGTGAATTGTCTAGAAAATGATCATTGACAATCTATTAAAGACCATCACAATGCAAGGAACTATGATGAGCCAACTCCATGAATATGACATTAGCAGGGAAATTACCATCTCCTTTAGTAGTTAAACCATAAAGAATTGGTTTAAGCGAAGATGATATGGATCTTCTTCCTTAACCACGCTCAGGACAACTTCACAGAGACCATAAAGTATGTTAAGTGATAGGACACGACATCGAGGTATTTCCAAATCGCTCTCTCGTAAATAGAAAAACTTATTTATAGTTGATCAGGATTAAATTGGGAAAATATTGAAATCTAATTTTTTTCTAAATTTTCTATGTTTTAAGAAATTGCAATTTTGAGGGTCTTCGATGCATTTTTGGACAAATGTTGCGTTTCCAAAATTTGGTTCTAGATTATTTGAATACCTTTCCAATGCATCAAATGGTTTGTAATTCGGAGCTAGGATGAGAAAGTTATGCCTTCTCAAAGTGGACTGAAATTTTATATTTAGTTTTTTTGATAATTTTGATAGTTTTAGTAGTTTAAGTGTAATAAACATTATGGTGACTCTTCGTTTCAATTCCAAGGGATTTGTGTGACCCTTGGGATACATTCGACTTGTATAAACTCCAATTTTGAATAGAATGGAGACAGTTTTTGGTTTGCAATCCTCTTGTTGTCAATTTCTTTTTTTTGAAATCTACAATACCGCAAGTATCACACTAGGTATTGTAATCTGGTTTTCATAAATTAGATCAGTGGTATCAGAGCGGGAATGCTCCTTTATGCCAATTTACACAAGGTCTTCCTACCAAAGATTAGGATTGGATACACAAGATTTGTCAAAATACCCACCTTTGAGACGCACACAATCGAAGATGTCAGACAATGATGTTAAGAAGTTGGTCGAGGAAGCTTTAAATAAGCAACGAGAGGAGATGATGAGTCAATTTTCAAACCTCCTACAGAAGCAAAAACCCTCTGAATCTGAAACACCATTTCGTGGAAATACCCCTTTCAAAGTGCACGTCAATTTCAACATCCCAAATTTTGAAGGAAAGGTCGATGCTGAAGCTGTTGATAACTGGTTATCAAAGTTGGATAGGTACTTTTCTGTAAATAATTTCTCAGATGCTGAAAAGATAACATTTGCTCTCCTCAAAGTTGAAACCCATGTGAAATTAGCATGGGAAACCAAAGTAGAAAACAAAGAACAAGAATCAGTTGCTGAAGATGGTTTTATACTATCTCTTGATAAGAAGCCCACATGGGGAGAATTTGTGGAATATATAAAAGAAGCTTACCTCCCGGAGGATGTATATGAACAAAAATACATAGAATGGCAGCTTCTTCGCCAAGGGAGGTATCAGTCTGTGCAAGATTACATGAATACATTCCATTCACTTTCAACAAAACTCGGTATTAATGATTCAGAGAAGCATAGAATTTTGAAATATCGGAGTGGACTTCACAGGTATATTCAAACAGAGATGGATTTTTTAAATATTGAGACATTGGCAACTGCCTATAAATATGCTACAAAAATTGAAGAAAAATCCAAGCAAAGATGGAAGAGGGACTACTTTGCAAACAACAAGCCAAGGGCTGAAGGTGGCAATAAATTTGCAGGGAAACAGGTGACCAAGGAACCTCATTCAAATTCACCCAAGAACACATGGTGGTCTACTAAAAAGACAGACACAGGCATGTGGTGTGAGCTGCATAGGTCCCCAACCCATAATACAAAGGATTGTCGAAGTATTAAAAATTTGATGACAGAAATACGAGGGGAGGAAGCTGAACCTGAATCGTCACCAATAGATAATTCTAAGAAAGAGGAGAATGATTCCATCATAGAAGCAAACCCATATGCCGTAGTTGGAACCGCTAAAGTATTTCCCCGTGAAGATGAAGAGAGACTTTTTCATTCACAGATGTGGGTTGATGGAAAGCCTCTACATTTTATTGTTGACAGTGGGAGTCAAAAAAATTTGATCTCTAGGGAGACAGTCAAAAGATTAAATTTGAAAGTGACAAGACACCCACAACCATACTCTATGGGATGGGTGAATGAGGGACAAGATATTCAAATCAATCAACAATGTCGTTTGCCATATTCAATCAAGCCTTTCAAGGATGAAGTGATATGTGATGTAGCACCATTGGATGTATGCGATGTCTTGCTGGGGTAGCCATACATGTATCAGAGGCATGGGGTGTATGAGTCAAGGCCATGTAGTGTTACAATCAAGCTTGGTGAGAAGAGGTACTGAATGCCAGAGGTATGTCCAACAAAAACTGCATCTTTAATTAGTGCTAAACAATGTAAACGCTTGATTGCTCAAACTGGAGCTTTTATTGTACTCATGATTCGCCCTGAACAAACAAAGTCAGTTGTTCTTAATACACATGCTAAGGTAACAGAGAATCAACAAAATCAAATAGATAAAATTTTGAAAGAATATCACAGTGTGTTTACACCACCAGTGGGAGTACCAACACACTGTCAAGTCAAGCACTCTATTGATTTAATTCCAGGCACACCGCTACCACATGAGCCAATATATAGGAGGTCAGTTTTGGAAAATAATGAGATTAAGAGACAAATTCAGCTGGGATTGCCACATCCTCGCACGTGGGATGAAAGCTTACCCTATGTGCAACACAACTACAACCGTGCACTCCATAGTACTACAGGGCACAGTCCATTTGAGGTTTCTCTTGGGTACCAGCCATTGGCACCTATGGATGTGGCAATACCATCTCTACAGTCTAGTAGTCCATTGAATGGTGACAAGGAGGTAGATGAAGTAGAAAAATTCATTGATAACATTAGACACCTACAACAACAAGTTTATGAGATATTGGAGCAGAGTAATCAGAAGTATAAGGAAAGACATGATAAACATAGAACTCCCCATCAGTTTCAGGTTGGTGACAAGGTATGGTTACATTTTCAGAAAGAGCGCCTGCATGGACCAAATAGGAAGCTTCGACCTCTTTGTTATGGACCATACACTATTGTGAAACAAGTTGGTGAGAATGCTTTTGAACTTAATTTGCCATCCTTTTTGGGACTGCATCCAGTTTTCAATGTGGAGTTGTTGAGACCCTATTTTCCTCCTTTATTGGATATCTCCCAAGCTACTGAATACATTCAAGCTGCAGAGTTAAACCCCTCTACTACTGCTCCAGTCCAATGTGACCATGTTACTGAAGCCATTTTAAAGACTTTGAGAAATCAGAAAATCCCTTTGTATTGGGTGGTTCGAGCTGGTTAGCATTCTCATCAAGGCAAGTGGCTTACTAAGGAACAAATTGAAGAACAATTTCCTCATCTGTTGCAGCAGATTAGTGTAATGGGGCCCATTGCCTCTTAAGGGGGGAGGAATGATCAGGATTAAATTGGGAAAATATTGAAATCTAATTTTTTTCAAAATTTTCTATGTTTTAGTAAATTGCAATTTTGAGGGTCTTCGGTGCATTTTTGGACAAATGTTGCGTTTCCAAAATTTGGTTCTAGATTATTTGAATACCTTTCCAACGCATCAAATGGTTTGTAATTCGGAGCTAGGATGAGAAAGTTATGCCTTCTCAAAGTGGACTGAAATTTTATATTTAGTTTTTTGATAATTTTGATAGTTTTAGTAGTTTAATTGTAATAAACATTATGGTGACTCTTCATTTCAATTCCAAGGGATTTGTGTGACCCTTGGGATACATTCGACTTGTATAAACTCCAATTTTGAATAGAATGGAGACAGTTTTTGGTTTGCAATCCTCTTGTTGTCAATTTCTTTTTTTTGAAATCTACAATACCGCAAGTATCACACTAGGTATTGTAATCTGGTTTTCATAAATCAGATCAATAGTGCTTAAAAAAACCTTGCAGCGGCTTTTGCCCAGAAACGCAACGGAGATCCAACCTATTATCATCTTGTTTTTATTTGTTTGAAGAATACAAACGCATACGATAAAGGAGAGATTGTTAAGAAGCTAAATTCATACAATTAATTGATCACAAAAATTTAAGCATGACTTTAGTGTTCATCCACCTTTTAAATGTGCTATGATTATTCATCAAAAAACCCATCTGTAATATAGATAACTATTCATCACAAATATAATCCCTAATATAGACAATTGTTCATCAAAAATCTGATCCATCCATTTTCTCCTATTGAAGGTCAAACATTATTCAGTGCAAATAGAAGAACAAGAGGCGAAGCGGCCATCATTTGCTATTACGTTGGGATTTACAGCTTAAAAATAAGCTTCTCACTCACAAAAACAATGAATGAACTAGGTTAAATAATAGGAAAATGATAACTTATAGCATAAACAATAAAATACCAACTAATAATCAACATAGAAGCTCATAATTGGAAGTGGGATACATAGAGGAACCTATACCTACAATCAAGAGTCAAAAGTACCAAACCAGTGTGTTGGGCACCCTAGTCTAGACATTATTCAAATTGACTGAAAGTTTTACAAATGTAGTCAAAAGGTCTTGTTTGCATGTCTCCTAGAATCTCGACCAAAAAGGGTTCGGCATGTGTCTTGGGTGCACTAATCCTAGTGTTTCTATGTATTTAAAATATGAAACTATCTATCTCAGCTTGCTTTATAAACCTATAGTCTCCCTTATTGTCATATTTGAACTTGCACTTGAAATAATAAAAAATAGTTGTGTAGTATAGTGGCCTTCCTAAGTCAAACCCCATGTTCATATTTCCACCCCCACAATATTTATGATGATGTAAAAATAATTCTTGAAACAATAGACTTGCTAAAATGAAATGATTATACCTTAAAGGTATGAAACCTTTTCATCAAGTTTCATAAAAAGGAGATAATGAAATGCTCTTTAGACAAGTTATCCAAGTATTGATGCAATAACATCATCACAAAACATAAATCATGGACATGAAATCATAAATAAATGTAGAATGTTGTATCTTGCCACTCAATGTGCTCAAATCTACTCTTGATGTTGTAGAATGCTTTTGGAATTACTTTAAATTTTAACTTCTATAGTCTTAAACCTTTTAAATTTTAAATATTTGTTTATATAGGGTTTACAATGTATTTTTGAGTTATAGGTTAACATAAAATGATGAATTACAAAAATTGAGACTAGAATTTAAATTGTGAAGTCGACACTAGCAATGCCTACAATTTTAAGGAGTTTTTAAGGGACAGGTGTGTTGGGCACCTTTATTCCACCAAAGTAAGCCCTTTGAAAGGGAGTAAAGAGTGTTGATATTTGTGGTGCTAAATCAAGTCCTAGTTTGAGTATTTGATGATAGTTAAATTTCAGGATTAGTAATTAGATTATAGAGTAAAATAGGACCCAAATAGGCTTAAAAGTACATATATAATGGTAGAGTAAAGTAGAAACCCAAATGGAGTACAAAATTGTAAATGGATACAATTTATTCCACTATATTTATTTCCCTTTTTAATGATAGTAGAGATAAAGAGATAGAAAAGTGAAGAGAAAAATAGGACTAGAGTCCAAACTAGCCTATTGGAGTTATTTCAGAATCTTGGTAGCTTTCATATCCTTATGAATGATCTGATCATGCTATGTATGTTGAATTTGCATCCTAAATTTTGCAAACCCTAGTTCCAACCATAAAACAGTAGATCTATAATGAAATTCAAGAGCACATCAATGTAGAACAATTAAACATGCAAAATGATACCTTCACATCTTCAGAGGGGTTTGATCTTCATTGTTCTCCTATCTCCGTTGATATTGTTTTGATATGATTGCTCTCAGATTTTTCTACTTGCACAAGATCTCAATGGGTAACAGATGTAGTTGTGATGATACAGATTGATATAGGCTAAAGACAATGTAGTAGAATATAAGTGTGCTCCAAGATTGAATTATTGAAAAGTGAGGGGAGGAAGCCTCTCTTTTCTTCTAGAGAGAATCCTAAAAATGGAGGGATAAGATTAAGAGGTGGGATAAAATATGGTCGACTAAAAGTAAAGGATAGGTAGAGGAAATAATAAAATTAAGGAAGTGGTTAAGATAAATGAGAGGAAGAAAACTAAATGAATTAATTAAAGATCTTATTTATTTAGTAGATGGAGGTAAACATAAATTTAATAAATAAAATCTGTGTTTAGTTTAGAAATAAAAGGGAAATTTAAATAAAAAAAAATGTTTATTTAAATTAGGATGGAAAAGGGCTTAGAAAAGGATCAATGAATTAATTGAGAAAATAAAAATTCATTTAATTAATAGAAGATATGAGATAATTAAATATATCAAAATATTTATTTAATTAGGCTAGGACAATTTTATGGTGTCTACACATGCATATCCATAACCTCTTTAATTACCTCAGCAAGATCTTCAATAGCCTTAGATTGGTTATAGGTCTTAGATGAGGTCTTGTGCACCTTGGACAAAACCTAATTAAAAAATTCACCAACAAGTCCAGTGGCCTACACCTCCACATCAATAGTGTCAGCATTCACCTTTGATATTTTAGCTATTTTCTTCTTCCGTACTATCCCCAAGTTTGCGGTAGTCTCATTTAACAATAGAGTCCCTTGACATTCATCTAAATATCATTTTTGCTAACATTCACCTCTATATTGAGCTTACTACTAACCTTGGCAACTAATCTTTCCAACTAGCTAATTCTTTCCTTTGAGTTGGAGTTCATATGCTTCATATCATTGGCCACTATCTCGATTAGAGCCAACATTTTCTTAGACTCTTTATTCTCCATACTCCTATTCCCCATCACCTAGATACTCTCCACCTTGTTGGAGAGTGAAACACAATTATTTACGATGTCCATAATCTTAGACATAATCCAATTGGCCAAATTGGTTTGTCCTTTAGTAGCTTTCAAAATAAGTGCCTCCACACCCTCAAAGGAATTCAAAGGGTTTTCATCCAGGGCCTCCTCCTCAATATCATCTTTGGAATCATGAAAAACTACCCTCCTAAAGGTCCTCATTTCTATCCACCAACTTCCATTCCCCACTAGTCTTATCAAACAAAGGTTTGATCTTGAAGTGTTTCTCTTCAATTGAAATGACAAGAATGAGATGATAATGATATGTGATGACATAAAATAGGGGAGATGTCTTACATAGGGATTCCAAATTAAAATCACTTTTTTGCTAACTTGAATTATCACATTTTTGCATTGGGGATAGTTTTAGAAATGGCAAGACCAACATATTATCCTCCCAAAATTCTAGCCAAAAAATATCACACAATGTTACCCTAAGCACAACCATACTAGATGATGCTACCCCGAGCACTTATGTCCCAACAAAATAGACCCAATTTTTTTAGGTATGTAAGATAATAGGATCTTGATACCATAAATGTAACTTACATGAAAATATGTGATGTTTGATGTATGAAAAGATGCATTAAACTTTGAAATTACATAGAACCAATATAAGCGTACAAAAAATAAGAAGGGCACACTAAAAATAAGGGCCCAAATAATAGTGTTGATGTATTGAAGTGAAATAGGACTCATAATATTAAATTGAATATTAATTTAATACAATAAAGGTCCTATAATGCATAGAGGAATAGAAAAATAAATAAAATAAGTGCTAGGAGAGCATAAAATGGGACACCCTAATCAAAGGTGTACAATTGATAATGCTACACTTAACACTCCATTTAGTGGAGTATGATAATATGATCATACAATTCTAAAGTAAAAAATGAGGAGATATGACATATGAGAGAAAGATAAGATAGGTATAGGATAACAATAAGGGATGATCAATCCCTTGAGCACAGGGTCTTATCAATCCATGTCAATAATGTTTAAATATACATAAAGAAAAAAATGTTAATACTAAAACAAAAAGTTCCAAGTCAACTAGTTGAAGAGACCTCAATGCCAAAATATCTCAACTGGTAATATTATTTTTGATATGTTGTTGCAAGAGTAGAAGTTGACTTATAAGAATGACAAGGATGTAGACCAACTGAGACTACATGAAACCATGATCAAATGCTAGAAATGTGTGTTATGCTATGGGTTCATAAGAGATAGAGAAAGAGAAATGGATTCCATTTGATAGAAAAATGTGTTATGCTAGGTGATCCATGGAGGTGTCTGATTTTAGGAATAAAGCATGAGGATACAAAAATCTATATAATATTCATGATAGATCAAATGGAAAATGTTTGAATATAGGACTGAAACATTAGTATGCAACTATTAGGGTAAGGTGTCATTAACCTTTCAATACTAAGCCATTCATATCTCTCCATGTAATCCAAAAAGTGTTCCCTAGGACATGTCAGGAGAGCATTAAATATTTGTACTTTATGGCTATTTGTAATTGTATATTTAAAATGAAATCACAAAGAGGTGATAAATATAAATCAAAATGGATAAAATATACTCCTTACCATGTCCATCATGAGACATGAAAGTTCATGTATAAGGAGATAAAAAAATAATAATAACGTGTTAGATATAATGATGTCATATATAAAAAATTGCTACTAGTAGTCCCAAAAACATATCTCGTAGGTGTCGACACATCATACAAAATGGTAAAACACTAATACATGAGGAGAAAATGGAGCTAAGATGTTTTCCCACCCTTTGAATCACTTGGTCTTATGAATATCTTATCTCTTTATGGTCCCACTCCTCCTATCCTAAGTGGTGCTCCTCTTGTTGATCTTGGTGCTAGTGGTACTCATGGTGGCCCATGACTCCTGCACTCTCTGTCCTCTTCCTCCTAGGTTTCTTGACGAACATTTGTTGATAAATGCCTACCCTATATCCTAGAGGTATCACTAAATCATATAATTATCACTAATAAACAATTTCTTATCCTACAAGTTAGATAAAATCCATGCTACTTCGTTAATATCCTTGGCTTGCAAACCTAGCTTACTCAATGATAGCCTCAGCTCATCCATATCTATAGATGGTTTTGTTTCTCATCCATAAAATCCTATAGTTGGCACCTCAATGATGTAACTATTAGACAAATCTGATACGGGGAGTAAACTTAGAAGTGGAGTGAATCATGTTACTATTAGTAATTAGAACTATAGCATATCATAACCTCAACACAATGAAAGATAGAACATGAAAGCATGGTACACACAACACCAATATTTTTGATGTGGAAAACCTAGTACTTGTTACAAGCTAGGGTTGTCATTGCACCAAAAGATTTACCTTTCAATGCCTAATACAACAACTAGACATATAGAATCCATAGGAGACTGTTAAACAATGTCATAAATCCTCACAAGGGACACTGGCCCATGACCAACAATCCCCCTCCCAATGTCACTCACTCCAGCCTATGTGATTCGAACCTGTGACCAAGTTGTGATACCACTTGTTACAAACTAGGGTTGTCGTTGCACCAAAAGATCAACCTTTCAATGCCTGATACAACCATTAGACTTATAGAATCCACACTAGGTTGCTAAACCATGTCACGAATTCCCGCGAGGGATGCTAACCCAGTGCCAATAGTAGCCTCACCTATAGTATCCCTATTCGGTCATCTCGGGCTCAAATCAATAACTTTAAGGTTTCTATCCACCTATCCCTATCATCCTATGCATTCCTTCTAGCCTATACTTATACCTATGGATTAGGTTGATCTCAACTTTATATGCCTAGTCTCTTGTCCTAACCAACTATTTTCCTAAGAATATTAGGAGGACCTTAAGCATGTATCTATGCTCCCCCATCTTCCCCATCTTCCCCATCTTGAGGTAGTGTTGTAGCCTAAGTTCTTGCATCCCCACCATATCTCCTTCCCCCCTTCCCATCACCCACACCTCTACCTCCTCTAACTATTCTCTTCCATTTCTATCACCTTTCAGGTTTTCCTTTGTCTTGTCATGCATCTCTTTGGGACATCTTAGTCATAGAAATGGGTGCACAATGAACCTCACCTGAAAATATTTTTTCATGCCTACATTCACAGTATCTCGATGCATGTCCCAACATACTAGGATTGAGGCCCCCAAACTCTAAAACTATTGTCTCATAAGATAGAGTCAGACCCTAATGAGGCATCTCTCTACAAGTTTGAATAAACTTTATAGAACACCATAGCTAATTATGTACATGTTCAAACTATCTAAAAAACTGGTTAGGTAGATGGCACTCAATTGACATATGGAGTCCACCCAATCAAGCACTGAGTCTGGACAAAAAAGGGAAACTTTGCATTGTCATCCTCCCATTCCTCACAATCTAAATATGATCACTAGATAACCCTATAAATCCCATCAATAATATGTTTCCCGTATTCCATCTTTTTCATCTTGGTATAGGAAGTAATCTTTCTACCAATGAAGACATACAACTATCTAGATCTACAAAATCTTATACATACTACCCTCGAAACTATGACATGCTCCTAGGCCCATACATGTAAGTGTCACTCCTTCAGATAAGTTTCACCCTCTCATGTACACAAACTAATGTGTCATGGTACAAATGTGGCAATAGGAATGGGACTCACACAAAGTGAGTACCTTATTTGACCATCATCTCTAATTCCCAAGTCAGAACATATGCATCCTTTAATAACCCTTACCAATACTAATGGAGGTGGATCTCATGATCTCACCATCTCTCTCTAGCTAACATATCCTCCCCGAATCTCCAAATTATCATCTTTGAATACATGATGTAGAGAATTTGCATCCCCATCCTTATCAAAGATAAAAAAAATCTCCAAATATTGGTATCCTCAAAATCCTCCAGACATCCTCTAGAGTTTCTAACATCTCTCTCATTAGCAAGTGGAAGGGTTTGTGCTCTCTATATTATATCTCTATTAATGTTGATAGAATCCCTAAATTTTCTGTAATCTCAAGAATAAAGTCATGTTCCATAATCCAACTAAGTCAAGGATTGTGGGACTCATATCGACCAACTTTGGTCTCAAATATTGTGTACAAACGAATCTCTCTGATGAATCTTAAGGTGGAAAATTAGCCTACAATCATAACAATAAATGCATCAACAATAGCTTAATCAACTAATCAAATTGGGGCAATTGTCCCACTCCATCAATCTGACATTCATCCTTATCCATTTCATTTGTCTATCACATTTGTCAGTTTAGCCTTGATTTTAACAAAAATCCATTTTTAGGCACCCATTTCATAAATTCAGACCAAATATGCACTTTTATGATGCACATATGCTTTATCAACCACACACACAACTTCAACTACTGAGCATGCATCTTCTAACAAAACACACACCTAATACCATGCACCCACTTTTACCTACCAATAACACAAGAAGAACCATAGATGTACCTACATCTACCAGGCATGTGTTCTCGCACCAAATATGCCCTAATACTGACTATAGATGTGTTTTTAGTAGAACCTAATCTTATTGCATTTTTGTCTTCTTAACTTTATACCTTGTTAATGATGCAATAAATGCACAAAATTGACAAGAGGAAGATGTACTTATCAGATCACCATACTTCTCTAGCCACTCATATTGTCACACATGTTTGAACCTATGGAATCACTCTAGTGTACCAACCATCTTTGTAGCTTCTATGCTCTCCTTCCTAAGATTTGTTTTGCACTTTGATACATAAAAGTGAACGATGCAAATGTGGATATTCTTACCCAAGATCCTATATATAGGCATTGTAACCTTAATGGGTAATGGTAACCCTCAATAGTTTATGCGATCCCCCATGACTTCTGTTAACCTTATTCTTTGCCAAACTAACCTCATTTCTACTACTTTTTACTCAGCGTATCGTTCCCTTCTTTTCAAGAGACAATTGAAACTTTTTTTGTTTTTGATTTTTCACCCAATCTCTTGAGGGGGCATACCATCATCCATAATAGGGAAAAATCATGTATACAATTATTTTTTTTCTTTGAATCAACATGAGAGACCACAATATCTCAAAAAGGGGTAAAATGTAAACACCTAAAATTGCACTTTAATTAAATACATATCTATTATTTATTTAATTATTTTTATTTAATGTCTTGTATTAATTAAACAAATATTTTTGTTTATTTAATTAATTCACGAAGCCTCTTTTTTCTAATTCAAATAAATATTTATTATTTATTTAGATCGCATCTCCTTTCGTAGATTAAATAAATTTATGTTAAATATATATTTAATTTATACATCCCTTCCTCTATTAATTAAATACATACTTTTATTTATTTAATTAATTGACTTACCTTTTTCCTCTTTTATTCCTATCCCACCAACATTTTCCCATGGATCATAATCTAAATTCATAAGCATGTGACAAGTGTCAATCCTCTCGTTGTTCACCCTTATCTTTTACCTTTCCACCTCTTAATCTCCTCTCTTCATATTTACCTACCCCCAAATACTATTCATTATGTTTCATCTATGTGATCTTGGCCATTCATCTTTTAAACTCTTAATCAAAACCCTCCATTTTTAGTATGATCTCTATAAAAGAGGATTCCTGCTCCCATTTTCCATAACATGTTTTGAGTATGCTTACACTCTACCAAAATCATTCCAGCAATACATTATGATAAGTCTACATCATCAACACAACATCCATTCTTGCTTGAGCTCTTGTGTAAGTGCAACACAAATCTAAGAGAAACTATTATCCAATGCAAGATCATGGAGGATAGAAGAATAATGGAGAGAACCTTCTCTTGTATCTGAAGGTATAGCTTTGCTTAACTTATGTTATTTGCATGCATTTGTAGATCTCCATTGATGTTGTGTTGAGTTATTTTATAGATCTAGGTTAGTGGTTGGTTTTATTAGGATTTATAAATAGGATTCAAATTCAACATAAACAATTTAATATAAATCATAAAACAGTTTATGGAAGAAAATATATGAAGAAGCTACAAAGAACCAAGAATGGTAGTGGGGAGAGTAACCCTATACAAATGAAAAGGAAGATAATAAATCCAAAAATATATGACATCTATGTTACTATTTAAATTTAAGAAGTGGCCATTGGTGTAGGATCAATAACTTTTAGAAACTCAAATTAGGTATAGGCATGTAGATAATTTGTTATGAGTAATTTTTGAATAAGAGTTTTAGGTATGCTAATGGATAGCCATTAATGTGAAAAAATCACTATTAATAATGAGTTATAGGCCACACAAGCAATGGGGGCTCTGTAGAAGATGTCATGAAATGGTCTACATGGCATTAAGATAGGGTCCATAGTATTATGTATACTTTTATCTTAAATAATATGTATTTAAAATTCTACAAGTTGTTGATCAATTTGTTATTTCATAATTTGTGCACTAGAATGTGGAGGGTTTCTTCATAGTCAATGAATCCCTTAATGCTATGATACATGCTGGTTGGCGAGGTACATAATGTAGGGAGAATCATAATATTTGGATCATATAAAAATTAGAAAATTCAATGGTCACCCAAATAGGAGTAGTAGGTGGTCGAGAACAACAAATATTTAATTTTTGAAGAATTTAATGAATTATATAACTATAGAAGATAAAAGGGGCTTCCAAACATATAAGTGAGAATCAAAATATATTATATAGGGTTCAAAAAAAAATTATAGAGAAAAAGTGTTTTTCTTTGTTTTTAACCCAAAATTTTAGCTTTTTGAAACCACATACTATATAAGGTTGTGTTAATTTTATTTTTGTTTTCATGAAACCTAGTTGGAAAGAGAATAAGATGTTAAATGAAATATTCAATAGATTATTTTAATCTTTTACTCAAATCAAGAAAAATAGAAAGAGAGATGGGTTCTAAAATACTAATTACATAAAAAGAAAATTAAATTCAAAACTAAAAATGAAAGTAGGAAGAAAATCCAACATTGGAAGATGGTGCTCACTATTTAGGATAATGTTGTAATGTGCATACATCTACACAATGCATTGTATTCCTCGTCACACACTATAATATAGATCATATATTGTTGTCCAAAACCATTTTAAAATGTAAATTTTCATATAGAAAAATTACTTTCCTACACATAGAGGACAAATCACTAACACAACACTATTTGAGACTAGAAGAAAAATTACAACAATGTGTTGATTAATAAAAGAAGGATAGGCTCGTACCATTACATATTTGCAAAGCGACACCTAGGATGCATGAGGGATGTGTAGCCACCCAAAGAACCCCCCACTAACATAGGACTAAAAATGAATAGGGCATCCCTAAAGCCATTAGAGAAACTATTAAACCAACACAACCACCCAAGAAAGGCACAAAGAGCTGGCCAACTACATGGAGAATTTTTATCTTACCAATCTTGGAATAAAATCAATAGGTTTTATCAAAGAACAACTCCTTTTTTCAAGACACCAAGGCAAAATCAGGGGTGGTTTTAACTACGGACTACATGGGACCAGAGCTTGCAATCAAGGCTTCAATCCATTTTTGTTTCTTCTTCTATTTCCTATTAAAATCAACCTATATAGTTTAAATACCTTATGAAGATGCTTTATGCATGTTGGTCACATTCTTGTAGGCCAAATTGGTCTCCTTGATTTTCATTTTAAGGGCCTCTTTGGAGCACTTAATTTCTTCCACTTCCATTTTAGTCCAAGTCATCTTGAGATAGGCATCCACGTCTTTAATCCTCCCATTCACCTTGTCTCACTTCTCTGTAAGGCCAACAAATTCATTAGAAGACCTCCAAACTTTCTCATCATCAATATCCTCAAGCTAGGTATTAGCCCTAGCTTTTGCCTTAGTAGCCACCTCCAACCTATTATTTTACCTTATCACCACATCCATTTGCCCAAAAAACCACTTCAACAAATTGTCCCATCTTTGCACATTGTCATGAATGCACTTCACAATCTTAGTGAGGACCATAATCGAGCTTGGGGGCTTAGTATTAGAAAAGGGGGGAGGGTATGTGGGAGGAGGGCAAGGGTTAATATAATTATTAACATTAGTGGTAAGGGACCAATCCAAGCCCATACTTTAAGAGGAATCCAATTCATCAGAGGAAATAGAGTCATACTCTGAGTCCTCAATGATTTTCACATCCTTGTGTTCCTCAATCTAGGGTTCCTCAACAAGGTCTTATTTAGAGGCAATAATGGCTTTGAGTTTAGCCATGTGTGCAGTTTTTTATCTACTTTGAATTCTATGGCCCAAATGAGATACTTTAGTAGAGTTGGATGAGGTGACAATAAGATCAACATATAAGCTAGGGTCTTTGGTCAACCCAATTTCAACAATGGGGATCCCACCTAAGGGGGTTTGGGCCAAATGGAAATTATACAACCTATGAATAAGATTGTAATGAAGAGGGGGTTTACCCTTGACAATAACCTAAGTTGAAATAGTTCTTAATGAATATAAAAATAAACTTATAGAGAAGAGAGAAATAAAACCAAACATCTATGTAATAGTAATCTTCAATAAAGTTGTAAATAAGAGAATGAAATTTTTGGTTGTAATTTAGAGCTTTTCATGAATGGTCAAGTTTCTATTTTGGTCTTTCAATATTTCTAGGTAAGCAATGATAAATAGAGAAAAAAATATGCATGTTATCTTAGCCTAAGTGTATCTAAAACTACAATAATAAAAAAGTGCTATGAAGGATACCTCTAGGCCTATAAAGAGAAATAGAAAAGTGTGTATATTGCATCAAATGAAAATAAAAACCCAAAAAATACTAAAAGACATGTGGGTGGATTAATAAATGAGAAAAAAAATTGGTGACAAATAAAGAAGGCTAGAACATAATGATCTTGCATCTATGGAAGCTTCAAAATCTAAGATTTACAAGTGACAACTTCGAAGATTGAGAAAGATATATCAATTCAACAGTGATAAATTCAAAATTGGAGTTTGGAGGAAAGATAAATTGGCCAAGGATTTAAGTTGAATATTGAGACTCAAAGTAGGTTGGTTACAATGTCTATTTGCTTAAGGAAAAGTGAATGCTAGTGCTATGGAGTACATAAAATTGCCACTATACTTCAAAATGTTAGATGCTAGTGCATTGCATGAACATCCATGTGTTGGATTGGAATCCAATGTTCGTATTATGGATGTGTTGCATTAGTTTTTTTCATTGATGTCAACACTTGTCAACCTTATCAACACTTGGAGATCTTTGGTTATGTTCACCGGCATGTTCAGTGACTTATGCACAGTCACTGGTATCTGGTTCAGCGGCACTTGGAATGACTTAGAGATAACTTGGTTATGTCGAAGATATTGTTTGGAAACTTGGTTTTGGCAATTTGATCATCGGTCTAATCGGGTTTGCATATTTTCTATTACCGGCAAATAGGACTAGCTTATGGTCCAGCAAGAATTATCTATTTTAGATCAACACAACACGTTATGAAGATGATTTGTTATTATTGTAAATGCATTGAGTCGACATGATGCATCACATATTGATTCATTTGTAATTGATGTAATTGTAATATTCTTTATAAGCCGACCTACACATTTGTTGTTAGGTTTTGATATATATGTAATATCTCATTTGTGAGACTAAGCAAAGGAATGCGAAAAGGATTTTAATAAGATATATGTGAATATAAGAAGAGATATACATGCAGACATCATTTGAAGATTGAAGGGAGGTTTTGAGAAGATAATCAGAGCTTAACCAGTACTGAATCCAGTATATGAAGATGATATTTTGAGCAGTACATTATCATTGGATTTAACCATCCAATTGTAGTCAGTGTCACTCCCATTTTGTGATTGAGCAGTGAGCTCTAGGCAGTTGGCCTTTTTGCATGTACAGACCCCATATTGTACACACATACTATGTGCAGTAGTATCATGTGATTGTGGGTAAGGTTTCCCACTATGGTTTTTCCCCTTATAGGTTTTCCACGTACAAATTACTATGTTATATGTTGTATATGTTATTTGTCTTTGTGTTTCATGCATTAAACTTTACCGATACTGTAATTAACTATTGAACTATCTACTGGCATATAAGTTTGGTTTACCGACATTAAGCACTGAGTTTGGTTAAAGTATATTTGGGTTAAAATTAATAGACAACTGATTCACCCCCCCCATCTCAATTGCCTCTGGGAAATAACAATTGGTATCAAAGCCTAGTCCTCTTTTTGCAGAAGTTTAACAACTTGAGGATATCCTATGTCTACTAATTATTTTAGGAAGGACAATCTGAAGCTTGATGGAACTAACTATGGTATATGGAAGATCAGGATGGAGATAAATCTGAATTGCATTGGAAGGAACATATGGGATGTTACAAAGAATGGCTATGTTGCTCCTACTCAAGGTCAACCTAATCCACCAACCTTGGCTAAAGATGAGGAAAATAATTGCAAAGCAAGAGGAGCACTTTTGAGCGCATTGTCAGATCAGCAAATCATGGGATTATCAGACATATCTACTGCTAAAGCTATTTGCAACAAATTGGAAACATTGAATGAAGGTGATACCATAGCCAAAATTGCAAAACTAGAATGCTTTCAGGTCAGGTATGAAAATATGAAAATGGAAGAAGATGAAAAGATTTTTGCTTTTATGGAAAGACTTAATAAAATTGTTTTGGGTATACAATGTTGTGGAGGATCCTTAAGTAAAGATGAAATTATTTCAAAAGTTTTGAGGGCTTTGCCATTGGCATATAAAATGAAAGTAACTGCTATTAATGAATTGAGAACAATGCCTAATGCATCAGTATCTAGAGATACTTTGGTTGCAAAACTTTCATACTCTGGTCCTATTGCTACAATTAAGACATATTTAGCTTTCAAGGCATCTTCATCATCTGCAACATCATCATCATCATCTGAAAAATTTAATTGGAAAGTACTCTATGCTAGAGAACTTGAAGAAATTAGAAGAGAGAATGAAGAACTTGAAGCACTAATTGCAAGAAAAATTCCTAAAGGTCCAGTTGGAAGTAAGTATGAAGGTAAACCACCATTTAAATGTTTTAACTATAATAAAATCGGTTATATGGCATCTAGGTGTCCTAACAGACATGCAAGATTGAAAGAAGAAGCTAAAAGAACATATAAGCCTAACCTTGAATATCAGAGATACAGATTTAAGAAGAATAGAGACAAATCATGTTATTATGTTGATGAGGAACTGACAGACAATGGACGGGCTTTTGTTGCTATAATAGAAGATCAACCGACAACTATTGTTCAACCGGTAGAGTGGACCCTGGCACCTAAAATTGAAGAAAAGGATGAATGGATCATTGATTTTGGATGTTCACATTATATGACTGGTGATAAGAGTAAATTCTTAACTTTTTAGGATTACAATGGAGGTCTAGTAAGATTTGGAGATGGCAAAGTTTGTTTGATCAGAGGAAAGGGAACTATATCTTTTGATGGTAAGCACAATACTGATAATGTTTACTATGTTGAAGGCTTGAAGCAAAATGTTTTGAGTGTTTGCCAATTAGTTGAAAAATGATTTTAGTTACAATTCAAGAATGGTAAATGCAATATCTTAAACAGAACTGGTTTGGAAATTGCAACTGGTAATCAGACTAGAGGTAATATCTTTCATTTGAATAACAATGAGAAAGCATGTTTGATTGCACATATTGATGAAAGTTGGTTATGGCATAAGAGACTATGTCATGTAAATTTTGATTGCATTGTGAAGATCAGTACAACTAAAGTAGTAAGGGATTTACCTAAGATTGTTAAACCTCACAATCCGGTATGTAAGGAATGCCAATTTGGAAAGCAAGTTAGAACAACTTTTAAGAGTATTCTAGAGAAATCTAATAATGTTCTTGACTTAATTCATCTTGATTTATGTGGTCCAACAAGAACTAGAAGTTTACAAGGAGATAGATATTTTATGCTAATCATTGATGATTATTCTAGAATGTATTGGGTTAATTTTCACAGGGAGAAATCAAAAGCTTTTGGGAAATTCAAACTATTCAAAGTGATGGTAGAGAATGAGACCGGTAAGAAAATCAAATGTTTGAGATCAGATCAAGGAGGTGAATTCACATCTAAGGAATTTAATACATTATGTAAAGTGAATGTAAGGAATTTAATACATTATCAGCACCTTGGACACCCCAACAGAATGGGGTTGTGGAAAGGAAGAACAAAACTATTTTGGATGCAGCTAGAAGCATGATATCAGAAGCAAACCTACCTCATGTATATTGGAGAGAAGCTATCAATATAGCAGTTTATACATTCAACAAAGTTCACATCAAAGTTGAAACTGGTAAGACCCCTTATGAACTTTGATTTGGTAATACTCCTACTCTTAAATATTTCAAAATATTTGGAAGTAAATGTTACATTAGGAGAGATGATTATATTGGTAAATTTGATCCTAGAAGTGATAAAGGAATATTTGTTGGTTATTCATCTAAGAGCAAGGCATATAGATGTTTTAACAAGAGATTGCAGAAGATCATTGAAAGTGCAAATATGAAGATTGATGAATAGTTTAGAAGGTCTATAGACTCTAAACCGACAATTGAGATAATCACAAATGAACCTACTATGAGTACATCAATACAGAATGTTGATCCACTCACACTGACATCATCTGAGAATTCCATAGTGACTGAAGAATAACAACAAGTAAATACACCTAGGTATGTAAGATTGAATCACCCTGAAAGTCAAATAATTGGGAATAAGTATCAAGGAGTTATGACTAGAGAAAGACTGGAAAATGAAGAGGTATGTCTAATTTCTTAAATTGAACCTACATCTGTTAATGAGGCATGCAAAGATAAACATTGGATTAAGGCTATGGAAGATGACTTGGAACAAATTGAAATGAATAACACTTGGTCATTGGTTCCCCAGCCTAAAGACAAAAATCTATTTGGAAGTAAATGGGTCTCTAGAAATAAACATAATGAAGATGGTAAGGTAATCAGCAACAAAGAAATATTAGTGTGTAAGGGATATTCACAGAAAGAAGGAATTGATTATAATGAAACCTTTGCACTGATAGCTAGAATTGAGGTAGTCGGACTATTATTGGCTTTTGCAGCACAAAAGAACTATAAAGTATATCAAATGGATGTTAAATGTGCATTTTTGAATGGTTATCTAGAAGAAGAAGTTTACATTGAATGCCCTGATGGATTTTCTTTGACAGATGACAAAGATATGGTTTGCAGGTTAAGGAAAGCTTTATATGGATTAAAAGAAGCCCCTAGAGCTTGGTATGCTAGATTGGACAAATATCTTTTGAAGCTTGCTTACACTAAAGATAATGCTGACAACAACCTATACTACAATGTGACTAATGATGACATCTTGGTTATTGAAGTTTTTATTGATGATATCATTTTTGGAGGAGAAGATGGATTGTTTAAAGACTTTTCTAATAAGATGCAAGAAGAATTTTAAATGTCTATGATTGGAGAGCTAAAATTCTATTTAGGATTGCAGATTTCAAAAACTACTAGAGGTATATTCATTAATCAATTAGAGTACTTGAAGGAATTAATTAAGAAATTTGGGATGAAGAACTCTAAACCGGTAATTACACCTATGACTACAACTGATAAACTATCTTTGAAGGATGAATCAGCACTTGTTAATCAGATAAGATACAAATCTATGATAAGAGGTTTACTGTATTTGACACAAACAAGACTTGATATTATGAATGCAATATGTATTGTTTCAAGATTTCAAAATAATCCTAAAGAAAATCATGAATCAATAGTGAAAAGGATTTTCCAGTATCTACAAGGAACTACACATCTTGGTTTATGGTATCCTAAAGATGGAAATTTTGATTTATGTGCATACAAAGACACTAATTCGGCAGGAGATGTAGATGACAGAAAAAGAACCACCGACGGATCATTTTTTCTTGGCAGCAGATTAATTTCATGGTTGAGCAAGAAATAGAGTTGTACACCACTATCAATAGCATAATCATAATATGTTGCAACAACAACTAATTGTACACAGGTATTAAGGATTAAGAAAATGTTGAAGGACATAAAGGTAAAATGCAAGGAACCTATAACAATTTTTTTTGATAATATGGCAGAAATTGATATATCTAAAAATCCAATATTTCACTCTAAAACTAAACATGTTTCAATCAAATTCAATTTTCTAAAAGAGAATGTTGAAGCAAAGGAAGTGAAATTGGTTTATGTGAATACTAAAGAGCAGATTGCAAACATCTTTACTAAGCCTTTGGTTAAGGGAGCTTTTGAATATCTAAGAGAACAACTTGGACTAATACCCTCACTGGTAGAGACATAGACAGTTGGAGATTGGCATCAGACCGACAGATTTGAACAGAAAACCTTTTTTCTGGATTTGATGAGAAGGGATACTTCTTAGAGGGAGTAGTTGGATAAGTTGGTATTTTTTAATAAGTTCTATGAACTATTTGTATCTAGTTTTTATTTCTTTGGCATTTGATGTCAAAGGGGGAGAGATATTACGGGAAAACACATTATTCTTTGGGGAGAGATTATTCATTGGGGGAGAGATTGTTACTCTCTGTATCTGTATTTTGATTTCTGGATAATGATCTCTTTGGGAGATTGTTGATTTTTGGTTTTTGGCATTTCTTCTTTGGCATTTAGATGGTTTTTCCATCTTGTGTTGCCATCAATGCCAAAGGGAAAGATTGTTGGTATTATGGATGTTTTTCATTGGTTTTTGTCATTGATGCCAACATTTGTCAACCTTATAAGCACTTGAAGATCTTTGGTTATGTTCACCGGCATGTTCAGTGACTTATGCATAGTCACAGATATCTAGTTCACCGACAGGTTATATTGTTCACTGGCACTTGGAATGACTTGGAGATAACTTGATTATGTCGAAGATATTGTTTGGACACTTGGTTTTGGCGATTTGGTCATCAGTCTAATCGGGTTTGCATATTTGTTTTTTATCAGCAAATAGGACTAGGTTATGGTCCGGCAAGCATTATCTATTCCAGATCAGTATGACACATTATGAAGATGATTTATTATTATTGTAAATGTATTGAGCCAACATGATGGATCACATATTGATTCATGTATAATTGATTTAATTGTAATATTCTTTATAAGCTAACCTACACATTTGGTCTTAGGTTTTAATATATATTTAAGATCTCATTTGTGAGATAAAGCAAAGGAATGCGAAAATGATTGTAATAAGGTATATGCGAATATAAGAAAATCTATACATGTAGACATCGTTTGAAGATTGAAGGGAGGTTTTGAGAAGATAATCAGAGTTCAACTGGTACTGAATCCAGCATATGAGGATGCTATTTTGAGCAGTACATTATCATTGGATTTAACCATCCAAGTGTAGTCAGTGTGACTCTCATTTTGTAATTGAGCAGTGAGCTCTAGGCAGTTGGCCTTTCTGCATGTGCAGACCCCATACTCTACACACATACTATCTACAGTAGTATCATCTGATTGTGGGTAAGGTTTCCCACCATGGTTTTTCCCCTTACAGGGTTTCCATGTACAAATAATTGTGTTATATGTTGTATATGTTATTTGTCTTTCTGTTTCATGCATTAAACTTTACCGGTACTGTAATTAACAGTTGAACTGTCTACCAACATTAAGCACTAAGTTTGGTTAAAGTATATTTGGGTTAAAATTAATAGACAACTGATTCACCCCCACCTCTTAGTTGCCTCCGGGATCTAACATCCAAGAACAATAGGGTTTCAAAAGTTTGAAACTTAAAAGAAAATGAGCAAAGCATGGTAAAAATATTAATTTTCACATGAAAACAGAGAAAACACAAAAATATAAATACAATTTGACAAGAAGGTCAGAGAAGAATAAGTCCTGAACAAAATGAGCCTAAAAATATACTTAATATTATAGACAGTATTATGAAACAAAATATAATGTAAAAATTTCAAAGACATGAAATTTCCATGGTACAAGATGCAAGATTTTTGTTTGAAATCATCCTACAATAATAAGATTTAAAAAAATAAACTAAAAAGAAATATTTATATAACTTTTTGTCATTAAGAAAATAGAACCAAATATTATTCTTATAGTGAAGACAAATGTATTTAAAAATAATTCGTGTACTTGGAAATTTTATGCCAATGTACATTTTTCTCTAAACTTATGGATTATGGATTTGATTGTGTATGCATTTTTTATCATCAATGTTTCAAATCACACTATTCATGGTCAACCTGATGATGAATCATGGAGTGTGAGAAACGATTATAAAAATTGCACACACAATCAAATCCAGAAGCAGTAAGATTGAATATTAAAATTGATTATGAAAATTTGATATGTACATTAACATTTTTCTTATTATTAAAAAGGAGTTTGCATTGGTCGTTTGCTCCCCCAGATCAAACACTGAAGATATATAATTTACTATCAATTAGAGTTGCAGATGCTCAGCAGTAGTCCTCTTAATACCACTCCCATCCCAATGTATTCGATCACTGTGATTCTTTTTTGGAAAAAGAAATTTTTTATATTGGAAATAAAATTATTTATATTTTGCTATGTGGAGATTCAGGTGTGCAAAGCATGATGGGCAGATTCTTTTGCGTATGAAATTTGCTTTAGTTATTTATATATTTTTCAACTAACCTGTTTCGAAGCTGACATATGTAAGAAGTACCAGCAAAGTATATAGTAATTAAGAAGACGCTAAACCTAGATTCGAAAGCCAAATTTATTAGGATATGATTTTTACTCTATCAACGATTCCCACGAGGAGATCCAGTTTAAGATTTTACAGAAAAAAATAGTTGTTATCTGTAACAACCATGTTGAGGTAACATGTAATTTATATTTCTCAGGGTCAAGGAATTGCTGATCAGTTTAACAATGACTTTTCTTTTGTTTTTAGAATTCCTCATGTCTGTTTAATCTTGTTTTTAAATATGAGGAAAACCATTGACATTTTGGTGATCCATACCATCCTCATCATACTCAAAATGATAGGCTTCTTGTGAGTTAACAATATAATGTATAATTAAGTTATATGAGAGATTATTTTATATTGTGATTGAAAAGTCTATGTTATTGGTAATTGGAATGTACTTCTTTGCTATAAACTGGGTGCACTTTGTCATTTATTATACCTCTGTCATACCTGAAACCTTGATTTGTAGTTGCAAATTTCATCTTTGAAAACTTTTAGATTCTAATTTAAAAAAATGCAAACTCTTAAACAACAATTTTTCATTCCATACTTTCAGGAATCTTTTATAAAGTTAGGAGTATTTTATAAAGTTAGGAGTGATTCATATGTGTTAAAATTAATTCATGATAAAGTTTGGTAGATTTTTTTTATATTTGACAATATATTGATGTTCAAATGATGTTTAATTTTTAATAATGGACGACAAATTTAATGTTTAATGAACAAAAATTAATGTCAATTTAGGCTTGAACATAATTGGTTTGAGATTAAAGTGTAAAAGGAGGTTAATAATCTAAAATTTTGATTTCAAGTTTGTGTTTATCACAAATATAATTATAGTTCATGGTAGAAACGTAGATTGAAACAATGATAGGGAGTATTGCATTAAAATGATCAAAATAAAACTTATAAGTCAACTAGAGAGGAATTGCATTCACATTATCATAAGGAAGAATGATAAACAAAAACTTAAATGTAAAAGAAATAATATACCAAACAAACCATTAATAGTTATATAAATTTATTAACAATCACTAGAATGACAAACTAATAGTTTTAGACTTGTCTAAAAATTATATAAATTGCTCTATGAATTTACAACCACAAAGGAATGAAAAAAGTATCAATTTTTTGATACCCTAGGAATGAGAATATCATAGAATAAAATATGATCTATCTAATTGATAAATAGGAGATATGTTTTCATAAAAACTCAAATTGTAATATTGCTATCAGGATTCAATTGGTATTTTCCCACTACACATGAATCATGGGTCAATGAGTTTGAATCGAAAACTATGCAGTTGAATCTTGATAGAAATATCACAATTCGACTTGTTGTGGAAAAATATCTCCTACTTGTCACTTGATGAGCTAAAGGGGTTCTATGATGAAAGGTTCATAAGGCACAACTCTTGCTGAATGTTTTGCAAATGGAGTTGCAAGCTGAGTGCACTTAACCTTGGAGGAAACTCCATGGTTAACCATGCTCAAGTTGGAGTAGTACTGGGATGGGTGACCTCCCGAGAAGTCGCAATGCTTCACCTCTATGAGCATCACCTAGATGCAATGAGTTCTAAGTGTACCATTTATTCTTATGAGAGATGGGTTCTTATGAACCACTGCTCATGAATAATGGGTCAATGTGTTTGACTTGAAAACCACACAATTGAATCCTGATAGCAATATCACAATTCAACTTGCTCTAGAAAAATATCTCCTACTTATCACTTGATGAGATAAAGGGACTCTATGATGAATGGTTCACAAGGAAAAAAACTTGCTAAAGGTTTTGCAAATTGGGTTACAAGCTGAGTGGGCTTAACTTTGGAGGAAACTCCATGCTTAAGCACTATCAAGGTGAAGTAGTAGTAGGATGGCAGACCTCCTAGGAAGTCCCAATGCTTCACCTCTATCAGTATCACCTAGATGCAATGAGTGCTAAGTGTAACATTCATTCTCATGAGAGATGGGTTCATGTGAACCACTACTCATGAATCATGGTTCAATGAGTTTGACTTGAAAACTACACAGTTGAATCTTGATAGCAATATCACAATTCAACTTGCTTTGAAAAAATATCTCCTACTTATCACTTGATGAGCTAAAGGGGCTCTATGATGAAGCACAACACTTTCTGAAGGTTTTTCAAATGGGCTTAACCTTGGAGGAAACTCCATGGTTAAGCGCACTCAAATTGAATTAGTATAGGGATGGATGACCTCTCAAGAAGTCCCAATGCTTCAGCTTTGTGAGCTTCACCTAGATGCAATGAGTGCTAAGTGTACCATTCATTCTCATGAGAGATGGGTTCTTGTGAACCACTCCTCACGAATCATGGGTCAATGAGTTTGAATCAAAAACTACATAGTTGAATCTTGATAGCAATATCACAATCTATATAATTGTTATAGATGGTTAAAAACCATGCATACATAAAAATGATTTCAAATACAAATTGTAGAAGCAATAAGATATATTGTCTTATCCTGTAGTCCCTTGTAGGATTCTTTCTCCTAGTAAAATTATTTTCACCTTATTAAAAGCTTCAAATATCAATCAACACCAAACTAATTCGAAGAATTCTACTATAGTCAATGAAGTAAAGCCTATTCCCAATTAATCAAATCTATATGCACAATACTTATGAATGGATACACAAATATTAAGTGATGAAAAAAACTAAAATTTATAATATAGGTGAAAAGACAACACATACATAATGAGGATCTAGGGAATGATGTTTTCCTTTTGTGCAATAGAAAAAATGCGAATTCTATATTTAATGCACTCCAAATTATTAAATATTATATTAAAATAGAAAACACAAAATTTAAATTAGCTTTCTATTTTTATTTTTTCCAACATATAATGTTTAGTAGTTATAATTTTTATATTTTGATTCTAATAGGCTCTACGTTTTAAATTATACATCATTTATTATTCACTAAATTATGAGATCACGTAAAATTTTTATAGTATTTATCCCCTTTCATCCATAGCCATGTAGATAAAAAGAATTGTGAGTTTTAAATTGATATAATCCAACTAATGTGACTATCTCTCCCTAAGTCTCATTGTGCAACTTGGTGTATAGTATTAAATCTAGACGCCGATAAGAAAATATTCTCCTTTTATCGATAAGGTAAAATCATAGAAAGTAGGTACCTATGTTGGAAATCATCCACACTAGGCCTAACAATGGACTAGAAAAAGAGGGGCCGATAGCTTAGTTGTTAGAACACTCCAATAGAAAAATGAAGGTTATGTCTTCAAGTCCTCACTAACCCATATGAGTTGTAGATAAAAATATGGTTTTAGAGCTAGGCTAGGCTAGGGTCCCTATTGGCCATAAGAAAAATTCCTAGTTTTGATTCCTAGTTGGTCCATGAGAGCTCAATTTGGATTTTTTCTTTAGTATTTCCATGCCCACTAGTTATAGCTAGTCTAAGGAAACCAAAATGGCACCTTATACTCAAAATATGGATCTTGTTTTGTTCTTATTTTTCCACTTTTCATGCTTTACTATTTTTCTTAAGTTTTAGAAGCCTGAAAGTAACTAAGTGTGAAAATTGTTAGAGTGTCAACTAGATAGATTCTATAACTATATCTAGCTCTTGGAAAGGATTTCAAGAACCTTTTATTTTCATGATAAGGTTCTTCAAACATCATTAGAGTTTAAATTAAGGTTTTTGACTCCTTCAAAAATAAAGTAACTAATTATGGCTCAATATGTACATCCAAAGGTATTAAAGGTTTTGAAATCTTATCAAATTTCAATAGGGCATTTGTAACACTTTAAAAGGCCAATAGTTTCAAGTTGTTGTTGAAAATCATTAAATATTATAAACAAAGGAAAAAGTGTTAAGCTATGTTGGTTGGTTGTCAAAAGTAGTTTTATGGCCAATACTAGGTGTTAATAGGGTAATTTTTCTCTCAATGTGCCATTTTTTTTAGAGGAAGACACGAGATGCGATCAAGAGGGTGCATCCAATGAGAAGGAAAGCTTCAAGTTTACAAACTTATTGTACCCAAATAAGATTTTTGAAATAGATGTGAAAGACAACAAGTTTTTCTAACATCAAATAATAGAAATTAAAAGGTTCCAAGTGTTAAGTCATTCAAAGTTGGAGAAGGTTCTAGAAATCCTATCTGTTGTTGGTAAGGTTTTTATATCCATATTAAAACCCACAACCACTATTGAACCTTCTCATTTTGGGCAACAAAAATTAGGGGTTATACATGATGGGGACTTATGTAGGCTCTTGGAAACTCCCATTGAAATCTAATAAGGTTTTGAGAACCCTATTAATCATGAATAGGGTTGGACACATTAAAATAAAGGATGTGGTCTTTGTGATAGAGCTAATTCATCCACCTACCACTTGTGTGGTGCCAATAATGCACTTGAAATAATCACTAATGACTAGATCTAGCAATAACCCTAAAAATCAACTCAAATATAGATTAAAATGGGTTTAAAGGAGAAAATGATGCTCAACTAGCTTGATTATTATTTGTATGACCTTTGTTTGGCATGTGATTTCCTTGGTAGTTACTATAATATATTTCTTAGATGACCTATCTAGCCTCTACACTCACTCCCACTAATCATTAATGATTAAGTATGCAGGGGAGTTTATATGAATTATATATAATGCCTCCCACTCATCCAAATTAGACTTTAATAGGACACCTATCTATAAAGCATTTGCCAAGGGTGATGGCAAGGGAATGGGCACACTCTTTATATCATATGACAAAAATCACTATAAATTTATTACTATTGTGGTATTCACATTGATGGGTATTAATAGAAATGAGTTTAGTCAATTCTAGGGTTCCTATCAAATTTTTCCTGAAAAAAATACAAAACATGAATCACTTCTCTATAATAAAAATACTATTCAAATAGGTGTATATTGTATAATGTGTAAGCCTTACAATTAAGAAATACTATTATTTTACCTTCTTTTATGAGTTATATAACATTGTATATATATATATATATATATATATATATTTAGCTACATACTATGGTTTTAGTCTATGATTAGTCTATTTTAGGTTAATTTTAGAAGGTGTACCCCTCTAATAACTATAATATCCTTACATCTTACTTTCTAGCATTACTTAATAAAAGTTGTGCATTTTGTATGCTAGCTCTAGAGGATTATCAGATGTTACTAAGACAAGGGAAGAACTGAACTTAGTCTTGGTGAATTATCACCATTCATTTTGTTGTATTTCCCTGTCTCTTTTCCCCTAAAATATGTTCTAATTAATTAAAGTACGATAGGCCTAAACCTTTACATAACTGCTAAAGAGAAACTACTTGGGATGCATGACGAGTGAACACCCAACCAAAAAATGCTAGACCTAATAGACGACCAAGATAGGACCACTAAAGATAGAACAAACAAAAAAAACATCCAACCACCTGCCATAGACATGAAGGTATGGTCTACTGAGAAGGGGCATTATCATCCTTCCATTCATTACACGACACTTTAAATTTATCAAAAAAAAATATATTTTTCTTAGAATCTCTTGCAAAGTCTAGAATGACCGAATCTGGAGTAGCCTTGACAATAGAGGTAAGTGGATCCATCACCATAGGATATTCCATCTTTCTCTTCCTCTTTGACTTTATTTGTTCTATCTCCCCCTTTATGTCACGTACAAGTGTTGAACTCTTTATTAACATCTACTAGTAGGTATAGAGGAATGATGAATTGAAAAGAACAAGATCTCTTGATCATGACGAAATATTTAAACCTTTGAATCAAACAACCAATATCATGGCAAACACAACTCACACATTCTCTACCTCAAAAGTTTTTCACATAGAAATATGTAATCATAAAAGCTCATCATAAATTGAAATTGACACTTTTGCTTCCCACATATGCTTGCACAACTCTCTCAATCAATCGATACAAAAATTCACACATCCACACATCTATTTATATCATCTTATTCACCAAAACTCTAACCTGGGATGGCCACAAACAAAATAAACATAATTTACACAATGTTAGCCACAATAACCAACTGTGCTAATTATGATCTAGTCCAAGACATAAAGAGGACCCAAATTCTTCACAACTTGTCTTCTTAAGTCTATTTTAATTAACAAAATACAACAACACACCCTACAAAGTCAACATCAAATGAAACATCTAGATAAATAGTAAAGCGCACTATCCTATCATGTCAAAAATAATATATGGAATGAAAATTGCTTAATGTAGATCATAACATGCCATAGTAAGACCCATTACAACACCTTAACTCAACCTCCAATGCATATCCAAGCCAAAAGTGTATGATCCAAATATGATGAACCAACTAAGTAAGTCAGAAACCAACACAAATGATAACATCAAATAGCATAGCTTCACTTGGAAAGTAAACAAACATTTCAATTTTGAACTAGAACACTAGATGAATAGTATCAACATGTCCTCCAAGTTGCAATATTTGAATCAACTTAGTGGATTAATGTCAATCATTCTCTAGACTAGTCTTGTAAAGATGCAAATTAATCTATAAGACATAATCTACTCTTTATTCATAAATAAACTCATAGGTCAATTAAGAAGTCTATTTCATACATAATATAAAGCAAGTTTAATAAGTTGATAAAATAATTATAGATATCAACAGTTAAATACAATTTTCATGTAAAATGAAAGGTACAAATTTTTTATTACATATCCTTATACCCTACTTAGGCTTTCATATTGCCTTAAGTAATATACAAATAGAAAGAAGGTGAGATACATCCGTCGATCTCCATTCTGAGTCGCTTCCTTTCAGTCCATCGAATGAAGACGAGAACAAGATTCAGGCATTTTTTCTGCTCAACCTTGAAGCTTACGCTTCCTCGGAATTCTTGGTCAATTAAGAATACTCGACCCTGCATGAATTGTTTTAACCAAATAATTCGAAAGACAAGAAGAATCTGGTGCGTGCCTAGATGATACAAGTATTTTCATTTTCCTAATTCTATTAAGAAACAAGCATTATCATGCAAGGATGGTAGAGAGCATAAAATGATGAATTCCATCTATTTCTATGGATAATTCAAATCATTACTCGACCAAGTATAATGCCATGCATAGCAAAAATAAATAGTTGGAAAAAGCAACTATTCTCTCTAAGTTTCCATATTCGACACCCATCTTGGAAGGTAAATTTCTATACACAAGCCTATCCATAGCTTGGCTCCCACAAACAAGAACACATTTTAAGAATATAATATTTTGACTAATCGATATAACATCTTCCCTATCACTTTCGTAAATTAAACACTATTTCTTTACTTTCTCATAAATGAATACAATCTTTCATAATTTGAAAATCAAATATAATTTCATCAACAATATTTGAATAAATACAAAGTAAGAAGAAGGTGTAACATAAGCGTGATTTTCTTTCATATAAATAAGTAAAATATGAGTACTCATTCTTTAATTTAAAATCTATCTTAATCCATTGAAGATATTCACTACTTTTAAACAATAAATTGCATATTTTAACTATTTCGATATATATATTCCACCTAATGATTTCTTTATTTATCTATTCAAGGAATAGTAAAACATATTCAATTAAACAAACAAAACATGAAATTTCATAAAAGGAATCTTATGCTACAACCATAGCTTTAATTCACTAACTTTCCTTATTGCAATATAACCAAAATGAAATAAAATTCCAACCTCTTTATGCTTGAAACTTGTTTGGAAAGAAATTTGTCGTGCCTCCTCTAAATGGGTCTACGTCTTCCTTGATGGCTCCTCTGCTATTTTCTATCTTTTTCTTCTCCCTTACCAATCAATCTTGTGCTTGTATTTATTCTATATTTCTCCTATGATATCTGCTACATCTAAGGCTTGGTTATTGTTATCAATTTGAAGTCTTTTCTGCCTTATTGATAGGTCTAAAGCTTAACTATTCTCATTTCCAAGAGTTCAGTTTAACTCACCAATTTACCTACCTTTGATCTAACTGCCTTGTTGACACGTCTATAGAGAACTAGAATATAAGTAACATCTTTTGTAGTCATGGAAAGATGAGCCGACTACCTCTCACCATTGATCATGGAGGAGTTTTAGTCATTCATAGACTTCACTGCTAATTCATCGTGGATCTGTGTTAAGTGCCAAATCGCCCACCAAGGGTTGTGGGAGTTAAGTCGACTTCGGCTACCATGGATGGAGGAAGTTAACTGCAGACTTGTTATACCATGGACACTACGTGCCTATTAACTCCTCCCTCCCGTGGGTTACAAGCCAAAGATGGAGCTATTTCACGGCTATCACCATGGAAACATGCAGTCGACTACTGTCACTGTGTTGATAAGGAAGTAGTCTATGGTTTTAGTTAGCCATGGCACTATGTGCCACGTTGCCTTCCTCCCCCCAAAGTTCGCGAGCCTTCGTGTTGGATGAGTTGACTCTAGATCGACTATCAACTTCTAACAGTCGATAACCAATCCACCACCTTTTTCTATTTAATGCATATACATGTTAAGTTAAATAAACAATATTGTATTAATAATATATACATTGCATTCAATTTATTATTAAATTTTAAATAAAAATAAAACCTAATTAAAACTTTTAAGATATTTAATAAATTAATAATATATAAATATATATATTTATATATATATTTATTTATTTATTTATATTTTACATATATGTATGTATATACATATATATAATATTTGATTTCATTTATAAAAAGGTAAAAATATAAACAAGATAATATATATACATGCCTAATTATAAACCTATCATTTAAAATTGACAAGATTAATTTAATCATTTTCCAATATATAACATAACTTATAAACAATCATCGAATTTTATGCATATGAACTCCATACAATTTCTTAATCGACGAAACCATAATACTCATTTTCCAATGAACAAAGCAATAATCAACTTCATACTATTGAAATCATGTCGACATAAAGTTTGCATTCTAAATCAGATTTAATAAAAATGTTAACTCGCTAATTAATTAACCCTAATTTTCAATTATTGGACATTTTCAAATATGCAATCAACGTACTGACTAACTTTTACTCAAATAATTTCAATTTCACAATAAGCATTGACGAAGTCACAATTAAAACAATGATGCCTTGACAAAGTCATATTTGCACAAACAATTTTTCTATTTTGGTGTGTAAGATTCCCCTAGTCTACCAAAGTCATAAGTTAAAAACAACTCTACCTGAGTCATATTCTTGCCTTCAACTTTGCTCACCTTTCCCTGCATCACTTGCACTCAATAATTCATTAGCATTGACGACCCCCAATTAAGATAATACTAGATATCAAATTACATATTCCATGAATAAAATGCATACATCATTTCCTATTATTTGTATACAACTAAATTATCATCAAAATGAATGCTCATATCTGTTTCAATTTTAATTTATAAATAAAAACCTACATTATATCTCTAAATAACACATTATCAAAAATACGGTTTGTGACATCCTTCCCCTCTTGGAAGAGACAACGTCTTGATGTCTTATTACTCATCAATAATCACATAGCAATTCTATCTCATAATCACATCAAGTTTCAAATATAAATAATAGCAATAGCATACATGTTATCCAAGTTCACATCATAAAATTAAAATCATTGTTTTCAAAGATATCTCTAATGATAAGCAACTATTTCCTAAGAAAGAAAATGAGAAAAATCGCGGTCAATCATCTTAGCATCGTCCCATGTAGCACTATCCTCAGAATATTAGTCCCACTAAACCTTATACTGAGTCAAATCTCTGCTACGTAGCTTCACGCTACGCTGATCTAGGATTTGGATGGGATCCACTAGCACCACCCTTGGATCTTGTACCTATAAAGATTGCCAATCAAGAATATGAGATGCATCAGCATGATAAGGTTTCAATAAAGAAACATGAAACACATTGTGGATTCGAGCTAGAGCATGGGGTAAAGCTAGTCTATAAGCATCTGGATTGATAACCTCCAGTACATCAAAGGGTCCTACATATCTTGGTGCCAACTTTGATGATTTTCCAAATGAGATAGAGCTCTTATGAGGTTTCACTCTCAAAAAGACTTTATCTCCTATAGCAAATTGTCTGTAAGTCCTATTTTGGTCTGCATAACTCTTCTATTGGTTAGCTACTTCCTTCAACCTATTCTTTATCAACACCATTTGCTCATCCATTTTGTTAAGAAAATCAGGACCAATGATGATCCTATCCTCCTGTCTATCCCAACTGATAGGTGTGTCACACTTTCACCCATAGAGTGCTTCAAAAGGTGCCATCCCTAAGGATGCATGAAAGGAGTTGTTATAAGAGAATTCAACCAAAGGCAAGTACTCCTCCCATTTGTATTGGTGATCCATGTAATACATCCGTAAAAGATCCTCCACTACCTGATTTACCCTTTCTGTTTGGCCACCAGTTTGAGGATGATATGTTGAGCTAAAATTTAGTCTTGTTCCCAATGCTGCATTTAATGTTGTCCAAATCTGGAAGTCATCCTGGTATCCCTATCTGATATTATGGTTTCTAGAACACCATGTAACCGAAAAATTTCTTGCACAAATTTCTTGGCAAGAACAAATGATCCATCCTTGAGATTCCCAGGTATGAAATGTGCAACTTTTGTCAACTTATCCACCAGTACTAAGATAGTGTCATGTTTATTTTTTCTCATTGGTAACCCTTGGATAAAATCCATACTGATTACCTACCACTTGTATTCTATTATAACATGTTGGAATAAAAGTCCTACCAGATGAACATGTTCATCTTTCACTCATTGACATTCCAAACATTGTGCTACATACTCAATCACTTCCTTTCTGAGTTTAGGGCAGAAATATAAAGATATCAAATCAGCTACCATCTTTGTTATTCCAAGGTGTCCTAAATAAGGTGTATTGTGCATCTCATACAGTATTAACTTTCTCAACTCTCCCCCTTCAGGTATGTACATTCTTCCTTGGTACCTTAAAATACCCTCAGGTTCTATTTCATATCCATCATAACGATGTTTTGAAGAATCTTTTTCCAAGGCTTGTTTAACCCTTAGGTAATGCTCATCTTTTGGAAGGTTCTACAACACTTGTTGTTTCAAGTTTGTTCTAGTTGTCACCATAGCAGATAGGTGTCTTCTTCTGCTGAGAGCATCAACTACTCTATTTTCCTTCCCTTTGATATATTCAATACCAAAATCATACTCACTTAGGAATTCAAGCCACCTTCTATGTCTTGCATTAAGGTTAGGTTATGTAAAGATATAATTTAATCTGAAATGATCCATTTTTAGCTCAAAAGGCTTCCCTAAAAGGTAATGCCTCCAAATTTGTAATAAATGTACAATAGCTAGAAGTTCTAAGTCATGTGGTGCATAATTCATCTCATATCGCTTCAGCTTTCATGATTCAAATGCAACCACCTTTCTTTCCTACATCAACACTACTCCCACTCCTTCACCTAAGGCATATGTAATTACTATAAAATGTCCATTGGGATCTGGTATAGTTAAGACTGGTGCTATTGTTAATTTCTGCTTCAAAAGTTGAAACAACTCCTCACACTTCTCAGTACATTCAAACCTGTTTTCATTTTTCTGAAGTGAAGTAATAGGTGTTGCTATCTTGGAAAATCCTTCCACATACTTTCTATAATATATTGCAAGTCCCATAAAACTTTGAACTTCTGAAACATTCTGAGTGTTGGCCACTCTACTATTGCTTCTATCTTTGCAGGATCAACTGAAATTCCTTCAATGGATATAACATGACCTAAGTAATGCACCTATTTCTCAAAGAAGGCACACTTAGAAAATTTCCCATAAAGCTTACGATCTCTCAACCATTGTAAAACTATCCTCGGGTGCTTCTTGTGTTCTTCTTCATTCTTAAAATAGATCAAAATATCATTAATGAAGATTAGAACAAAATCATCCAAGTATTCTCTAAAAATAGTATTCATGAGGTTCATGAATATTGTTGGGGCATTGGTTAAACCAAATAGTATGACTATGAATTCATAGTGCCCATACCATGTTCGGAATGCAGTCTTAGGAATATCCTCATCTTTAATCCTTAACTGGTGATATCCTTATCGAAGATCAATTTTTTAGAATATCATTGCACCTTTCATTTGGTGAAACAATTCATCTATTCTAGGCAAAGGATATCTATTTTTGATAGTCACTTTATTCAACATCCTATAATCAATGCTTAGCCTTAAAGTGCCATCTTTCTTCTTTACGAAGATCATTGGTGCACCCCACAAGGATACACTAGGTCTAATAAATCCTTGCCTAAGCAATTCTTGTAATTGAGCCTTAAGCTCATACAGTTTTGTTGTTGTCATTCTATATGGAGCCTTAGATTCCAGCTCTGTTCCTGGTAAGAGTTCTATAGAAAAATCAAACTCTCTCTTAGGTGGTAACTTGGTAAGGTCTTCTGGAAAAACATCCAGGAACTCTGCAAGGACATGATAATCCTTAGGACTTTTCTTAACATTATCCAAAGCACTTAACATGACAGAAATTATGGAACATCCTTTCCTTTGGGCCTTCTTGAGTTGCATTGCTGAAATGTGTCTTAATTCAAGAGTCTTTTGAGACCCAAGAATTTCAACTAAATTCCCAAAATCATCAATGTAGTTGATGACCTTACCCTCACAATTTACTATGAATTTATGCTCAGTTAACTAGTTGATACCTAAGATCACATCATATGATCCTAATGGTGTCACATAAAGGTTAACCTAGGTTTGGAAATTGGAAAGTTCTAGTTCACTGCAAAATAGACAAGTATCTACCCTCTGTTCTACTTGATTTCCATATTGAACTATCCTTGCATTTGAAATATAACTAGGTCTAACAAATATTATAGAAACTATTGTAGGATAAATAAAGCATTCAGTACCTCTTGTATCTATTAAAATAGAAACTGATTTCCCAAAAGGCTTACCCATCATCTGAATAGGTGAGGCTTGGAAATCAGCTTGACAGTTGTCGACTGCAGCGAGAATCTAGTGTTGAGAGGCTCCTTGCTGATTTTCTCCTCTTTGTATAGGGGTACGTTGTGGATAATTCAAGGCATACTGACTCCCTCCACAATTGTAACACCCATCCCTAGGTCCAGAATGGCCACCTGACCTACCTCTATCCAAATTTTGTTGGGCATTGGTGTTATTATTTGCTCTCTTGTTACCATCGTGAGTCACTCTTCCTCTTTCCTGAGTGTTGGTTCCCTTCTTTAGATTCCTTATTTATCAATTGTTTCTGTTCTTTTTCTTTTGGAAATTCCTATTTCCAAAATTCGGTCTGTTATTCACATTTTTACGGAAGTTCCCCAACTGTTGCAGCTTCTGCTCTTGCTTGGTTGCTTTCTCAAATACCTCTTCCATAGTGAGTGGATTATGAATATCCACTTCTGCTCTTATATGAGTTCTCAAACCCAAGATGAACTTCCGGATGTGAAATTTCTCATCCATCTGATATTGTGGAGCATACTTAAGGAGGTTGGTAAACTTCTCCCGGTATTGAGTTACCGACATGCCACCTTGAGTTAGGTTCTGAAATTCAGTCATCTTCTTATCGAAGAATAACTGAGGAAGCCACCTCTTCCTAAAGGATTGCAAGAACAATTCCCAAGTGATATCTCTTGGTTGCAACTTCCTTTCTGACTTTTCATTATCCCACCAAGGAGCAGCTTCACCAGAAAGCTGGTAAGCAGCCCAAACTACCTTGGTTTCAATGGACATGTTGTGGAGACCAAAATACTTTTCCATTTCTATCACCCATGCCTCTCCACCATCACCAATAGTTTTTCCATCAAACTTTGGTGGGGCTATTCTTTTCAAGTCCTTAGCCAGCTCTTCTTTAATCCTTGCTTGGTTATCTGGTTGCTCTTCAACCCTTGGAGCTTCATGTTGGACTTCTCCAACCCTTCGAACCTCCTACTCGAGTCCATTCATTCTGGCACTCTGCTGGTTCAATAAATCAAGGATTTGTTTTAGTCTTTCATTTCCATTACTAGACCCAGCCCCTGTGGTCCTTGAGCCCATTGCTATTCAACAATTTTTGCATCAGGGAAACGTTAATATTCTTTAGCAAAAAAGAAGAATATTGTTGAGTAGTTAAAAGACATAATAGCGCAACATTTATAGAACATAAAAAGTAAATCTAAAACTGTAGTAACTAACTGCAACAACTAACTTCAGCACCTAGATTGTTGAGTATTTAAAAGACATAATAGTGCAACATTCATAGAACATAAAAAATAAATCTAGAACTGTAGCAATAAACTACAACAACTAACTTGACCACCCAAATTTTTGAGTAGTTAAAAGACATAATAGTGCAACATTCATAGAACATAAAAAATAAATCTAGAATTGTAGCATCCTAAATTGTACTCCCTTAAAATTTTATCCTTATTTGTGTCCTCGCCTTAGCGATCATATCCTGAATCCATATTAGAGCCTTGATTCTGCTGACACAATGCACACAAATTTGTTTTAATATAATGTGCACTTTCTACCCCTCTTCAATTGGTCCTTGATTGGTTAGGAGCAGGTTGCCTCAGGTACTAGAGTTTCCAACGCTTTGGTTCTCCCATTCACGTCCCCTCAATGGTAACATCATTTGAGCAGGAAACTTGATCTCGTGTCAACTCATGTTGGAAAATTGATTTTTTTTTGACAAGCATGTATAAAAGGAGTTCTACCCCTCTCATTTGAACAAACTAAGAGAATATTCAGTCAATCAATTCAATAAATCAAGTGTTCAAATTCAAGTGACCAAGAAATTAGTCTCCTTTCAAGCATTGAATTTGACATTGATGCTCTATGTTTATGAAGACTTCATGAAACCCTAATTGCTTGTGGAGACAAACTAAACTCTATTAAAAGTTACAACATTAGTTTTTTAGATATTATTCAATATTTCCCTCAAAAGGAGATCATTTCTATTACTGCCATTCAATTATATTTCATTTCTATTTCATGGTTAATTCTTAAACTGAGGTTTGACAAATGGAATACCTTATTTCCAACCTATTTCCCTCTCTAGTGTGTGAAGGAATGGGTACAAAGTTGTGATCTTCATAATTGGCTTCATTTATAAAGACGAATAGGTTCCCCATTGGACTAAAAAAAGTGCAAAGGACTAGAGTGATGAGCATTATGATCCTAACATTTTAGGAGTTCCTTCTGGGAATAGATATGACCACTCTTACATTGCCTATATCATGGTTCATGCATTGATCGGATGACTATATCTCACTGTTCACGTGTTTTCACTTCAATTATAGCACTTTTACCCTATTTTATGTTGGAATACTTTTGTTCACTGAGAGGGGGGATTGAATTAGTGAATAATAAAAGTTACTTCTTTTGTAGTCAAATTTTAAAACAATAGAACTTTGTAATGCACAAGTTAACTAAACAACATAAGAAATATAAAAAAACACCAAAAAGATATTGACACAAGTTTTTTGAAGTGGAAAACCCTTGAAGGGTTAAAAACCACTTTTGAAACATTCACTATGTAAATTTCACTAATTATAGAGTTTTGTGTCTCACTGACAACAATGAATCTCAGTGATTACACTTTGTGCCTCACTGACTAATTGAGCACATCTTGAAATCACAAAACAAGGTATATACAAAGACAAACCTCTATTTTCTATACAAAGAAAATTTCTTCTTCCCTCTAAATACAAATCTCAGAATGATATTAAAGTCTAATGCAGAACCTCCTTGACAGATGCTTTCCAAAAATATATATGTATTGATCTTATCTCTTATCTCAGAAGACCTAATGAAACATCTTACATTCAACAACCCTCAATAGGAACATTTGCACCTTTTTATATTACTGCCCCTAAAAGAACCAATTCTCTCAATTGTAGCATCTTTGGCATTGATCATCGATTAGTTACAAATCTGCGTACTTCATTTCTCAGAAAACTGTCTTCAAACTATTCCTATCAAACTGCAAAATTCTAGTTAATTACAAACAAAAGATTTCATTCCAAAATACAGATTTGTCCGTCTACACATGCTTGTTTGATGAAGTGTAAAATCAATTTGTCGACTAAGCAGATTGACCTTTGATAATATTTCATTGAAATCAGTGAAAGATATAATTACAGCTGACAACTTAACGTCTTAACAAAAATCAAGAATTACACCGAAATCCATCTTGGACCATTCATATGCCCCCAACTTAGATATTCAAATTATGTCAAATGTGGTCCCCACTTTGTCTTATGGCTTATGGGCAAGAGTTTCACCTTCAACAATGACTTAGAACTCTCTCATCGAAACGTAACGTTATACTAAAAAAGACTCCTTTTTTGCCCAGACTGACTTTATGTTATAATGAACTAGTATTATCAGCAAAGGGATGTGACTTTGTCTACTTTCTAAAAATGTCTTGTCGAACTCGACTATGACACCAAAACTCCACACGTCGCCAAGACAAGTCAAATGTTACACCGAAATATGACATGTCAATGAAGTAACATGACTTTGGCTAATCCCTAGGAGCAACATACTAAAATTGAATCTCTCACCAAAAAGCTCCTTTTGTCAGGACAACTTCAATGTCTCACCAAAATGCATCATTCTCACCATGCAAAAACTAGGATGTAAATATTCGCACTGATTGTAGCTAGGGTCTCACAAACAATATGCTCAATATACACCTTGTCATTTTTCACAAGTATGGAAACATTCACAAAAGCTAACAAATTAATGAAATAGACTCATCTGAACAAGATATACCCGTGAAGATTCATCTGAATAGGATATGCTCAAAATAGTATGTCAAGTAAACCACCACTATGAATGTAACATATAACAAGCATACCAAGATTTGTGGATTTGACATCAAGGTCAACAAAAGAGAGGGAAACAAACATAAATCTTTCTCCCCCTTTTTGCATTAATGAAAAATGACAGAGAAAGAAGTGGAATGCCTCAAAGTCCCTGTAAGAGCATATATCCAAGAACGTAACCACGTTATACAACATGAAGGGAAACAATTGTAAGATAAACAAGAAATCCATTCCACCATGAGATGAGCAGTTGCAATCAAGCTCAACAACTATTAAAAACATCTACAACAAATGACGTTTGCAATAGCAACAAATCACTGAGTGACAAAACAAATCACTTCTGAAAACACTTCTCTAGGAGCAACAAATCACCACAATCTGTTCTTATCTCCCCCTTTCACATCAATAAGAATGGGGAGTAGCAAGAGGTTTCAGGGAAGAAATAATAATTTAGAAAGCACTCCCCTTGAAACCAATCCACTTGAGAAGAATCTAAGTGATAGAAGAGAGGGATAAGACCCCTAATTGTTGTCTTAAGCTTTCAAACACATCTTTGGACATGGGTTATGTGAATATGTCTGCTAGCTAATTAGTAGTGGTAACATATAGAAAAAACATCAGCATTTAATACACACTCTCTCAAGAAATGATATCTAATATCTATATGCTTGGTTCATGAGTGCAAGATTGGATTTTTGGAAAGACTGATTGCACTATTATTGACACAGAAAATTGAAACTAGTTTAGACAATTTTACCTTCATATCATAAAAAGTTTGTATCATTGTCAGGGCTTCAGTACGACAAGACACAAAAGCTATTTACTTTACTTCTGCTAGTAATAATGAGACTAAATCTCATTTGTTGCTATGTCAGGATACAAGTTTTGAACCTAAGAAGAAGGTTGCTCCACTAGTGATTTTTCTATCATCCAAAGACCCTGCCTAGTTAGCATCTTTAAATGCAGTGAGAGTGAATTTGTCATCTTGAGGGTACCATAATCCATAGTTCAATCTTCCTTTTATATGTTTGCAAATTCTTGTAACAACAATGACATGTAACTCTCTGGGTGAAGCTTGAAAATGTGCAACTAGACATGCTGCATGCATTATGTCAGGTCTTGAAGCTATAAGGTATAAAAGACTCCCTTTCATAGACCTATAATTAGTTTGATCAACACAAGGATAATCATCTTCTTTGCCCTATTTACAACTTGTTACCATAGGAGTACTTACCAATCTACATTCATCCATATGAAATACTTTTAGCATCTATTTTTCATATTTAATTTGGGAGAGAAAGATGCCTTTGGGAATTTGTACAAACTACAATCCAAGAAAGAAGGAGAGTTATCCTAATATAGAAATTTCAAATTCTGATTGCCTAATGTCATAGAACATAACACACATATCATCATTTGTACAACCAAAAATGTTGCCATCTACATAGTCCTCAACAATAAGAACATCATTGCCTTCAAACTTGATGTAAATATTCCTATCAATTCCTCCTTTGATGAACCCATTTGACAAAAGATGGCTATCCAATCTAGCATACCATGCTCTAGGGGCTTTTTTTAAGTCATACAGTCCTTTCTTTAACCTATAAACATGGTCAATTTTACTCAAACACTAAAACCCTTCAGGTTGCTCTATATACACTTCTTCCTCAAGATATCCATTTAGAAAGGCAGTTTTAGCATCCATTTGATAAATTATAAAGTTTTTATAAACAAAGAATGATAAAAACATCCTTATTGCTTCTAGTCTAGCTACTGGAGAAAAGGTCTCAACAAAATCTATTCCCTCAACTTGTGAATAGCCCTTGTCTAGACTAGCCTACCTTTATTTCCAGCTACCTTTCCATTTTCATCAAGCTTATTTCTAAAGACCCATTTTGCTCCTATGATATTCTTGTTTTCAAGTCTAGGAACTAATCCCCATGTTTTATTCTTTTCTATTTGACTTATTTCTTCTTCCATGGTCTTAATCCAACACTCATCTCTACTTGCCTTAGCATATGTTTTAGGTTATAATTCAGAAAGGAAACAAAAATTAATTTGTTCACCTAACAAGGCTTCTCTTCTTCTAGTCAAAAGACCTACATCCTAGTCTCCAATGATTTTCTCTTGTGGATAATGTTTTAGGAGTGTCTTTCCTGGTGTCTTTGATGGTGTTTTGGGTGCTTCTTCTGAAGGTTAATTTGCTATCTCTTTTGCCTTTGGTTCCATCTCTATTTTTTATTCAGAGACTACTTCAATATTCTTGAAATAATTTCTATCAACCTACAACTTCTCATCAACTTTGACATTAGCACTCTCAACAATTATTTTCAAATACTTATTAAAACATCTGCATGCTTTACTATGAGAAGAATAACCAAGAAAGATGCCTTCATCACACCTTGACTCAAACCTACCCAAATTTTCATTATCTTTATTATGTAACATTTGCTACCATAAATTCTAAAATACTTTACAAGGGAAGGTTTACCATACCATATTTCTTAGGGTGTATAGTTTATTTTTACCCTTAGTTGCATTATATTTAGAATGTATACAATTGTATGAACAACTTCTTTCTAATAGGTGTTAGCTATGTTGGCCCCATCAAGCATTGTCCTAGCCTTTTCTTTAAAAGTCATGTTCTTCCTTTCTACCACCCCATTTTGTTGAGGTGTCCTTGAATCAATATATTTCCTTTTTATACCATGCTACTCACAATACTCTTCAAATTCACTTGAAGTGTATTCTCCACCTTGGTTTGATCGTAGGAATTTGATCTTCATTTCTAAATCCTTTTCCACCATCTTCCTGAATAGCTTGAACTTGTGAAAAGATTCAGACTTATATTTAAGAAAGGTTACCCTTGTCATTCTTGTGTAATAAGATCTATAAAAAGCATAAAATACCTTTCGCTATTTATAGAATTTGTCCTTGTGGGACCACACAAGTGAGTATGGACAAGTTGCAAAGGCTTAGTAGTCACATGTTCTTTTCTTTTGTAACAAATTCTTCTTTGTTTACTATTTTGACAATCTTTGCAAATTATACTTTCAGGTTTATTTATAGTGGGCATGTCTCTAACATTCTGATTTTTGCTACCTTTGACAAGATTATCAAAATTTAGATGTCCTAATCTTTTGCACCATAGCTAACTTTCTTCAGTTTGACTCATAAGACAAATGTGACTATCACAACCACCATTGGATATATTATGAAAATGATAAACATTACCCTTGGTCCTCTTGCCTGTTGTAATAAGTTTCCCTAATTTCTTTTTGACATCATAGTCCTGAGAATGAAAAGAAACTTCATAACCACTATCACAAATTTGACTCACACTCAAAAGATTATACTTCAACCCATCAACATAGTAGACATCATGGATAGGAGTCTTATCATTTAATAGTAAAGTTCTAGTACCATTGATTCTGATAGTATAATTGTCGTCAAACCTAATAAATCCTCTTGCATAATCTTCAAGATTTGTAAATTTGGTTTTGTCCCTTGTTATGTGATGAGAGCAAACACTATCAAGGATCCCAACATATTCCTTCTTAGCATGGTAGGCAATTTGCACTATCATATAATTTTCAAAGTTTGTAATTGCCTTAGGCCTCCAAACAACTTTGCTCTTGGATTTCATTTCCATATTAGATTTTGAAGTCTCTTTTGGAGGATTCAACACCATTTTTATTCTTCCAATCTTGAAGAGAAAACCTATAAAATATGTTAGCATGTTCAAACTTGTGACAATTAAAAGATCTCACGCTATGAAAATCAAAATATGGTGTTTTTCTTTGTGAAAACTAACACTTAAAAGCTTTGTGTCCAAATCTGCTACAACAGAAGCAATAACCATAGAAGTTTGATTGTGATATCTATGCGTGTGAAAAGTGGACCTGTATCTATATCTAGAATACACAACACTTCAATTAAGTCATTAGATGCATGGTTAGTAAATCAATAATCAATGAATAATAAACCATTACAAAGTGACCCATTGCCTTCTAGTAGATGTGAGTTTAGACTGCTCCCAAACTGCTAAGTTATCCAGTGACTAGACAACACCTAAACGAAGGATTTTTAAATCTATATGAGCATGAATATGAGCTAAATGGATACAAGATTTAAGCTAGATATGCAAGATTAATATAACATGATTTAAGCAATATATGAATATTTAAGCTAAATACTTTACAAACATACAATAATTAGTATGCAATATCTCAATGCAAATTATCAATGAACCTAGAGCAATAACAACATAATAACAATATATTCTCCAGGATTTTTTTGAATGAGAGATGACAGCTTGAATTTATAGAAAATTCAAAAAGAAACCAATAGCTGAGATTAAAATAATGATGAGCAGTCAAGATTTTTGAAGAGGAAGCACAATCCGGGTGAATTGATGTGATTGGATGCTTTTCTCAGTTTTGAGGGAAATTGAACTAAAATTAAGATAAAATCAAGAAAAAAATAGATTTATTCTCTATTTCATTCAATTTTAATATTTAATTGTTTTAATTGCTTTCTTTGAGATTATTTATCAATTTTTAATTTTTTTTTTTTCAAGATTATCTCCAATTGATTTCTTTTCTCAAATTTTAATACTTTTTTTGTCAATTAATTCCTTTTTTGATTTGTTTCCTTTTTTGAAGATTTATGGCAATTTTTATTTATTTTTCAAATTAATTCCTCTTTTTGATGATTTAATGGCAAATTGATTTATTTAATTAAATATGCAAAAGATATTTAATTAAAATAAATAAGATAACTGTTTAAAAATGATTTACTTGGAATGATTTTCATGTCTTGGGAATTCTTTTCATCCTGATGATGAATCACGGAGTGTGATTCGAAACGTTGATGGAAAAATATACACACAATCGAATCCAGAAAAAAAAAAAAAAATACACTAGAAATGCAAAATGGATTGTGGAAATCTCATAGCTTTAAATGATTTAATTAATTAAATAAATATTTAATTAATATTGGTTGATTAATTTGCCATGTGACATTGATGATTTTTAGAAATTAATTGTGTGCTTAAGATTTATTTAATTGCCTTTGGTTAGGACTTTGGTGATGTTGTCGAGACTAGGGGCTCATGGTTTAGATGACCATTTTTAGGGTATTACATTTTCCCCTCTTTGAATTAATGTGTGAGTAGCGCATTGGTTTAAAGAAAATTTGATGTCTAGGAGATACTAGTTCTGAACTTGATTGAACTAGGACCAATAGAGAGAAAAGATACCGAAATTGAACTTGATTGATCAAGAAGCGGATCTTAGTGATCTAGAACTTGATTGAACTAGACACAGTGAGCAAAGATAAAAGCGATCTTGAACTTGATGGATCAAGATATGATGAGCGAAGATAAACTATCCAGCTTGATTCAATGCGATAAAACTGAACACCTTAGATTGAGTGTGATCAAAGATACTCTTTAAACCCTTGATTGAGTTTAAATGAATAATCAGTTTGATGAAAAGCGATGAAACTGATTAATGTTAAGAGATTGATTCACACAAAGACAATATCATCTTGGTTCGAAGCGATGAAACTAATATGCCCTAGAGATTGATTCGATTTAGATGGTCAAAAAATCTCAACTTGATATAAAGCGATGAAGTTGAGATGCCCCTAGCGATGAGGTCTTGTTTGATGTTTAGAAAAGATTAGTTGCTCAACTTGCAATGATGAATTTTGAAAGAAATTCTCGACTTTGAGGTCATGATTGTGCCCCTCGGGACCGAAATTGAAAGATAGCAAGGATTGCGCAGTGATTGTAGGCAATTTATTTTTTGTAGGGATCATAAGTTATTTGAGCACAAAGATTAATGTTGAAGATTAAAATCAGAGTTAATGTGAGAATTCAATTGAGATTTAGTATTGATTAATGAGAAATTGAGCACAAATTGAAGAAGAGAATGAGCAGTTAATGAAAGTGCTAAGTGGTCAACGTCGTGAAATTTCGATGAGAGAATTAATGTTACATTTTGATTTCGATCCCGAAAATGGACTCATGACAGCCAGTTTACGAGCTCTTGATTTGATTTCATTGTACTTGTGTTGATTGAATATGAGATATCCATCTATATGCTTTATTCTATATGTATGCATGTATTTTATTATGGATGTATGTAATGCAAATGAATATGAATGTCTATTTTTGTTTCTTTTCATGCAAATAAATGAGGAGAATGAGTAACTAGTAATGCAAATATTTATTTTTTGTTATGAAAATAAGTGTAAAATGAAATGTAAGGATCTATACAAGATGCTCATGTATGCAGCTAACATCTCAATACACAAGTACTCGATCGGAGAAATGATGATGAAAATGAGACCACTTAGCTGACAAATGATGAAGCTTCCAACTCTCGTTTAAAAGATAAAGAGATCATTGTTATCATGCTGAAATCACTCTAAATTCATGAGATGCAGAATGAAAAGTAAAATGAGATGCAAAATGAGATGCAACCGAAAACTAGTCACTGAATTTGAAAAGCTTAATTTTCATCATTGAGCGTTTTACAAACATAGCAGGCAGATTAGAGTTCCTTTCTTTTCATGTGCAATATTAATTATCTTGTCCACAATGACCCCTTTTTCATTCATATCCTTGGATAGATTTCATAGGGACTTGGATTGCATGATAAAGAAATTCCCTCAAAACAAACAAAGAAATGATGGGAACCTCCTTGTAGCATACAAATAAGCAGAGTCAAGGTATGTGTGGTGATTTCACCTTAATGTGAAGGTACTTATCACAGACACCCAGCTGATTAGATGTTTTTAGATCATCAAAATTATTCCTACAAGTAGAAAACAAAGAAAATATTATGCCCCCAATCATTGCTCCTCTTAGTCAAGATAGACTTCATCGAGTTACTCAGAGGGATAATAATTGAAAACCAATATAAAATACAACACACAAAGAAAATTTCATGCATCTCAAACAGTTTAGTGATTGCTTTCTATAATCTTGTTTTGCTTGTGTACTCAGTGATAAAACTCTTTGGTAGCTAGGAGATAGGTGACTGACTCAGACTGGATGACCGAGTACCACTAGCAAAAGGATGACCTAGTTGATACTGCTTAGGACATGTAAATTTCTTAGTCGATTACCCTAAGAATAGGACATTGATCAGTTTCAAGCCATGAGGGTTTCAAAAGAACCAGGATGTCGTAAAAGTGACTAAAAGTTATGTACAAATGAAATCAAAGAATTGCATGAAAGTGGGAATGCCAACATTGTGTTGATAGATGGAGCGCTTGAGTACAAGAGGCATCTATTTGCCAGGTTTTCACTTGCTTGGAAAAGATTCCCTTTTTTTTTAACTGAGGTGCCTATTTACCAGGTTTTCACCAAGGCATTTTCTTTCTTTTTCCTTTTTTTTCTTTTTCTTTTTTTTTTTTTTTGAATTTCTTTAGGACTTTTTTTGATTTTTAGGATTTTGTTGAGGACATTTTATGATTTTTAGGATTTTGTTCAAGACTTTTTATGATTTTTTAATGTCTAACCCTAGTTTCTAGCAAGGAAAAAGGGAATTTGAGTACATGAATGGATAAGAGAATGATGGTGGAGGCATTCAAGGACTATCGCACAACATTAATCCAAGCACAGGGTCAAGATATAGCAATGTAAACCAAGGATTTTAGTGATGTAAAGAAAGGATTTTAGCGATGCAAAGCAAGAATATAGTGCAGTGAAGCAAGGATATAGCGTAACGAAGCCATATGGTCCAAAGAAGTGGCCATGTGAAGAGGTTTGTGGAAAGCATGTTTTTGCATTTTGTCCATATCTATTGATCAAGATCAAGGGATAGATTTGGATATGTGGCAGATATGATAAGCAAGATCAAAAGGGAGTAATGAAGGATGTAAACGAGCAATGGAGAGGAGCTAAAGGGTCTAGATCAAGTGTAATAGATAGGACACATGAAGCCTGCAAAGATCCTTAACCTTGTAAAGATCAAAGGTGGAAAAGGGATATGAATGTAGATAGAGTGGATGCGGGATAATGGAGGATGAAGGATAATAGATGGATGTACATGGATGGAAATTACCCCCAGTGTAAAGTGCAAAAGTATAATGGATTATGCATGACACCTGTTTGCCAGGTTTTCATCATGGTACTTTCCTAGGAACCAAAAGAAGTGGTTTTCACACAAGGACAAATTTATTTCTCTTTAATTTTTTCTGAATTTCTTTTTTCATTTTTTTCATCATTTTTTTTTCTTTTTTTTCTTTCCTTTTTTTTTGGAAGATAATGGAGGCATGATAGGGGATAGAATAAGGACCCCAATGTCTTTCTTATTTTGATGGTAACCTTAGAATATGAGTTTCAATAGACCATGTCTATGAAGGTATGCTCAAAGATGTTGGCAGGATAATGAAATGAAACTAGGGCAAGCATTTATGCAAAGGATTGGATAAGAGGGATGGAAGGGTGAAAAAGAGGTGTTGGATAATGGATGGGATGTTGGAAGAATTATGTATGGATAGATGGAAATGTAGGAAAGATCAACATTGGCACACACCTTGAGGGATGGTGGATATATGGAAGAGAAGTGAATCTCAAATTTTGAGATTTGGATGGAGGAAAGGTTATAGATTTTGGGGCATAAGAACCCAAAATGGATGAAGGAGGTGATGGAGGAACAACAATTTTGGATGCCAATTTTGATTTTCCTTTAGACTTTTGTGCTTCAAGTAGCTGCTTAGGGATCCACATGGTTTTTGATTTGTCATGCTTTTGTAGTTCCTTGGAGCGCATTGCTTGTACAAGTGCCTTAGGAACCCATAAAACTTTTGACTTTTCTTCTTTCTTTGTGGGCCTTTGTGGTGTTGTGTATTTTTCTTTTTCTTTTTGGATCATATTTTTCTTTGTTTTCACATGTCGATTAGTTGGGACATGTTGACCCTTGAATACATGTGGATTGCATGATTTATGACTTTTATACTTGGCATCCAAATTTCTTGGAGGGAGATGTGTGGGTAAATAGGAATGATATGGAGGTCTTTTAGATGGATGGAAGGTACTCAAAGATGCATGCCTTTATTGATCCCCCATAAGGGATGGAGGGATATAGGGACCTAGAATGGATGGAAACAATGATGGGGAAGGAGTATATTTGGATTTAACTGGAGAAATTCAGGATTTATGAGGGATACCAACATCTTGAGAGTGAGAAATGTAGCCATTATAATAAAGATTTTCTTTTATAGCAGGGGGTTCTAATATACCTTGTCCATGAATGTCTTACCCTTTTCTTTGATAATGCATAATTTGAAAGATCTTTTTAACAAAGGGTTTCTTCTTACTTTTGATACTAGAGGAAAGTCCATTTTGAGGTGGAGGTGTCTTGCAAGGAATGATAGGATCATGAGAGGGATTTATGGGCATGATGGACTCTTGAGGTGAACATGGAGGATTAGGACAAGGATATGAAGGGATACTTTGACCTTGACATGGAAGAGGACCATTGGATAGAGTAGGAAGGGTGTTTGGCTCTTCATTTTGAATAGGATCGTTTGAAAAGGTGGGAGAGGCATCATGATGTTGCTAATGAAGTAGACTAGGAATGGGATTTGGAAGGATGGTTTTCTCTTGATATGGAAGGGGGTCATCTTGGAAGAAATGGAAAGGTATAAGGAGATCATCATGGGATTCTATTGGAATAGGATCTTTTCCAATCATTAGATGGGATTGAGGAGTTTTGGTGTCTTGATCTTGATTTATGCTAGGACTTGTTTCTTCATTTTTTGGATTATCCTCTTGACATGTAGTCACTTCTAAGGAAGGGATAGGATTTTGCATAGGTGTAGGGGATTCTTGGAAGATCTCCATTTTTGACATGATGGGGAAGCATTTTGAGTGGGACTCTCTTGAATGGGTACATTTGGAGTTGAACTGTATGATGGCATAGGATCTGAGATTTCTAAATCATCTGAGGAACTTGTATTAGTATTGGGATTAACTTGGATTTCCGTAGGAGATAGCCCTTGAAGTTAAAAATGAGAAGTTTCATTGTTTGAAGGAGATGAAGACATCATGGAAGGGATGGAGGCTACATATGGATCCTTGCTAAACATAAGTTCATGATTTTGATCCTTCTTAGAAGTAGTTCCTTCTTTTTATTTCGGTGATTCATTAGGATCTTGAATTTAAAAGACACCATTATCAATGACATATTGAATCTTATGTTTTAATTCCATGCATTTCAAAGTATTATGTTTGTTTTGTCTATGATATGTACAATAATTACTCACAAATTCACATCCCCGTGTGGTCTTTTTAGGCAATATGATAAGATTATGCTGAAGAAGCTCTTTCAAAGTTGACTCAATAGATTTCCCCAAAGGTGTAAACTATCTATCTAGAGGATATTTGGAGGAAATGTCTTTATGTCTTGGTGAAGGTGTCTTGTGAGCTTGTTTGAGATTTGGCTTTTGATGGTCAATTACTTGTTCCATCTTATGTAATTGTTTTAGAATTTCTTGAAGTCTAGTGTTCTTAATATCATGAAGTTTTATCTGAAGAGGTGTCATTGAATCTTTTCGTTGAGCTTGAATGTCATATATTTCTCTCTTGAGATGTTGAATTTGTTGAGCTAAGGCAGCCATGGACTTCTTACTTTTTTCAAAAAATTTAGATGAGTTTCTGGTTTGAATAGGCATTTACAACCAATGGGACCGAGAGTTAGATGTGTTGCAGAAGTCAAGATCAAATTGTAGCTAGTTGTTCATTTAACGTAGTGATTGAGGGAAGTAACTGAGATCTATTCTGGTTTCAGGAATGATATATCTTGTGTGAGATGTTATCTAAGTTAACTTAGGTTTGATAATATGTTGTTTGAAAAAACTTAGCGATGATCAACAAAATCATGCAACACAATGGCAGGGGTACACTATCAAGATTGTTTATGCTCAGAAAGATGACGACCAGTTTTATGCTCATTGTAGACTGATCTGGGTAGGTTTGACTATTCTGGATTGTTAAAATCAAGAATTCATATGACAGAGGATTGGACAGAGACAAGATTCTGACAGACAGAGTTTCAATGACTGACAACTACTATTTTTTTATAAGGACTAAGTTTCGATGACTAACATAGACCAGTTTGGACATAGACAAAATTTATCACTGAATTGTTTGATATTCTTTGATTTGTTTTCTCCAGTTTCAGTATTTTATTTTCAATTTTAGGGATGAAAACACAGAAAACATGCAAGACATATAATAATTCAATCACAACACACTAACCCTACAAAAGTTGGCTTAGAGAAGAAAATCTTTGCTTGTTGACTTAGGTACACACCTAATAGCTAATCCGAATATGACCACTGAGTCTCACGCAATGGATTCTCAATGTAGTATTAGCTGACTCCAAATGCTAATGGGGGCATGATATGGCAAGTGTCTTGGGAGAGTTACTATCTCTCTTGCACAAAGATTATCTTCCTTTCAAACGTGAACCAGGAAGCTTCTATCTTATAGTTCTTAGTAAGGAATTCCATTTGAAATTACCCCTTGAAGTCATGCAAGCATGATTGAGGCCTATAGCTCGACAAGGTACCGAAACAAGTTGTAGTCACGTAAACGTGATTGAGACCTCGAGGCCCTACAAAATGCTCGATATGAGAGATCTCAAAGAGAAAAGTCAAATAATCCCATCCTCTAAGACTTTAATCACTAAAGGCCTATTTATTATAGTGAGTTGGAATGCTCAGATCCAGCCATATTCACTTGGATTATTCTCACAGGGTGATTACTTTTTCCCACCGTGATAGGCCCACTAAAGGTACACAAATCTCAAAACTTAGAAAAAAGCTTCGAGGGTCTCAATTTCTAATTGTCTGTAAAATACAAGAGCATACTCTCCTACCTCTCAGATTTTTCTAAAAACACAAAATACAAATTTGTTCTTTAACTAGATAGAAATTTAAGAGCCTAAAAATTAATTTAAATAATACACGATGTTTGGTAGATTCTCTTTAGGCAACCTGCAAAACCAACACATCAGTAGTCATATTGTTTTTTATTCTTTGACAGGCATATGTTTGATTAATAAATTATTTGTCAAGCAGACCTGCAAACATTAAAAGCCCAAAATTAGTTGTCAAAATAACATTAAAAAATCATCAAAAGAAAATTTTATCATGCAAACTGTAAATTAAACTAATCTAACAAGAATTTCCATTTTTATGACTATCCTAGTTATGACAGTATTGTACTGTGTCACTTATACCTTTCCAACCAGACATAGTTAGACAAATCTCTTTAGTGGAAATGTGGAAAACTTGGTTTTATAGAACGTATTAAAATTTTGTTTAGATCCAACAATTTCAAAAAAAAGTTATGCCCTCCGAACGAAGAAAATATTTGGCTATCATAGAAGAATAAGTGAAATGATAGTACTGCAAAATGTCATTCCTAACTTTCAAACCAAACTTCATTAGAAAAATCGCTTTAGTGAAAATGTAGAAAACTTGGTTTTCAACAACATATAAAAATTTGGTTTAGATCCAACAGTTAAATAAAAAGTTATGTCCTCCATAAAGAGACCATTTTTTACTGTCATAGAAGAACAAGCAAAAAGAAAGATTTTTATTTGCAAATTTAGCACATCTTTATTAGTTATAAAAACCAAACATTAAATTTGTTCAAGAAACATTATAAATCTTGTAGTCATGGGTTTGAGCCCCATGGTGGATGCGAAAAATGTGTGTGTGAAAAGTTGACCTGTATCTGTATCTGGAATACACAACACTTCAATTAAGTCATTAGATGCATGGTTACTAAATCAATAATCAATGAATAATAAACCATTACAAAGTGACCCATTGCCATCTAGTAGATGTGAGTTTAGATTGCTCTCAGATTGCTAAGCTATCCAGTGACTAGACAACACCTAAACGAAGGATTTTTAAATCTATATGAGCATGAATATGAGCTAAATGGATGCAAGATTTAAGCTAGATAGGCAAGATTAATCTAACATGATTTAAGCAATATATGAATATTTAAGCTAAATGATTTAACAAACATACAATAATTAGTATGCAATATATGAATGCATATTCTCAATGAACCTAGAGAAAAAATAACATAATAACAATATATTCTCCAGGATTTTTTTGAATGAGAGATGAGAGCCTGAATTTATAGAAAATTCAGAAAGAAATGAACGACTAAGATCAAATGATGATGAGCGGTAAGATTTTCCAAGAGGAAGCACAATCTAGGTGAATTGATGTGATTGGATACTTTTCTCAGTTTAAGAGGAAATTGAACTAAAATTAAGATAAAATCAAGAAAAAACTGATTTATTCTCTATTTCATTCAATTTTAATATTTAATTATTTTAATTGCTTTCTTTGAGATTATTTATCAATTTATTTATTGTTTTTTCAAGATTATCTCCAATTGATTTATTTTCTTGAATTTTAATTATTTTTTTGTCAATTTATTCCTTTTTTTATTTGTGTCCTTTTTTGAATATTTGTGCTCATAATTTCCAATTACTCTTTCTTGATTTGTTTCCTTTTTTGAAGATTTATGGCAAAAAAAAAAATTCAAATTAATTCCTCTTTTTGATGATTTAATGGAAAATTAATTTATTGAATTAAATATGCAAAAGATATTTAATTAAAATAAATAAGATAATTGTTTAAAAATGATTTGCTTGGAATGATTTAATTAATTGAATAAATATTTAATTAATATTGGTTTATTAGTTTGCCATGTGACATTGATGATTTTTAGAAATTAATTGTGTGCTCAAGATTTGTTTAATTGCCTTTAGTTAGGACCTTGGTGATGTTGTCGAGACTAGGGTCTCATGGTTTAGATGACCGTTTTTAGGGTATTACAATCTCCATGTATACCTTGGTCCGGAATACCATGAAGAGCTAGATAATTTATCCTTGGACTGTAAATTTGATGTAAAAGTCTTGTGAGAATTTGCAATAGTTGATTTTGAATTGTTCTCTTTATTCTTTTCTAAATTTGTTGTGTTTGTGTCTTGAAATTTAGATCTGAAAATATCATACAAGGTTTTATTATTGTTTGCATTACAATTTTTTCCAACTTCAAACCCCAAACTAGAAATGTTTTTAACTTTTCTTTGTTTACTCAAAATGTCTTCTAGCCTAGCATTATCATATTTTCCAAGTTTCCTTTTTAAACCAACTATTTATGCTTCCAATTTTTGACAAGATTCATTTTTTTTTGCCAATTTATTCTTAATAACGTCCTCATCTCTTTTATGTTCCTCAACCTATCTTGTCAAATCAGTTACCAAAGGTTCTAGAATACCAATTTTATTTGTTCAGGTTGTAGCTTGATCCTTTTGTTCACAAAGTTCTCTTTTTAACCTCTCGACTTATTTAAGAGCACAAATTAACTCTCCTTCTAGATCAACCTCATTCTCACTCTTAAGTTCAAATAGAGTCAACATTGTTATCACTCTGATTCTCTACAAAATACTGAATGGGCATAAATAGAACTTCTTCCTCACCACCAATAGACTCTTCAAAGTTGCTATCAGTAATATCACCTTTTCCATACAAAATCTTTTTGTTTTTAAAAGACAAATTCCTTATTGCTTTGAAAGGCTTATTTTTATGGGATGTTTCTATGTTTTATTTATCATTGTCATAATAAGGGAATTTAGCAGCTTAATGACCTATTTTTCCACAATTGAAACACTTGAAAGGAAGTTTGCCTTTGTATTTTCCTGATACTTTTTTGAGTTTTCTAACAAAGTTTGCTTCATCTATGTCATTTTCAGATTTAGACTTAATCTCCTTGTTTTTCATTTCAATCTTGAAAGAATTTTCTCTATGAGGAGTTTCATCATTACAAGTTCTCATCTCATAGGCAATAATAGTTTCATGGAGCTCATCCATTGTTAAGGTATTTAAACATTTTTTCTCTTCTATGGCAGACAATTTAGAGTCATGCTTAGTAGGGAGAGATATCATAACCTTTTTGACAACATCCTTATCTTCAATAGTTTCTCGTAGACCTCTAAGGGCATTAATTATTTCATCTACTCTGAGAAAGTAGTCAACAATTTTTTCTTCATCAGTCATTTTCAAACCTTCAAACTTTTTGCTAAGAGTTTGTATCCTAGACTGCTTTACCTTATCATTACCATAATAGATGTTATTAAGTTTATTCCATACTTCTTTGGCAAAACTCCAATGCATGATCTTTATAAACACTTTTTTTTTATAATCCACATAAAATAACATGTTTAGCTTTAGCATTAGTCTCGTAATATTGTTTACCATCTAGATCAGTAGGTATGGTTGTGGGTACAGTGTATCCATTGACCAGTAAAGCCCATACATCAACTCCCAGGGAAATTAAGTAAGTTTGCATTCTTATCTTCCAAAAGGCGTAATCAGTTCCAACAAACAGAGGGTGATTTGATGTAGAAGAACCTTCTTGATCCATTGTTATAGTAATCCAAGGACTGTTAGGTCCTAGGGACAACTGAGAGGGGGGGGTGAATCAATTGTCTAAAACTTTAAACCAAAAATAACTTAATCAATTACTGCTTTAATACCAGTGAGATAGTCTGTTATATCGGTGGACAGATTTAATAGATAAATGCAATACTGATAAATATTAATGCATGAAATCAAAACATAAAATCATCCACAACATGTGACACCAATATTTGTACGTGGAAACCCTGTAAGGGGAAAAACCACGGTGGGAAACCTTACCCACAATCAGATGATACTATTGCAGATAGTAAGTGTACATAAATGGGGTCTGCACATGCAAAAAGGCCAAGCACCGAGAGCTCACTACTCAAACACAAGTAGGAGTCACACTAACTATAGTTGGATGGTTAAATCCAATAAGAATGTACTGCTTAAAATAGCATCTTCATATGTTGAATTCAGTACAGGTGTAATGCTAATATGCCTTCACAAAAACCTAGCTTCAAATGATGTCTTCGTGTATAGCTCTGCTTAATCTCGCATATCCTTCACAATAGACCTTCTTCACATTCCACACTTGATCTTACAAATAAGATCTTACATCTATACCATACCCTAAGACCAATTTTAGTAGGTCGGCTCTACAAGATATTACAATAAAATCATTTTACAAACAATATAATATCCGATGCAATAATCAATTAAACATGTCAGCTTAATGCATTTACATCAATAATAAATCATCTCCATAGCATGCCATGCTGATCTGAAAAAGATAAACCTATGGGTATAACCCTAGATAACCTGGACCTATTTGTCGGTAAAAGTAAATATGCAAATATGAATATACCAATGATCAATTCTTCAAAACAAAGTGTCCACATGATGTCTTCGACATTAGCAAGTGTCTTCCATATCATTCCAAGTGTCGGGGAACATTATATCCTACCGGTGAACCATATACCAGGAACTATGCAATAGTTACTTGCTTGCCTGTGAATGTTGCTGGATCTCCAAAGTGCTAGTTTTCTATAGATGTCAGTAGGTGTTGACATCAATGACAAAACCATACCAAAATACCAACAATCTCCCCCTTTGGCATTGATGGCAACACAAGATGGAAAAACCATCAAAGTGCCAAAACAGAAATGCCAAATACCAAAAACCAACAATCTCCTTAAACAACAATTTCTCCCCCTAGGAGCAACATGTGTTTATCCAAAGATTAATACCAATCACTCTTCAAAAGATAATGTGTTTTTCTATAGATATATCTCCCCCTTTGACATCAAATGCCAAAGCTACAACATATCAATTGTTACATACAAAATACCAACCAATTTACTATACCAACTACTCCCCTTGAGAAGTAGCGTCCTCATCAAAGTTGGAGTAAGAATATATCTCTATTAGTTCTACTGGTTGATGACAGACATCAACTTTTTATATATCTACCGGTAGGGGTATGACCCCGAGCTGTTCTCTGAGATACTCAAAAGTCTCCTTAGGCAAAAGTTTAGTGAAAATATCTGCAAGCTGTTCTTTAGTATTCACATAAACCAGTTGTATTTCTTTTGCTTCAACTTTTTCCCTTAGAAAATTTAGTTTGATAGAAACATGTTTTGTTTTGGAATGTAATACCGGATTCTTTGATATATCAATTACTGCAGTGTTGTCACAATAGATAGTTATAGGTTCCTTGCATTTTACCTTCAAGTCAACATTTGTTTAAACCAGAGTACTTGTGTATAGTTAGTTGCTGCTGCAACATATTCTGATTCTGCTGTTGATAAGGATGTACAACTCTATTTCTTACTCATCCAAGAAACTAATTTGTTTCCAAGAAAAAATGCTCCTCCGGTGGTGCTTTTTCTATCACCAATGTCTCCTGCCCAGTTTGCATCTGTGTATGCACATAGATCAAAATTTTCATCTCTAGGATACCATAATCCAAGATTTGGGGTGCCTTGTAAGTACCAGAAAATCCTTTTTACTACTGATTCATGATTTTCTCTAGGATTACTCTTAAATCTTGAAACAATACATATTGCATTCATAATATTAGGTCTGGTTTGTGTCAAATATAGTAAACCTCCTATCATAGATTTGTACCTAGTTGGATTCACAGGTGTAGATTCATCCCTTTGTGATAATTTGTCATTTGTTGTCATAGGTGTGCTTACTGGTTTAGAGTTTTCCATTCCAAATTTATTAAGTAATTATTTTAAGTACTTTGATTGATTCAAAAATATACCTTTTTCAGTCCGTGATATCTGCAATCCTAAAAGGAATTTTACTTCACCAATCATAGACATTTCAAATTCTTGCTACATTTTGATAGAAAAGTCTTTGCACAATCCATCTTCTCCTCCAAATACTATATCATCAAAAAAAACTTCAATAGCCAAGATGTCATCATTAGTCATTTTATAGTATAAGTTACTATCAGCATTACCTTTAGAAAAACCAATCTTCAAAAGATACTTATCCAATCTTGCATACCAAGCTCTTGGAGCTTGCTTCAATCCATATAAAGCTTTCTTTAACCTGCAAACCATATTTTTGTCATCTATTAAAGAAAATCCATCAGGTTGTGCAATGTAAACTTCCTCCTCAAGATCTCCATTCAGGAATGCACATTTGATATCCATCTGATATACTTTGTAGCCCTTATGTGCTGCAAAAGCCAAAAATAATCTAACTGCCTCAATCTTGGCTATCAGTGTGAAGGTTTCATTTTAGTCATTTCCTTCTTTCTGAAAATATCCCTTACACACTAGTCTTGCTTTATTTCTAATAACCTTACCATCTTCATTAAGTTTGTTTCTAAATACCCATTTGGTTCCAATTACATTTTTATCTTTAGGCCGGGGAAATAATGTCCAAGTATTATTTTTCTTAATTTGTTCTAATTCTTCTTCCATAGCTTTAGTCCAATACTTATCTTCACATGCCTCATTAATTGATGATGGTTCAATTTGAGAAATAAAACATACCTTTTCATTTTCCAATCTTCCTCTAGTCATAATTCCTTTATGTTTGTTTCCAATTATGTGATCTTCAGAATGATTCAGTCTTACATACCGGGGTGTCTTTGTTTGTTGTTGTTCTTCAGTTATTGTGGAATCCTGTGATGATACCAGTGTAATTGGATCTTCATTCTGTACTAGTGTATTTAGTGTAGGTTCATTTATTAAAATTTCTGTTGCCGGTTCAGAGTCTATATACCTTGAAGTTCCTCTGAATTGTTCATCAATCTTCACATTTGTACTCTCAACAATTTTCTGCAATCTCTTCTTAAAACATCTATATGTCTTACTCTTAGATGAATAACCAAGAAATATTCCTTCATCACTTCTAGGATCGAATTTTCCAATATACTCATCTCTCCTAATGTAACATTTACTTCCAAAATTTTTGAAATACTTAAGAGTGGAAGTAATACCAAACCATAGTTCATGAGGGGTCTTACCGATTTCACCTTTGATGTGAACTTTGTTAAATGTGTAGACTGTTGTGCTTACTGCTTCTCTCCAATATACATGTGGTAGATTTGCTTCTGATAACATATTTCTGGCTACATCCAAGATAGTTTTGTTTTTCCTTTCAACAACTCCATTTTCCTGTGGTGTCTGAGGTGCTAATAGCTATCTTCTAATTCCATTCACTTCACAGAATGCATTAAACTGCTTAGCTGTGAATTCTCCTCCTTGATCTGATCTTAGGCATTTTATTTTCTTACCGGTTTCATTTTCAACCATTGCTTTGAATAGTTTGAACTTTCCAAGTGCTTCAAATTTTTCTCTGAGAAAAGTAACCCAATAGATTCTAGAATAGTCATCAATGATTAGCATAAAATATCTATCACCTTGTAGGCTTTTGGTTCTAGCTGGACCACATAAATTAGTGTGAATTAAATCAAGAGCATTATTTGATTTTTCTGGAATACTTTTGAAACTAGCTCTAGCTTGTTTTCCAAATTGACACTCCTTACAAATTGTGTTCTAAGGTTTGATAATCTTAGGTAAATCTCTAACTACCTTAGTAGTACTGATCTTTACCATGCAATCAAAGTTTACATGAAAGAGTCTCTTATGCCATAGCCAACTTTCATCTATATGTGCAATTAAGCATGCCTTTTCACTGTTATTAAAATGAAAGATATTACCCCTAGTCTGGTTACCGGTTGTAATTTCTAAACCAGTTCTATTCATGATTTTGCATTTTCCATTTTTAAATTTAACTGAAATCCCTTCTCAACTAATTGACCAACACTTAAGAGATTATGCTTTAAACCTTCAACATAGTAGACATTATCAGTGTTATGCTTACCATCAAGAGATATTGAACCCTTACCTCTGATCTGACAAGCTTTCTCATCTCCAAATCTTACTAAACCGCCATTGTGTTCTTGAAAGTTCAAGAATTTTCCTTTGTCACCTGTCATATGATGTGAGCATCCTAATTCAATGATCCATTCATCCTTTACTTCAACTTTAGCTGCTAGGGCTTGTTCTACCGGTTGCACTGCAGGTGCCAGTTGATCTTCTGTTATAGCAACAAAAACCCATCCATTGTCTATCGGATCTTCATCAGAATCATCAGACACTCCTTCATCAGCTACATAACTAGATTTGTCTTTATTTTTCTTGAATCTGTATCTCTGATATTCAGGGTTAGGCTTGTATGTCCTTCTAGCTTCTTCTCTTAGTCTAGCATGTCTATCAGGGCATCTTGAAGCCCTATGACTAATCTTATTGCAGTTAAAACATTTAAAAGGTGCTTTACCTTCATACTTACTTCCAACTGGACCTTTAGGCATCTTCCTTGCAAATAGTGCTTCAAGTTCTTTTCTACTTTCTTCAAGTTCTCTTGCATAAAGGGCTTTCCAATCAGATTTTTCAGATGATGATGCAGATGATGTTGATGCTTTGAAGGCTAGGTCTATCTTTATAGTGGCAACAGGACCAAATTCCTCAATTTCAAAGGCTAAAAGTTTTCCAATCAATGTATCCCTAGTTACTGATGTAGTAGGCATTGTTCTTAATTCACTTATAGCAGTAGCCTTCATTTTGTATGCCGGTGGCAATCCTCTTAAAACTTTTGAAACAATATCATCCTCACTTAAGGTTCCTCCACAACATTTAATACCCAAAACAATTTCATTTACTCTTTCCATAAAAGCAGAAATTCTTTCATCTTCTTCCATTTTCAGATGTTCATACCTGACTCGGAAGCTTTCAAGTTTTGCAATTTTGACTATGGAATCTCCTTCATTCAGTGTTTCCAAATGATCCCAAATAGCTTTAGCAGTAGACCTATCTGATAGTCCCATGATTTGCTGATCTGATAGTGCACTCAAAAGTGCTTCTCTTGCTTTGCAGTCATTTTCTTCATCTTTTGTCAAGTTAGGTGGACTGGGTTGGCTAGGTATAGTAGCAGTATAACCATTCTTTGTAACTTCCTAGATGTCCTTTCCAATCCAATTCAGATGTGTCTCCATTCTGGTCTTCCATATCCCATAGTTGGTTCCATCAAGTTTAGGACTGTCTTTCCTAAAATAATTAGAAGACATTGGATCTCCTCAAGTCGTTAAACTTCTGGAAAAGAGGACTTAGCTCTGATACCAATTGTTAGGTCCCAGGGACAACTGAGAGCGAGGGGGTGAATTAGTTGTCTAAAACTTTAAACCAAAAACAACTTAATCAATTACTGCTTTAATATCGGTGAGACAGTCTGTTATACCAGTGGACAGATTTAACAGACAAATGCAATACCAGTAAAGATTAATGCATGAAATCAAAACATAAAATCATCCACAACATTAGACACCAATATTTGTATGTGAAAGCCCTGTAAGGGGAAAAACCACAGTGGGAAACCTTACCCACAATCAGATGATACTACTATAGATAGTAAGTGTACGTAAATGGGGTCTGCACATGCAGAAAGGCCAAGCGCCTAGAGCTCATTGCTCAAACACAAATAGGAGTCACACTGACTATAGTTGGATGGTTAAATCCAATAAGAATGTACTGCTTAAAATAGCATCTTCATATGCTGAATTCAGTACCGGTGTAATGGTAATATGTCTTCACAAAAACCTAGCTTCAAATGATGTCTTCATGTATAGCTCTTCTTAATCTCGCATATCCTTCACAATAGACCTTCTTTGCATTCCACATTTGATCTTACAAATAAGATCTTACACTTATACCATACCCTAAGACCAATTTTAGTAGGTCGGCTCTACAAGATATTACAATAAAATCATTTTACAAACAATATAATATCCGATGCAATAGCCGATTAAACATGTCGGCTTAATGCATTTACTTCAATAATAAGTCATCTCCATAGTGTGCCATGCTGATTTGAAAAAGATAAACCTGCTGATATAACCCTAGATAACCTGGACCTATTTGTCGGTAAAAGAAAATATGCAAATATGAATATACCAATGATCAATTCTTCAAAACAAAGTGTCCACATGATGTCTTCAACATTACCAAGTGTCTTCCATATCATTCCAAGTGTCGGTGAACATTATATCTTGCCGGTGAACCATATACTAGTAACTGTGCAATAGTTACTTGCTTGCCGGTGAATGTTGCTAGATCTCCAAAGTGCTAGTTTTCAGTAGGTGTCAGTAGGTGTTGACATGAATAACAAAACCATACCAAAATACCAATAAGGACAAGATCATTCATAGGTTGTGAGACCCAATACAAGGCACTTGGATTTGATACCACTTGTTGCAATACTTTGGGTCACTGAGAGTGGGGTGAATCACTGACTAATAAAAGTTTCTTCTTTTGTAGTCAAATTTTAAAATAATAGTGTTCTTTGTAATGCATAGGGTAACTAAACAAGATAAGAAATATCAACTACACCAAAAAGATATTGACACAAGTTTTTTCGAAGTGAAAAACCCTTGAAGAGTAAAAAACCATGTTTGAAGCATTCACTATGCAAATTTCAATAATTATAGAGTTTTGTCTCTCACTGATCACACTTTGTCCCTCACTGACTTACTGAACACATGTTAAAATCACAAAATAGGTATATATAGAGATAGACCTCTATTTTCTATACAAAGGAAATCTTTTCTTCTATTTGAGTAAAAATCTTAGAATAGTCTTAATATATAATGCAAAACCTCCCTGATAGATGATTTCCAAAAATATATATGGACTTATCTTTTTTCTTATCTCAGAATGCCTAATGAAACATCACACATTCAACAACCCACAATAAGAACATTTAAACCTTTTTATATTATTCCCAAAAAAATAACCACTTTTCTCAACTGCAACATCTTTTAAATTGATCATTGATTAGTTAGAAATCTGCTTGCTTCGTTTCTAAGAAAATTGTCTTTGAACTATTCCTCTCAAACTACAAAATTCTAATTATTACAAACACAATATTTCATTACAAAATACAAATTTGTCCTTCTAAACATGCTTGTTTGAAGAAATGTAAAATCTATTTATCGACTAAGCAGATTGACCTTCGATGATATTTCCTTCAAATCAGTGAAAGATATAACTGCGACAAACAACTTAACATGTCTTAACAAACACCAAGAGTTACAATGAAATCTAGCTTTGACCAATCATATGCCTCCAACTCAATAGGTCAAAATGAGTCAAATGTGGTCCCCACTTTGTCTTGTGGCTTATCATCAAGAGAACCACCTTCAACAATGACCTAGAACTCTCTCATCAAAACATAATGTTATATCGATAAAAAATTCTTTTTCGCCCAAACTAACTTTATGTTACAGTGAATTGGTCTTATCAATAAAGGGATGTGACTTGATCTACCATGTAAAAGTGTCTTGCCAAACTCGACTAGCACACGGAAACTCCACACATTGCCAAGAAATGTTAACTGTTATACTTAAATATGACTTGTCGATTAAATAACATGACTTCGGCTACTGCTTGGGAGGAACATACTGAAACCAAATCTCACATCAAAAATCTCTTTTTGCTAGGAGAACTTTGACATCTCATTGAAATATGTCGTTCTCACCATGCAAAAACTAAGATGTCAATATTCATACCAACTATAGCTAGGGTTTCATAAACAATATGCTTGATATACACATTGTCTTTAATCAGAAGTATGCCAACCTTCACAAAAACTAATGACTTAATGAAACAGACTCATCTGAACAAGATATACATGCGAAGACTCATCTAAACAAGATATACATGTCAAGTAAACCACCACTCTGAATGTAGCATATACCAAGCATACCAAGATTTGTATCTTTGACATCAACGGAAACAACTAAAAGGGAAACAATTTCAGAATTCAATTTAAAAGAGGATAAACAACCACCCCCAAGGTGAATCAAATAAGAATTCTCAGCCCTATCATTGCTGGTTTGAGTCTAGATCTATTAGGTTCACTCCTCTTTTAATGTAATGGTCCCTTTAAAAGTCTAAATATTAGCGATTTTCATACATCTAATTGTGGAAACCCTAATATTTTCACCATTTTATGTTCTCAGATCTGATTTTTATGCATTTAAAATACAAATTTGCATTTACAAGTTTAATTTTCAAATGAATTTAAAAAATTTAGAGGTTAAATTCACAGAAACCTTAATTTTTAATTCTAAATTTGAGTTTTTTGGGTTGTCTAATTTGGATTTATTATTTCAAATCTGATTATTCATCTAATTTAAAATTCAAGTTTCCCCTCCTAGATCTCATTTTCAAAATGAAATACATAAATATATTCTTATGAAGTTTTTCGGATTCGATTGTGTGTATTTTTGTCCCATCAATGTTTTGAATCACACTTTGTGATTCATCATCAAGATGAAAAGAATTCCAAAGATAGAAAGGATTACATAAATATAGTGGTTGAATTTATGAAAACTCTGATTTATAATTCTTAAATTTATATTTGGTTGGCATAATTTTTCAAATCAATTTCCATATTTGATTTTTATGATATACTATGCTATGATTTAGATTCACTTATCTTCCAAATTCACAAATCAAATTTCTTAAATTAATTGGTTAACAATCATCTTCACATAATTTTGCATTGCTTAATCATAACTTCAATTTTTTAAATTCAATTTTCACTCCTTTATGCATAAGTTTTACTAATAGTAGTCGTACCTATAATATTCCCATGAGAAGAAGTTATATAATTAAGGCTTCCCAGGGTTTAATTACTAAGGACATGGAGCCTAATTTGGATAAGTTATTTCTTAAGAATGTTGGTGGTTCTTCTAATCCAACAATTAATGTCATTTATCCCCATTCTTTAAATAATTCTTAGGATGAGGGTGAATCACTAACTATGGTTTATGTTGATTAATTGGAGAAGGTTGACAATGAATTTAAAAATATTCAACAATGAATGAGTCAAAAATACCCAAAAAGTGAGGCAATCCCATTGATTCAAGCATTAAAGAGAATGGTTCAAAGTGATAAAGTTGGCGTTGATTTTTTGTGTGGTCTTGCTCATATTGTTGACACTAAAATTATGCCTATCGGAAGTTGCATTGAAGTCCTTGGTTATACCCAAGCTCCTAGTCAAGTTAATCATCCTATTCCTATGACTACATCTATGCCTAGTGTGCATACTTTCACATCTACGTTCATGGCTAGTTCCACACAAAATATTAATCCTATACATGTTAGTCAAGGGGGAAATATTGCTAATAAAAAATATTTCATACCTTCTTCCCCGAATCTTCCATTTGTAACCGAATCATCTCCCATATCTACCTATCATAGTATTCCACCTACTTACTCTCAACCTCCACCTTCATTCAATAATATTACTCCTCCATCCCAATCCAACATGTCCAATTTCAATCCATCCACTAAAGTAACCATCAATAACCTAGCCCAAACCATCTTATCCATACAACAAAAAATAGTTTCTATGAACCAATCAAAGTTTAATGTACCCACATTTAATGTAGCAAACCCATTATCTGATGACATTGTTTGTGTTGTCCCTCCTAAACACATTGAAATCCCTTAATTGGAGCTTTATAATGGAAAATATTATCCCATGACTCATGTGAAAACATTTCAAACTTTGTGTAGTGATTTTCCTCATGATCATAGACTTTTGGCTAAATTGTTTAGTAGAACTTTCAAGGATAAATAATTACAATGGTATTGTTCTTTGCCTCTTTAAATTCTATTACATCATTTCAATAATTGGCTAATATTGTCATTCAACAATTTCACAATAATATTGGTTAGGTAAGATTGCTTTAACTCATTTGATTCATTATAAACAAGGTGTTAAAGAAAAAGTGTTTGATTTTATTGGTAGGATATAAACACTTGTATTCTCAAGTTTATTATCCTATGCCTGATCTGATAACTCAATGATGAACGAATAGTACGAAACTGGTACTGAGAGGAGGGAGGTGAATCAGTACAGGTAAAAACACAATCTTAAACCGGTTTGACAACAGACACTTCAAATGACTGGTAAACAGTGATACTGGTTTGAAACAGAGTGCAACCGGTAAAGCCAAGAGTGACTAAGACAAGTATTAACCGGTTAATCGCTTAGCTTTCCACTCAACTCAAAACTACACTACCATTTCACCCTTATGCATGAACAGGTAATCTTATCATTGAAACATAATAATCAGCTAGTTCAACATGTTTTATTGACAGGCATAAAACATAGAACCATCACATGCTTGACAGACAATAACAAAGTATTACAAGATAAGAGCATCACACATGATACACATATTTTTCACGTGCAAACCCAACTAGGAAAAACCACGGTGGGGATGAATACCCACAAGCTTTTATTTGAACTCTTTGGAAGTCCACTTTGTTAGGAGCCTTGTCCAATTAGAGACATTACAATAGGTTCTGCTAGGAACCGATCCTGTTAGGGATCACTCGGTTAAGGGATGGCTAGAATACCCGGTTAAGGGTTAAACCTTGTTAAAGGTTACCTTGTTAAAGGATTTCAAGAACTCAATAGCTAAAGGATTTCACTAACTTAGTAGCTTCGAGTTACCCTGTTAGAGGATTTCAAAAACTCAATAGCTAAAGGATTTCACTAACTCGGTAGCTTTGAGTTACCCTGTTAATGGATTTACAACAAGCTGATTAAGGCTACCCTGTTAAGGGATTTCACAACTATTAAAGTGGTTAAAGATCAATAGGTATAACAATGATCTGATGATAGCACTCAATGCCAATGCAGATCTACTTAAGCTCCTCTTCACCTTCTACACTTACACTCTTGCAGGTATCACTTCTCTCCTCTGGTCTGGCAAGAAACACGTATCCTTTCTCTTAGATACACACACACAACTTTTGCCAACAACTTTAGAAAGAAACACAACATCGACCTTATAGGAAATAGACAGGTCGGTAGCATAAACCTTAAACCCTAAACCTATTAGGTTAAGCAATTCAAATGATTCAATCCTGACCGTTGATCATACTGCATTAAATGCAATAGATCTTAAATAAATCTCAAGACATTCTCCATCATTCATTATCCATCAATTTCATGGCGGTTGATAATCCATCATGCATATTCACTGTTTACAAACTTCGCACATTCTCGAGGTAGATAGGGATAGTCTCCTTCATGCAAGATCCTTCACACGCACAAGGCTGACGTGGCAACGTGATCTGTTCTTTGTTATACTTCTAACTCATCATACAAAGATCACTGATTGAGTCACACAGGCTTGAGGTACTCCAACTAGAAATCCTAAAGTGGAAACTACTTACCAACCAGTAGTCATACAATACTTCCATGTGTCGGTTCCCATAACTACATGTTGGTTCACCTTGACATGCCGGTTCACCTTGAACAAATATACCACTTCACTTTGGCATATATACCGGTTCTCACATATGTCAGTTCTCTCTTCATATCACATATTGACATCAATGACAACATACAATATCATTATGTCCTCATACCGGTTCACATAATGCCAACATGATCAACATCTTCAAAGAATTTTTATTTCTAATGTACAAATAGACATTAGGGATAAGATTCTCTTTTCTGATTTTACTTCCTTTACACAATTGTGTGTAGCACTTCATAATTATCAACTTCAAGTGAGTCAATTTGAATCATCTCCTGAAATGGCTCCAATTGATAGAATGAAAGTGCTCAACAATAACTTACAAATTTTAAACCGAACAAGTGATTCATCAAGTTCAATGATAACATCAATACCCAAGTAGCAGTAGTGACAACAGGTGTGCCTCATTTATCGAAGTATTTTAGAAAACTCATGTTCTATGTTTATCAAGACTTCATGAAACCCTTATTCCTTGTTGAGACAAACAAAACTCCATCAAAATTTACAACATTAGTGTTTTAGACATTATTGAACATTTCCCTTAAAAGAAGATCATTTCCATTACTCCAATTCAATTACATTTCATTTCTATTTCATGATTAATTCCAAAAATAGGGTTTTACCTAAGGAAAACTACTATTCCCAACCTATTTCCCTTCTCTAGTGTGTGCAAGAACAAGTACGAAATTGTGATCTCCAACATTGGCTTCATTTACAAAGATGAATAGGTTCCCCTTTGGACAAAAAAAAGTGTTGAGGACCAAAGAGATGAGAATTATAGTCGAGATATTTTAGGATCTCCTTATAGGAGCACATCCATACACTCTTGCATTGCTCAAATCCAATTTTGTGGCTCAAGATGACAATTACAACTCACTATTCATATGTTTTCACTTCAATTCTAGCAAATTGAACCTAATTTTAGTATTCAACTTAAAAGAGGATAAAAAACCACCCCCAAGGTGAATCTAATAAGAATTATTAGTCCTATCCTTTCTAGTTTGAGGCTAGATCTATAAGGTTCACTCCTCTTTTAATATAATGTCACCTAAGTCTAAATATTAGTGGTTTTCATACATCTAATTATGGAAACCCTAATATTTTCACCATTACAATAACCACAAGCCATCATCTTCAAAAGATGAGGAATGTAAAGAGTTTTACCCTAAAGACTTTAAATGTTATTTCCTACATGTTTTAGCTTCCACTACTCTCACCTTCTAGATACACTACATACTCAATCTCATCACATATAGAATTCTACACATAGTAGGTTGACATCAATGACAATGTTGATCAGACATTACTGATAGAAATAACATTAATAATTAGATTAGATACAATTAGAAGATCCAATATAGATGTAGATGTGGTAGTTTCGATACAAAATTTAAAGCTTTAATAATATGAGAAATAGACCTAGTGGAAATACTTCAATGGAAAGAGATATAAATGAGACAATATTAAATTTGATTTTTAGGAGATTAGGTGGCACCTTATTCCCTCTAGAAGTATCTATAGTAGTAAACACAAATAATATTAGTGAAGAAGTAGCTAAGAAGCTACAAAAAGAACACAAGAAATTATTCTATGATTGTAATAGGATATCATCATGAATTTACCCTCCCCAAAGCATAACGTAGGAGCTAACAACTCCTCCAGTTAGTTCATGTGATGTGTCTCAACAATATAGAGTCACTTTCATGCTAAGGATTGCATAGTTTAAAATATAAATTGAGTAGAGAACTTAAAGAAAATAAAGTAGTAGTTGAAGTTTAAGGGAAGAAGAAGACTGCTGATTTATTTAGCAATATTTTAGGTCATAAATTATCCTACATTTTTAACAAGCTAGATAATGCATTAGCTAATTTAAATAAATAGATAACATCTTACATTATCAATGTAAAGAATGAGGAAATTTTTAATGATATCATAAATACTTTGATTCCTCACAAAATTATAATTTGAGATAGATATTATCATATAAGGTTTCACCTAAATTTTCATGTACAACTTTCAAATATATATGAGATGGTAGGATTGTTGGATTATATCTCTACATTGCTAGGTGGGTGAAATTATATGCTTGTAAATTAGAAATAAAATGCTTCAAAAGCCTTTACAAAAAATTTCAATTCCCAAGATTTTAGATGAAAATAGTGCCATTAATTTATTAGATGTTTAGATGGAATATTTCAGTGATATTTTTCCTCCTTTAAATACACCTATATTTACAAGAGAATAATTAGAATTAGTTTTATGTGGTGTAGTTTAGAAAATTAATGAAGTTAGAATTAAGTCTTACTCGAATCATTAAAAAAATTAAGGCATATTCGGATGATAGGTATACAACTCACACTCATAAATTAGAAAAGGTTTTGACATTTTATAAGCCTATAAAAGAGGAACATAAATCCTAGTTTGTAAAGTACAACATGTGAAACAAATCTTTATGTTAATAGGATGTTGCAAATTTTCCATGTGCCTTCAACATGAGCATGGGATCATTTTTCTATATTACTATTGAAGAAGCAACTTTTCATTGTTTTTTAAAACATTGAAAAGGTTCTAAACAATCTTGAGTTATTGCACCAAGGTTGTCTCCATTGGGTAAAAAGTTTGTTCAATGAAAAGTGACAAGCACCATTCTTTAAAGAGCTTGCATGCTTTTTTGTTTTTTTTTAAATAAAGGGATTATAATTCATTATTGGGGGTTCTAAGAGTTTTAAAAAATCTTAAATGGAAAATATGTACATGAGTCTTACTATGTTTGTTTAAGGAAACAATGTGTAGTGTTTTGTGTTTAATACAAGCCTTTTATAGAAAAAATGTTGTATTTGGTTGAAATTGACATGAAAATATGTTTCAATTATAATTTTCTCCATTTTACGATGCAATGTATTCTAAATAGTGCAATTAAAGATTTTAATTTTTTTTGTGTGTATTTGTTTTCCTGAATTATTTTTTCTTGATTTCTTTTTTGTTAAAAGAATGGTGTAATTTATTTCATAAAAATATTAAAAATGATCTCACCACAAGTGGATCATTAATTATTGTTTTATTGAAAGCCTTTGATAAGTTTTATTGTTGTAAGGAAATAGTGCCTCATGTAATGACCATAATATTTTTATGTAGTCACATAAATCTATCCAGTTTAATTAAATGAATATTTCCTATTTATTTGATTAAAAATCCACTAGCCATCAGTTAATTAAATTAATATTTAATTAATTCACTTTCAAATATTCTCCTATTAATTAAATAAATTATTCAATTTATTTTAATTAATTCATTATACCAAATTCACAAATCAATTAAATGAATAAATCATATTTATTCAATTTAAATCCCCTTTCCTCTTGTAAATAAATTAAATAAAACATTTATTTAAATCATAACCCCCCCCACTTGCATTTTCCTACAAATGCAACTTGCACACATTTATTGAAATAAAATCCTATTTTCCCTCACCCACCAAATCCACTTACACTCGTAAACCCCCTTCTAGATTCTTCTAAACTCTTCCTAATTAGCCTAATCCATCTCCTAATTATTGTCACATTCCTAAGCAACTTGGAGTCACTTCTCAAAGACTTCAAAGTCTTTGAAAAATATTTAATGCTTTGTGTGTCCAACAAACTAACCCCTAAAGTCTTCCAAAACCACTAATAGCTCTTACATGACCATCAATGGCTCTTACATAACCATTTATGGTTATTTCAACTTGCACTCATGTGTCTCCTCAAGCATTTATTGCTTTGACCATGGTTATCCCTTTTGCCTTTGCACAAGAGTTTGTCCATTGGATAAAATCTTTATTCTTTGAATAAAGAATTTATTCATTCAACCTAACCTTGACCTTAACTCCCAAGTTAACTCTCAGGTCATGTCAAGAATTTAATGCTTCTTCCCTCTCCTCTCAACCTGTCTGATATGGACACTTGTCATCTTGGGATTGGGTCAAAAGCCCTCACATGGATTGAATACAATTCAATCCTGATCCTTGTTGACATTACTGAATCTCAACCATCCATTGCTCCATTTTCCCTATAAATAGAGCCCATTTCTTCATACTCCAGATCCTAAAAACTTGTATGCATCTAAGTTATAGAGAATTATAGAGAGCATTTAGCATAAATCACTAATATCTTATCATTTTGGTTTAAAATAAATCATTTTAGTATCATAGCATCTAGTATTACCTTTTTATTCACATTTAGAGAAAATACTTCACTCTTAAACCTTCATAAGCATCCATAGTGCAAAAAACTAGTAAGAGCTACACTAGTTTGGAACTTGAAGAGGAGAGGAACAAGGAAGAATAACCTACCAATATGATAGAGGGCATATGGAGATGTTTGATTATATTTTATAGATTTATTATGCTTTTTATCTATTTTGTAGTATCTTTCTTGATATGCTTGTGTAGGAAAGTATTTTGTTTATGATTTCTGACACTAATAGTTTGGTTTTCTTCTTGTTTGTGTTTTGTTATCATGACTAACATTCCCATTTTGCAGAGCATCAGTTTATATGTTGCAAAGTGAAGATGTAAGACACTTTGACTCTATAACCTAAATACACATTACTTAGTATATGTGCATTCAATTAATCTCATTATAATTTTCATCCCTCGAGGTCATAGGTTTGACTTTACTCGTAGTTGGAGAAGGAATGGACTAAGTTATATTGTGTGCCAGTTCTTGCTCTACTGACCCGGGGTATAGGAATGGACTTTACCACTAACATTTCCCCTCAGATTGCAGAACCTTTATAGGTTGTTCCACCTGTTGTGGATGATGAGACTAATCTTGGTGAATCTTCTATTATTGCAGAGGTTCGATTTGTCTAAGGGAGAGAGATAATGCTATAATTATTTTTTTTTACGGGTATCCTCAATGCTTCCTCTCCTTGTATCATCATGCTTATTATATGTATGCGGTGGGTTTTGATCTCGGTGTACTCTTTGGGTTGGGTTTTTGCATTTGTCTATAACGATGTAATTTTGTTTGCCTCCTTATATGTCTTTGGACACATAGCTTTTTAAGTTTTTGTTTTTATGAGCAAGACTAGAGGTTTTCTTTGCCTGGTTCTTTCCTACTGGTGCTCTTTGAACTGGGACTTTAAAATTTTATATAATTAATAATGTTTAGTGGTATTTATCACTTTAAAAAAAAAAGAAAAATAAATTTAATTTATTTGTAATAATACGCTCTTACATACTTGGAGCTAACTAATTACAAGGCTTGAATCATCAATTTCAGGACCTAATTCACAAATCATTACCAAATTGTGTGAGATTTTATTTATTAGACATTTCTCTATTGTTACATTTCATATATATTTTGATGTCATAAAGGGGAATTTGCCTAGGTTTTTTAGGACCTAAATTATAAAGGGGAACAATTATAAAGTCCATCTCTTCTTTGTTTGCAAAATTTTTAATGCTTCTAAATAGAAGATGTGCTTAATATTTATGATTCATTGAAACATAGGTTGGAAAATAAAGTCCATCTCAAGAGTGTGAAGTAGAGTGATAGAATTTTTCATGGTCATGGAAAGGACTCCAACCATCTATATTTTTCGTAAGAAAATTGAAGGCCAAATATTTTATGGTCAAGATTGAACATTTAAATTTTTTTAATCAATTTTCCGTTACTACCTTTTAGATAATAAATATTCTCTCTATTGAATGTCACTCTTTTAACTCCATCTACTACTTGTTTTTATAAATAATTAAACTAGGCTTAAACAGTTATTAACATTACTATCTATCTATCTATCTATCTATCTATCTATATATACATATATATGTATATATATATACATATATATGTATATATATATACATATATATATATACATATATATGTATACATATATATGTATACATATATATGTATATATATACATATATATGTATATATATATATACATATATATGTATACATATATATGTATATATATACATATATATGTATATATATATACATATATATGTATATATATACATATATGTATATGTATATGTATATATGTATATATATATATACATTTATACATATACATATATATGTATATATGTGTGTGTGTGTGTGTGTGTGTGTGTATGTGTGTGTGTATATATACTGATAGTTCTGATACTAATTGTTAAGTATAGATGCCAAGCTAACAAGATGAGAGGGGGGGGTGAATCATACAAACTTAAACTTCCATGAAATCAACAGATTCAACCTTGGTAACATATACTTCAGCAATGTAACCAAAAACTGCTAAACATGCAAACACATAAACATATAATCATCACAACACATTCAACACCAGATTTAACGTGAAAACCCAAATAGGAAAAAACCACTGTGGGATTTCAGACCCACTAAGAAATATACTCTTCTAGAGTATGCTTGGTTAAAAGAAAATCCTATTAAAGATTACAAACACATTGCTAGATGTGACCCGGTTAAGGGATTTCCCTCAGATCTATTAGGATCTTCACTTTCTTAGAAGTGACCTTGTCAAAGAATTTCAAACACTCAACTAGAATGTTACCTTGCTAGAGGTTTTACAAATAAGACTGTTAAGTCCACTCAGTTAAGAGATTTTCTGTCACTTTACAAAATAATAGTAATAAGAATATATCTGCAACTTTACATCTAAAATGCTAAAGCAGATTCTTATTTACTCAATACTTCTTGGTCATAGGACTTATCTTGTCCTTCTGTTAGGCTCTATACTATGTTAATCAAACAGGTCTTCAAGATTTTGTGCTTGGTAATCATTATGTAGCATCCTTGTGCTTACATTTTCCCACATACATTGTTTATCAACAATTCCTTATTGATAAAAAATTTGCTAACCATTGAATCTTCTTGATCACATTTCCCATGATCAATCATAGCCATCAGATCTTCAAACTTGACCAGGTTCAATGTATCCTTCGATCTGAAAATGTTTTACCTCACCTTGGAACTTGCATACATTTCTTGGAACTTGTGCTAGGGTATTGCGGTTCAATCTGAGCTGTAGATCTTCCTGTCGATCTTTCAATACCATAGATTCTTAACAGACTTTATGAATTGCATACCAATCATTTAATCAACTCCAGCTCATCAGCTTCCTTCATTAAATAATACTTTTAATCATCCAATGCATTCTATTACTGCTCAGTTGCAACTCGGTAAATACTAAACTTCACTCGGTAGACATTCCACCTTCATTAACCAATAGCAATAACCTTAGGGTTTATTGACTAGGTTCTTTAGGGTTTACCGACTAGGTTCTTGGCTCAGTGACATAGTATAGTATTAACCTTACAATTAACAACATATGTAGGATTTCAAAACAATCTAAACATCATGATCTTATCATTGTCTAACTCGGTAATAGTTTCCCATTGAATAACTTATTCCTCCCCTTATTCATCATATTCTTTTGGTGTCTTTTACCAACATCTTAATTCTCTTTAAATCAATCTTCTCAAGATATGGAAATATCATACTGAATGAGAAAATCAATTTCTTGACATCAATGACAAAATAATGTTATTAAGACAGTAAACATCCTTAAATAGTTATATCCATAATCATCAACAACCTTCTCAATATCCTCACTAAAATGCCAACAATCTCTCATTGTAGTTGGAATGCCAACAATCTCCCCCTTTGGCATTGATGACAAAACCAATTGATTTGACCTAATTGATTAGGATTCAGATTGCTGTGAGATTCTGAAATGCTCTCCCCCTATCATCATACTTCTCCCCCATACATTAGTCTTCTCCCCCTTTGACAACAATGCCAGAAAGTAAAAAGAACTAAAACATGATTTCTTCCTCTGAGAAGTGAGTTCCTTGCTGATATGTATCAACTCAGTCTTGGTCAGAGCATTGTGTCTTCAATTCCTGTTCATTGTATTGTTTTCTGAACACCTTTAGAAAACCTCCTAAAGTGTGTAAATCAGCATCAACTCATAAAGAGTATTCTGTAGAGTCATCAAATTGATGCTTTCACCAAACTCAGTCAGTGAGTAGAAGATAGGGGTAGAACCCCTAGCTTGCTTCTGAGATACTCAAAAGTGTCCCTTGACAGTGGCTTGGTGAAGATATTTTCTATTTGTTCCTTTGTGCTAACATACTCCAACACCACTTTCTTTTCTTGAACTTCTTCTCTAAGATAATGATATTTGATAGAGATGTGCTTTGTCTTAGAGTGCATTACAAAATTCTTTGAAATGTTAATGGCACTAGTATTATCACATAATATAGTTGCTGGCTTGGTAACTTTCTCATTTATGCCTTCCAACAGTTGTTTGATATATGCTATATTAGTGCAATTCAATGCTGCAGCAACATATTCAGCTTCTACTGTTGACTGTGAAACATATCCTTGTTTCTTGCTAAGCCAACTTACTAGTCTTTCTCTTAAAAAGAAAGCTCCTCCACTTGTGCTTTTCTTGTCATCAATGTTGCCTGCCCAATCAGCATCAGTATAAAATTTTAAATCAAAATCATTTCTCTTGTCATATACTAAGCCATAATATTCAGTGCCACTCAGGTATCTGAAATTTTTTTTGATTGCTATCATATGAGGTTCTTTGGGATCTGCAGAAAATCTTGCAACAATACCTACTGCATGTGCTATATCTGGTTTGTTGTGAACAACATATTGCAACTTCCCAATCATAGATTGGTAAAGTGTCTCATCAACAGATGCAGATTCATCATTCTTTGATAGTTTATAGTTGGTAGTCATAGGAGTACTTACTAGTTTTGAGTCCTCCATTCCAAATTTCTTCAAGATTTTCTTTATGTACTCGGATTGAGTAATGAAAATCTCATCTTTCATTTGCAGTATCTATAAACCTATAAAATACTTTATCTCATTGATTAGTGACATCTCAAATTCTTTGTTCATTTCATTTCCAAAGTTCTTGCATAGAGAATCATTTCCACAAAATATAATGTCATCAACAAATATGGCTGAGATTAGTATTCCATTGTCTTCATCATTCTTCATGTACATATTGTTGTTTTCACTTGTTCTTATAAAACCAATCTTGATCAAATAAGAGTGCAATCTCTCATACCATGCTCTAGGTGCTTGTTTCAAACCATATAAAGCTTTGTTCAATTTACATACCTGATCTTTACTCTTGTCTTCAACAAATCCTTCAGGTTGTTCAATATAAACTTCTTCTAATATACCATTCAAAAATGCAGATTTGAGATCCATTTGATATACCTTGACATTTTTGAAAGTAGCATATGCTAACAATGTTCTTACTCCTTCAAGTCTTGCCACAGGTGCAAAGGTCTCGCCATAATCTATTCCTTCTTATTGAGCATATCCTTTGCAAACTGGTCTTGCTTTATTCCAAATGACCTCACCTTTTTCATTTAGCTTGTTTATGAAAATCCATTTTGTATCGATTACATTTTTGTCCTATAGTCTTGGGACCAATGTCCATTTGTCATTCTTCTTGATTTGATAAATCTTTTTTGTCATAGCATTTACCCAATCTTTACTATTAAATGGCTCTTTTACTATTCTCGGTTCAAATTGAGATATCAGACATGTGTTTTGTCTTAGTTTGTTCCTTGTCATCACTGGATCATCCTTATCTCCTATAATTTGACTTGATGCATGATTCCTTCTAACATACTTGGCTAATACAAGCTTGGTGGGCTCTGTATGATCTTCTTCATCACTCGATAACTGGATATCCTCTTTATTTTCTTCAGTAATTCTCTCGATAGGACTTGTCGATTGAACATAGACAAATTCTTCATAATCTTCTGGTTCCTTGGAATTTTCTTCATCATTTCTTTCTGCAAATTCATGAATTTTCACATTTGCACTTTCTACTATTTTGTTAGATGATTTGATCAGATATTTAAATGCTTTACTTCTAGAAGAATAACCTAGAAATGTTCCTTCTTCACTTTTCTAATCAAACTTTCCATTTCTATCATCTTTGTGTACATAGCATCTACTTCCAAAGATTTTAAAATAACTTACATTAGGTTTCTTGCCATACCAAATTTCATATGGTGTCTTCAAAGTTCCTTTCTTCAGTTGTACTCGGTTCAGTGTGTAAACTGTTGTGCTTATTGCTTCTCTCCAAAATGTTTGCGGCACTCTCTTTTTAATCATCAGGGTTCTGGCACAATCCACAATAGATATGTTTCTTCTCTTAGCTATCCCATTTTGTTGTGGAGTTCCCGGTGCAGAGGCTTGTCTTTTTGTACCATGATCATTGCAGAATAAGTTGAACTCATCAGAGGTGAACTCTCCTCCTTTATCAGATCTAAGACATTTCAGTTGTCTTCCTATTTCATTTTCAACTCTTGCCTTCTACCATTTAAACATTTGAAAAGCTTCTAATTTTTCTTTTAAAAACATATCTGACATCATTCTTGAATAATCATCCACAAATAATATGAAATATTTATCACCATAATAACTTTGAACTTTCATAGGACCACAAAGATCAGTATGCACAAGATCTAAAATTCCCTTGGAAGTGTAAGACTTACTTGTAAAGCTTGATCTTGTCATCTTTCCCATCTGGCATCCTCGACACATAGCACTCTCAGGTTTTTCCAAACTCAGTAGACCTCTTACTCGGTGCTTCTTACTTATTTTGATTAGATTATCAAAATTTACATGACAAAATCTTTTATAGGTATCATCTATCTTTGCATAAAGACAATTATTCCAAGTTGAGTCAAGATGAAATGTGTTAACTTTTTTTTGAGTCCTAGTAGCTGCTAACTTTCCATGCTTGTCATGAACTTTGACAATTTCTTTCTGAAATTCTATTCGGTAACTTGTGTTGTTTAGTTGTGCTACACTCAACAAATTGTATTTCAAACCTTCAACCCAATAGACATTTAGCATTGTCAAGAAGTGTTATGGATCCTTTACCTTTTACTGGACATGGTGCATCATTACCAAATCTTACATATCCTCCATCATAATCTTCTAATTTAACAATCTTGAGTTTGTCACCTGTCATGTGATGTGAACATCCACTATCTATGATCCAAGAATCATTTTTACTTATGTGAGATACTAGGGCTTTCTTTTCATACCTTTCTTCATCTGATCCATCTTTGATAGCCACATAAACTACTTCCTTTATATCTATTTCATTAGATTTATCATCATTGGATTCCTCATCAGCTATTAGACATGAATTTTTATCTCTCCTTCTGAAATCTCGGTGTCCTCTGTAATGATTATCTTTCTATCTGTCATCTTGGTAATCTCTCATTTCAGTAGATTCTCTATCAGGACAGTTAGAAGCCATATGTCCTATCTTATCACAATTAAAACATTTCAAAGGTAGTTTCCCTTTATACTTACCTTTGCCTCTCGATAACCTTCTGGCTAATAGTGCTCCAAACTCTTCTTGCTTCTTGATTTCCTCATACAGATTGTGCACTTTTTCCATATTCTTACAAAATCTTTCACTTGCTCCACTATGATCCCTTTCAGTGTACTTACTCATTATATCATTGTAATCATCAGATTCACCAATATGAAAAGAACTGAATGCAGATTCTACTTTATTTACCAAAGACCCGCTGTTATCAAAATTACTTAACTCAAATGCATGTAGCTTACTAATAGTAGCATCTAAATAAATTGGCATATTAGGTACAAACCTCAATTTATTGATTGCAGAGACTCAGATTGCATAAGCTACTAGAAGGGTTCTCAACAACTTATTTGTTACATCCTTTTCTTCAACAGTTCCACCTACTCCTTTAATTTGATTGACAATCTCCTTTAGTCTTGTACTGTACTAGGTTATGTTCTCACCTTCATTCATCCTCATAGATTCAAGTTGTCCTCTTAGACTATCTACTTTTTCTCTTTGAACATGTTCATCACCGCCATACATAGATATGAGTTTGTCCCACATTGCTTTTGCATCACTACAGCCTTTTAGATCATTAAACTCTGAGTCGGTCAATGCTGATGATATTTCAATCATTTCTTGAGTGTGTTCTTGCTTTGCCTTTATCTCTTCCATTGTCAATGGATAGGTGCTCAGTGTAATGAAATCATTCTCCAAATAATATGTTGCATATTCTCCAACTCCCGATAAGTGCAACTTCATCCTTTTCTGCCATGTAGAGAAACTAGACTTGTTTATCTTCGGTGCATCCCTCTTGTACATCTTTGGATCTTTGCCTCAAGTACCTTTAAACTTTACTTATAGAGTCCAATGCTCTGATACAAATTGATAGTTCTGATACTAATTGTTAAGTACAGATGCCAAGCTAACAAGATGAGAGGGGGGGGGTGAATCAAACAAACTTAAACTTCCATGAAATCAACAGATTCAACCTCGGTAACGTATACTTCAGCAATGTAACCAAAAACTGCTAAACATGCAAACACATAAACATATAATCATCACAACACATTCAACACCAGATTTAACATGGAAACCCAAATAGGGAAAAACCACTGTGCGATTTTGGACCCACTAAGAAATATACTCTTCTAGAGTATTCTTGGTTAAAAGCAAATCCTATTAAAGATTACAAACACATTGCTAGATGTGACTTGGTTAAGGGATTTCCCTCAGATCTGTTAGGATCTTCACTTTCTTAGAAGTGACCTTGTCAAAGGATTTCAAACACTCAACTAGAATGTTACCTTGCTAGAGGTTTTACAAATAAGACTGTTAAGTCTACTCGGTTAAGAGATTTTCTGTCACTATACAAAATAATAGTAATAAGAATATATCTGCAACTTTACATCTAAAATGCTAAAGCGGATTCTTATTTGCTCAATACCTCTTAGTCATAGGACTTATCTTGTCCTTCTGCTGGGCTCTATACTCTGTTAATCAAATATGTCTTCAAGATTCTATGCTCGGTAATCACTATGTAGCATCCCTATGCTTACATTTGCCCACATACATTGTTTATCAACAATTCCTTATTTATAAACAATTTGCTAACTGCTGAATCTTCTTGATCACATTTCCCATGATCAATCATAGCCATCAGATCTTCAAACTTGACTAGGTTCAATGTATCCTTCGATCTGAAAATGTTTTACCTTGCCTTGGAACTTGTGCTAGGGTATTGCGGTTCAATATGAGCTGTAGATCTTCCTACCGATCTTTCAATACAATAGATTCTTAACAGACTTTATGAACGACATACCAATCATTTAATCAACTCCAGCTCATCAGCTTCCTTCATTAAATAATACTTTTAATCATCCAATGCATTTTGTTACTGCTCGGTTGCAACTCAGTAAATACTAAACTTCACTCGGTAGACATTCCACCTTCATTAACCGATAGTGATAACCTTAGGGTTTACCGACTAGGTTCTTTGCTCGGTGACATAGTATAGTATTAACCTTACAATTAACAACATATGTAGGATATCAAAACAATCTAAACATCGTGATTTCATCATTGTCTAACTCGGTAATAGTTGCGCATTGAATAACTTATTCCTCCCCTTATTCATCATATTCTTTATGTGTCTTTTATCAACATCTTAATTCTCTTTAAATCAATCTTCTCAAGATATGGGAACATCATACTGAATGAGAAAATCAATTTCTTGACATCAATGACAAAATAGTGCTATTAAGACAGTAAACATCCTTAAATAGTTATATCCATAATCATCAACAACCTTGTCAATACCCTCATTGAAATGCCAACAATCTCTCATTGTAATTGGAATGCCAACATATACATTTATATATCTCTATATATATGTGTATATACACACACATATATATGTATATATATATACATATGTATATACATATGTATATATATGTATATATATGTATATGTATATATATATATATATACATATACATATATATATATATACATATACATATGTATATATATACATATATGTATGTATATACATCCATATATGTATATATATGTATATATATATATATACATATATATACATATATATGTATATATGTATAAATATATATGGATATATGTATATATATATATATATATATATATATATATGTGTGTGTGTGTGTATGTGTGTGTGTGTACATATGTGTGTGTGTGTGTGTGTGTGTGTATGTATACATATATATGTGTAGACACTCAAATTTGTCATGTTTAATTAAATAAATATTTTATTTATTTAATTATCTAAGCCTAATTCTTCTATTAATTAAATAAATCTTTATTTATTTAATTAATTCATTTATCCTCTTCTAGCCTTATTTCTCATTTAAATAAATACATTTATTTATTTAAATTATCCTTTTCCTAAATTAAATAAATATTCTTATTTATTTAAATTGATCCCACTTCTTCTATTAATTAAATAAATCTTTATTTATTTAATTAATTCATTAGCCTTTTTCTACCCATGACACATGTCATTCATCTCTTAATTCCTACATTACCTACCTCTTTCATTATTTTATTATTTCTTTTACCTACCCTCTAATCCTAGCTGACCTCCCTTTTACACCTCTCAATCTTGTCCCTCCATTTCATATTGGGTCTTCTATTTAAGGAGATGCTTCCTTCATTATCAAACCCTAATGACTAATCTTAAGGACTTGGCTACACTATGATCCTTCTTGCAACCACATTCTGTTCTTTGTTGAGCTCTTGTGCACATAAAATCAGAGAGCAAATATATCAAGCAAGATCAATGGAGATTTTGTGATTTTGTTTTATTTGCATTGTCTTAGGTAATCTTCATATGTTATGGTGGATCTTTGTTGTTGTTAGGCTAGAGTTTTTGTGGTTGGATTCATTTAGCCTTTCAATCTTGTTATTATTATATCCATTTTCACCATATACATTTTGGCACGCCCAGTGGGACTCTTGTCCCTTTGCATTTAACCTCCTTGTTGTAGATTTTGCGTTTTTGAAATTGCAGATCGGACATTTTCGACAACATTTTAGGTTTTTTTTCGCGTTTGCGAACTTTCGGATCATGTCTTTGATTTTCTGGCACGTCTATGGAATCTGGAATCGCGTCTGTGTTTTCGACAAATTTTATTTTGCAGGTTTCAGAAAGGAGCGTCTGTGTTTCAGAAACGCGTCTGTATTATTTCTACCCGCGTCTGTGTCGGAAAGGAGCATCTGTGATTTTTAGGTGCGTCTGTGAATCACAGAACCGCATCTGTGTTATCCAGACACGTCTGTGTTGAGGGTAACAGCATCTGTGTATATACTGTTTCAAAATTTTGAAATTTTCATTGATTCAATTTTCGGATTTTGCACTTAGGGTTTCAGATCTGGTTTATTTTTGGACGAACACTTTCAGATCTGGCTAACTAAATTGGTGTAGCTTGTCTTGGAAGCAAAAATGTTTTGTTGAAGGCCCCTATGTCACAAAGTCTTTTGGGTTTTTAAAATGTACCTAACTTGTGTGTTTGCAGGAAGGGGTGATTATGTCAGACAATCCAAACTACTAACAACTTTTGTTGCAGGTCCTTGGCTAGGGTTTTGAATTTTTGTTGTGTGCCTTGTTTTCATAGATTAGAAAACACTTCCATTGGTGCACTAAAATTGAATCATTCTCTTTTGTGTTTTGAGCAATAGGCTCTTTTTATTTAATCTTTAGAGGGCCTGTCTTCCCGTGTGGTCATTAGGACTACTAGTGAGAAGAGAACGACCCAAGTGGTAGCGAGGAAAACCCACCTCTTCCAAACCACTATAATCAAATGTATTCATGGTGAAAACTATGAATAACTTGTGCTGATTAGTTCATACTGACACTATGTCTCCCCATAAACCCATTTGATCAAATTTATTTGATCATTTGTAGGGCGTAACCCCTACTGGCTGGGAGCCTTCTGTATTTACAGAGCTGAAAGTGTGCATGTATGGCCACACGAGCAGATGCCCTTACTAGCACCTTTTTGTTTTAGAAGCCCAAATCCTTCTAGTTGTTGGGGCAGGAGGTCGGACCTCTGGTAGCGGCCCACACACATACGGTTCTTAGTAGAGATACAAAGTTCGCCATGGGGAGTTTTCATGGGGACTGATGCTTGGCTGACCCAAGAAGTGAGTGTCGAGGGTGGAGCTAGTGAGGTCAAGCATCTAAGTATCCACTTTGAATAGCGTAGCCTCGGGGGTAAAACCCTATGTGGGATCAACAACTATTGTCTTGGCCAGCCATAAGAATTGTGCTAGACTTATGTTAAACATTCAAACAATCAAGACCAAACAACAAAACATTGTGTCTTTTGTGTCTTCAAGTGTATGCAAAACATTTTACATCGAACAACACACTTTTCTTGGAGTCATTGTCAGTTTAAACACTTGCAAACATTGAGTCCTCATCAATATTATGTCCTCTTGTCATGAAAAAAATAGTCAAACAGTCAGATTTGGTCACAACAAAACAACTTGACAGATTAAAAAAAATTGTACAAAGTTTACAGAAATGCGTCTCTGTCTATTTTAACCACATCTGGGTCATCTAAACACGTCTGTGAAGGGCATAATAGTGTCTGTGTGTCTAACAACGTCTGTGTCGAACAGAGACACATATGTGTCTGGGAATCGCGTCTGTGAAGTATACAGGTGTGTCTGTGTCAAGAATTGCAAGAAAATTTTAGAGTCTAGCAAACAAAAGAAATCAGTTTCGGAATACTTGAGCTTCCTAGGTTGTTTCTTCAGGTTTCATCTAGCATTCAACCTGTCTTTGGGTCTCACATAGTCCATCATTGCTTCACATCTCTTTTTACATCCATACTTGTCTAAACTTGAGTCAAAAGGTCACTTGCTTGTCCTCATCATACTTTGTCAACACACTACATACAACAACACTTTGCTAAGTGGTCCCTCATCAAGGTTTCTTACCTTTAGGTCTCATTTGGTCTTACTTAGAGTCAAGGTCAGCTTACCTCATCAAGAGAAACTATCTTCTCTTTGGAAGTCACACCTACTCTACTACATACATACTTGGTCTTACACTTTGGACATTGCAAGTACACCTCAGATTCATTTACATTCCATTCAACTCTTGGTCTTCCATACTCTTTCCATTTTTCATCTAGTCTCTCACATCTTGGTCAAATACCTAGTTCATGGTTGAAACCCATCTTCAAAAATCTAGGAGAGAAACTAAAGAGGCTCAAGAGTCCGCAAACATGAGTTCTTATGAGTATGACAATGATTTATTTTTCAATCCTGAGCACACTACATTGCCTGACATGGATGTTTATAGAAACATTCCAAATGTGGAAAACGCAAACACTACAAATAACAATGCTACACACAATGACAATGTGGACAACTTTTCAATACATTCAGTAGATGTAGAAGAATCCATTATGAATCCCCATTTCAATCGATTGGTTGAAGAAATAATGAGGAGGGATAGGCAATACTTCTTGCACATGATGGCACAAAGTGGAGCCAAGATACCTCATGATTTTGACATGTCTCAAATTATGGAAAACCGACCTTTGCAACAAACTCACTCCAACATGGATCAAAGGAGACCTAATAGTGGAGGAAATAGAGGACCACATATGGTACCTGAATCACCATCAGCTTTGCTTCAAAAACCAGAAGTCCCACATACACATGCTCAAACATATGATACTTACCTTCGAAGACCATTATGGAAATCTTATGCAGATAGATATGCTCAAGCTATGGATCAACCAAAACAATTGGATATTCAAAGGCATGCTCAAAATTTGGACACAAGGAAACCCCGTGTCAAATTTGGGGACAACACAATAGAACATGACATGCCTGTAAAATATGGTATACATGCGCAAAATAGATATGGGGTTCTTCAACATGAATCTATACCAAGTGCTCCATATATGCTGCATCAAAATAGACCTCCTCCATATGAACATGTGTATGATCAATATCATCCGTATATGCAATATGCTCCTCCTCCAATTGGTGCCTCAAACATGGGATATGGTTCAAGAAGTCGATCTCCACCTAAGAGCAATTTGGAGCAACAAATCAAAGATTTACAAAAGAAAATGGAGGACATAAATACACCAAAGCCAACATACACAATGAGAGACATATATTCTTATCCATTTGACAAGAGCATTCCAATGCCTCCATTTCCTGCACACTTTGTGATGCCTAAATTTGACAAGTATAGAGGAAAAGGGGACCCCAAGGCACACATAAGACAATTTTTCACAGCTTGCATTGAGGTAGTGGCAGAAGAGACATATTTGATGAGATTGTTCCCACAAAGCTTAGGTGATCAAGCTATGGAATGGTTCTCTCAACTCCCACCTGGTATTAAATCATGGGCTGACTTAGCAGAGGCATTTATTCAACATTTCTCCTACAATATAGAGACAGACATATCAATCACTACTTTGTGCAACACTAGGCAAAAAGAGGGAGAGTCTTTTGCATCATTTTTACAAAGATGGAGAAATCTAGCCAGTAGATGCTCTTGTGAAATTCCACAAAAACAAATGGTAGAGATGTTCACCCATAATGTTAACAAGGACATTGGCTATGATCTAAGGAAAGCTTGTTTGTCCACCTTCAAGGATGTCATTGAAAAAGGCTTAGCAATAGAAAAGGTCCTAATTGAACAAGGAGTCATTAAGATATTCAAGGAAAACAAAGATGACTTTAAAGGGAAAGACAAGCCAAGATTTTGGAATAAAAACAAGAACATAGTCAATGATGGTGTTGTTGATGCCAATACAGTGCGACCCAAATTCATCTTTTCAGGCTCAAGTTCTACAAACAATCAAGTGAATACTCAAATAACTTCTAGACCACAAAGGATGTACACCCCATTGGGAGAACCACTTGAATCAGTCTTCAAAAAGCTTGTGGCAAACAAAGTGATCACAGTTCCAGATTTTCCTCCATATGAACCAAAGGTCAAACCAAATTGGTGGAATGATGATGAGTATTGTGAATTTCATAAGAGCAAGGGTCATAAGACAGGACATTGCCATCGACTGAAGAACATTGTGCAAGATCTCATTGATAGAGGTGACATTGAGATTGAGGGACACTCATCTAATCAAGAATATGAGATGTTTAAGGAACCATTCCCAAAGCATGACAAGGGAAAAGCCAAAGTCACAGATGATCAGGCCAACTATACTAGAGCACCTTACAACTATGATTCAACTATCAATCATATCTCGATGGACAATCATATCTCTACTATTACTATCAAGAACAAAAACCCTGAGAATCCTCCTCAGAGACCCAAGATTGTCCTAAGAGGCGTTGGATCTTCTTCCGAACATACCTCTGAATGTCATGTTACAACTCGTCGAGGTAAAATTACGTTGCCAAGTGCCTCCACTAAAAATACCACTTCTTCATCAACCAAACCTAAGTATGACCTTGTAGAATAGTTAGGGAAGACACCCGCGCTCATCTCCATCCTTGAGCTCTTACGCATATCCCCCGCTCATAAAGCTATTCTTGAGAAAATCTTGAGAGACACTGTCATTCCTACTGATCTGAACGTGGACCAGTTTCAAGCCATGGTGGGTTACCTTTCCATTCCACATTCCCTTACATTCATAGAAGCCAATGACGCCTCTGTAAGTCAGCCATATAATGCGCCTTTGCACATTGAAGCCTTCATACACAAACATCGAATAAAGCGAGTCCTGATAGATGGAGGAGCTGGTCTAAACATTTGTACATTGAGCACCATTAAACAATTGGGATATTCTGATAAAGCTGTGAATTCAACAAATCAAATCACCATCAAGGCCTATGACGATGAAGAGCGCTCATCCAAGGGCACAGTCACCTTACCTCTAAGAATTCGGCCACATCCTAGTCACAAAGGATGTGGTTTGTCAGGTCTTAGATCTGGATCTCACTTATAATATATTGCTAGGACGTCCTTGGATTCATGAAATGAGGGCAGTCCCATCGACATATCATCAATGCATTAAGTTTCCTCATAATGGAGTCGAGGTAATAGTTAACGGTGATCCTAATCTGTTCATATATTGCAATAACTTGAGATCACATACTGAGACCATCATTCCCAGTAATCGTGAGGTTGTTCCTTCTTCGGCATACATTGACCCTGAGTCATTGAAACCTTTGACATCAAAACAAGGTGAACTTAAAGGCAAATTTTAGGACAAAGGCATGGGAGAATACACTTTAAATCAGACCATGCATTTACGACAAGTCATGAGCTCTCCAAAAGAATATGGAAGGCCACATCCTAATAAGAAAATATCCATCATGGCATTCAAATGGGATCCTACTACCTTTCAAAGATGGGGCGAGCTGGAAGAGGAAGATTTATACAAAATGCTCTACAAAGACATTGAAGATGACACACAAGATCAGATCAATATACCCTATGAGAAATATGGCAAAGGCTTCAAGATTCTACAAAAATTTGGGTATGATGGAAAAAGCCCTCTTGGGTTACGTAAAGAAGGCGTTATAGAGCCCTTACAACCTGAATTGACTGTAAAAAGGGAATGCTCGAAGGGACTTGGTTTTATGACTCCCAAGATTCACACTAAAAGGACAGAAAAGGCATCACCAATCAAAGTTGCCAAAGTTCAACAAGAGGATTGCTATTCCACAGATTCCAATGAATGGGAATGGGGTTCAGACAAATCCTCCAGTGACTATGAGCTCACCGAGACATTCAGAGAGCCAGATGAACCCACAGAAGAAGAAGAATTTTACAAAAAATTCAGAGTTAGTCAAGAAACAACCCAAGAGGATTGCGCACAGTTTTCGTCTCAAGGTTCTAGGTCGAAATCACATAGGATGAGAACACCTGTCCCAGAAAGTGCTACTAGTGATGACAATTTGGATTCACTTGCGATCAAAAATGATGAGGAGAGTGCCATCGATGACCTCGACAATTGCCTCGATATACCCAAATATAACCACATCTTCACTCTTAGCCCCGCAAACTCCAAAAACATTAAAGGCCTTCCCCTTTTTCACCACCAACTCATTGACTAGGATTATGAGGGACCAGCACAGTTTGACACATTCCAAAATGATGAAGCTGTTATTGACTACCTTGGCATACGAGATGATCTTCCCCTTGGGGACCACAAGCAGGATACCACAAAGCAGGATACACTATAGAACTCAACAACATGGCATATTTTGGCGAGGGTTTCGGACCTTCCAGTCACAAAAATATCAAAATAAGAACAAATTAAAGGTCTTATGGAAAAAACCACACTGTGGCGCTATCTGATCCCAAAAAAGTAAAAACAAAGGACGTATCTGAGGGCGAAAACCTCTTTGAGGCACTCGGAGATGGAAGGCTCGACATTCTCCCAACCTCGTATGAGGAAAAGTCATCCATGGTGGTAGAGGAGACTATCAAGACAAACATTGGTACAGAAGAGATTCCACACAATATATTCCTGGCTCAATCATTGACAGAGTCCGAAAGGTCAAAATTCATAAGTTTCTTCAAGGAACGACAAATCAACTTTGCATGGTCATACGCTGATATGCCTAGACTAGATCCGGATTTGGTAATGCATCATTTGACAGTCAAACCGGGGGCAAAGCCAGTGAAACAAAAATTAAGAAAAATGCATCCACAAGTGGCATTACTAGTCAAAGTAGAGCTGGAGAAGTTATTGGATGTCGGATTCATATGCCCAATTGATTACCTTGAATGGATCTCCAATTTAGTACCTGTCAGTAAACCGGATCACAACATCAGAATATGTACAGATTTCAGAGACATCAACAAAGCTTGTCCAAAAGATGACTTCCCATTACCAAATATTGACTTGATCGTTGATCTCACAGCAGGTCACGAAATGTTATCATTAATGGATGGATTTTCTGGTTATAATCAAATCAGGATTGCACCCGAGGATCAACACAAAACATCATTCACTTGTCCATGGGGAACTTTCTGTTGGAATGTCATGCCCTTTGGGCTAAAAAATGCAGGTGCTACATATCAAAGAGCAATGACCACTATCTTTCATGATCTCATGCACATAACCATGGAAGATTATGTTGATGATCTCTTGGGTAAATCAATAGACAAAGATACACATTTGGACATACTTTCAGTCATCTTTGATCAGTTGGAAAAATACAAAGTAAGATTAAAACCCAAGAAATGTGTCTTTGGAGTAACCTCCGGGAAGCTCCTAGGATTCATTGTGTCCAAAAGAGGAATCGAAGCCGATCCAGCAAAAGTCAAGGCTATCTTGGACATGCCACCACCCAGAAATATCAGTCAACTTCGATCCTTACAAGGGAGACTCCAGTCTATACGAAGATTCATAGCACAACTTGCAGATAACTGTAATCCTTTCCAACACTTGCTAAATAAAAATATCAAGTTCAAATGGGATGATAACTATCAACAAGCTTTTCAGATGCTCAAAGATTATCTCTTGAATCCGCCAGTTTTGTTGCCACCAGTTCCAGATCAGCCTTTGCTACTATACATATCAGCTACTCCAACGGCACTGGGGGCACTCCTAGCACAACAAATTGCTGACGGTAAGGAAAAAGCAGTGTACTATATCAGTCGCACATTGGTGGGATATGAGCTAAACTACACGCCAATCGAGTGTGCATGCCTCGCTGTGGTCTTTGCTTCACAGAAATTACGACATTACATGCTCACTCATAAGACTAAGTTGACTGCAAGAATTGATCCATTAAAATACCTTCTCAATAAAGCAACACTTACTAGGCGGCTAGCCAAGTGGGTAATGATCCTTAGTGAATTCGACATCGAGTATGTGGACAGAAAAGTAATAAAAGGACAAGCCATCACAGATCAATTAGCAGATGCTCCCATGATTGATGATGTTCCTCTAAATTCAGAATTTCCAGATGAATCCATTTTAACAATATCACAGGCAAGGCCATGGCAACTATACTTTGATGGCTCATACACACAGCATGGGGCAGGAGCTGGTATTCTCTTTATAACTCCTCAAGGCAATTCTATACCAAAATCATACCGCTTATCATTTCCTTGCACTAACAATATAGTGGAATATGAGGCATTAACAACTGGATTACGAATTGCAGTTCAGTGGAAGATCCAGGAACTTCGTGTTTTTGGGGATTCCCAACTTCTCATCCGTCAAGCAACTGACGATTACCAAAAAAAAGATGAAAAGTTACTGTCTTACAAGCAACTGGTGGATGATTTGAAACAACATTTCACAAAAATAGATTTTGAGCAGATACCAAGAGAGCAGAATTGTGCCGCAGATGCCATGGCTACAATTGCTTCACTAATTGATCTACCTCAAAATGAGACCTGCTATGAGTTCTTGGTGAACAACCTATTGGTTCCTTCATATGAGATCACTCCTACTGAAATGATATGCGTTGTTGGTCCTGAATCCTAGTTCTATGGTTCCATCTTCACATACCTTCGCAACAATACCTTACCTCCTGATCTATCAAATAACCAACGTCGCACCTTCATTCGCCAATCTTCTCGATATGTCATTTTAGCTGATATCCTATACCGGCGAGGTCTTGATGGCACTCTTCTTAGATGTTTAGAAAGTGACGAAGCTAAGATTGCGTTACGTGAAGTGCATGAAGGGATATGTGGTCCGCATGCTAGTGGTCCTACCTTGGCCAAGAAACTCATCAGGACTGGATATTACTGGCCCAATATGGAAAAAGACTCTTATCAGTTTGTTAAAAAATGTAAGCAATGTCAAATTCATGGAGACCTCATACATGCGCCAGCACAAGAACTACAACCACTTGCGTCTCCTTGGCCCTTTTGTCAGTGGAGACTCGATCTCATAGGTAAGATTCACCCTCCTTCTTCTAATGGTCATAAATTCATTATCACAGCCACAGAGTATTTCACAAAGTGGATTGAAGCCGTGCCTCTCACACAAGTCACTAGAAAATAGATTGCTACATTCATCCTTAACTATATCATTTGCTGATATGGTATTCCTGATTCCATTATTACTGATAACGGGCGTCCCTTCAAAAATCAGGATGTTTGTGAACTCTGTGACTGCTTTCCTATTTCCCATCGTTTCTCCACACCGTATTACCCCCAAGGTAATGGCCAAGCTGAGGCATCTAATAAAACAATCCTTAAAATTCTCAAGAAGACAGTCGACGACGCTGGCCGTAATTGGCATATCCAACTCAATCCTGCACTTTGGGCCTACCGCACAAGTGTCCGCACACCTACAGGAGCTACACCATATTCACTTGTCTACGGCACTGAAGCCATCTTGCCTATTGAGGTCGAGTTACCTTCTTTACGGGTCTCTTTGCAAAACATCATCACTAATGAAGACTATAGGGTCTCTCGCTTACAAGAACTAGAACTGCTGGATGAATGGAGACAAACTGCTTTTAATCATCTCAAGGCTTACCAACAACGAATGAGTCGCAGCTACAATCACAAGGTCAAGCCTCGCACATTTGAGGTAGGTGACTTGGTTCTCAGAGAAAACCCCAAGAATCAGCAAGACAGAGAGAAGAAGGGCAAGTTTGAACCAAACTAGCTTGAGCCTTACATCGTTACAGCAGCCTATGGATCTGGGGCATATCAGCTCTCAACTACAGAAGGTGAACCTTTGGAGGATCCTATCAATAGCATGCACCTTCGCAGGTTCTACATGTAGCTCTTCAGAGTATCCTAATGCAAAAACAAAAAAATCGTTACCTGGTGAAAACCTGGCGAACAGGCGCCTGGTGACAACAAAAACATTGAAAAAATAAAAAAAATAAAAAAAAGTAAAGAGAAATAATTTTGTCCAACGGTGAAAACCACTCCGGTGGTGCCCTGGGCAAGTACCATGGTGAAAACTGAGTCATCAGTGCCATGCGTAGAGACATTGCTCCTCCCTCCTTCAAGATTCTCTTTCATCCTTTCACTTTGCACACACTCACAACCAATTCATTCATAATAAACTTACCCATTGCCATCATGGCTTGTTATTGATCTACCTAAGATTGGTTAGTCATTCATAATAAACCTCTCTTTCCATCCATAATAAGTCAGATCCTATCTGTGGCTAAGGCAAACCCTACGTCTAGTGATGGGTGTGGAACTAAGAACATCACATGTTTCAAGGAGTACAATTTCTTTCAGCTTTCTTCAGTCTATCCGCACACAATCCGCAATAAAGCAACATTTGCATCACAGATCTGCAATAAAGTTTCATCTTCTCCGCAATAAAGTATCAGTTTCATGGATTCAGCTAGTTTCAAATGAGACACAGCGGCAATAATGGGCTTCAAACAAATCAAATCTTTCAATAGACTCACACAACATATGGTTCAGTGCGATCTATCCTTTTTGTGAAAGTGAACATTGTGACCACAATCAAATAAGACTTATGCAAGTGACAAGAGACACTAAACTTGAGGACTACAGTGGATGTTGGTGTCGAGTCTTGGTTTTCTTTTGATTTTATCTTTTGGTGACATGTCTTTTAGCTTTTCCAGGATGTCTCTGACTAGAGATTCTATCTCTAGGATGTCTTTGACTAGAAAGGCGAGGATGGGGTATCGTCACCTATTTATATTTTCTGTCTGTGGATTGTCTCTTAGTAATGCTATGACTTGTCCAAGGATATGAGGACACTGTGAGTCTAGTGTGAACTGGGGCATTCTTTGTTTATGACTGTCTTATCTCCATGCAAACAGGTACAATGACTTTCTGGGTCAAACATATGCCTCGATTGTCATAACCTACTTGCCATAATAAAGCTCAATGATGATAACGAACAAGAAGATCTTTCACGTTCATATCTTCTATCTTTCATCCCCCTTTCTTGATTGACTTCCATCGTCCTTTGTGAGTCCATGTAGCCTGCTATCACATGACTGAGTATAATGACACACCAAAAACATTTGCATTTCATATAGCTGCACTTGCATTTCCACATATAAGCATTTCATACATATATATATCACAACTGCATCACATCCTGCACACCACACCTGTTAGCACAGTTTACATTTGCATTATTATATTCATCTATGTTACTTACATTGTTATATTCATTTGCATTACAAACATTCACATTTGCATCATACATCACATATAAAACACAAAAAGAACAAAAATATTGCATTGCATCATGTACATATTTGCATCCATATTATAAACATACATCATGAAACATCTCATCACATAGGTACACATGCATATAGCTGCCGCAAAAATGAATCATCTCATATATATAATCAAAAGTGTCATGGTACAATGATGTCAAAAAATCATATGGCTACAAAATCACCCGCAGGTGTCTACAATACAAAAATGGTACAATACTGATACATAGGGAGCCCTCTAAGGCTATGATGAACTCCCTCCCTCGGAGCCGCCTAGCCTCGATGGAATCTAAGCCCTCGAAGGACCTGCCCTAGGATCATCCCTCCTGTCCCCTCTATTTGGTGGTGGTGGAGGACCCATAACCCCACCACTCAATGTCTGTCTCCTCCGGCTCCCCCCCGTAGCTATCGCTGTCCGCGATGGTCTATGGAAGCTCCTCACCTGCTGATCTGCTGGCACTACACCATAATAAAGGTCCCTCCAGTAGGAAATCTCCTCTCCTGCTCATAGGACATATGCATAGCCTGCTCTTGTGTCCTCCACCGCCTGCCTCCCTGCTCTCAGCGTTGTCTCAGCCTCTGTGTAGCGCTGAATCGCCTGATGTCTCTCCCACTCAGTATCCCTAAGCCTCATCCTAAGTTGGTCTCTCTCCCTCTCCAGATCTTGTATCTCATCTGCCTGGCCCTGGCAGATCTCCCTGAGCTCAATCAGCTCACCCTCATCTGGATCCCCACCCGCTGCCTCTGCATGTGGCTCTCCCTCTGTGGGTGCCTATACCTGTGCCTGCCCCTGTAATGGTGCCTGTACGGGTACCTGTCTCTGTACATGCCTAGGTCCCTGTACCTATCTCCATCCCTACTCCTGTGTTGCTGGCACCTGTCCCTGTCTCTATCCCTGTGCTCTAGGACCCTGTGCTGCTGGTACCTACAGGGGCAATCCACTGCGACCCCTCACCACCTGAGCCTGTCCCTCCTGTCCACCCTCCCTCCGAGGTGCCACTTTCCTCTCCCCAACTACTCCTCTCCACCTTCATTGGCCTCTGCCCCCATCACCTCCACCATCATCATCATCATCTCCTCCTCCATCTCCCTCCAGTAGCTCTCCTGGATCTGTCAATCGGGGGAATGGATGCTCGGCCCAATATGCTGCATACTCCGCATCCATCCTGGCATCCTCAATCTCCGGCCACATGTCCTAGAGTAGGGGCACCATCTCTGCTAGCTGTGTCAGCGCCTGATCATATGACAATAAAGGCCCAAACTGCGCCTGATCCCTAACTATGTGGGCATACATACCCGAGTCTCGTGGCATCCTCTGGATCCTGCCATACTGCCTGCATACCCTATCCACCAGCTGCCTCTCTAAAACATAGGGCATCTGCCCAATCAGGTATCTACTCCGGAAGGTGTAGGGCAGCTCCACTGCATCATCCTCCCACGACTCGCATCCCAGATAGGTGAACTCACAAAGTTGGTTCCCACTTTTTGGTACATCCTGATTTTTGCTGAAATCATACATTTTTTGGAAAATATAATTATTTAAGCTTTAAGAGGTCCCATTTGAAGTAATTAATTGAAGAGAGTTAGATCAAAGGCTCTTAGATCAAAATTTCTTGGATAGAACCTCTCTACTTCTAAATCATACTTGCAATGGAGTCTCCTTTGCATCTATCAAATGCTGATAAAAAACCAATTTTACATTAGCTTTTGAGGGGTCAAACGAATTCATTTAGAAGTTTTGTTTTCTTGAGGATTTAGTCCTTATTATAAGCTTTCCAAATAGTATAATTTTTAATATATTTAAGTTTATTAATATATTTTTATTTTATTTTTTATGAATGTAGGTTTTTCACCGAACATGAACTTCTTTGTTCAATGCATTGGGAAAAATAACAAACTAATTCAAAAAAATTCTAAAAAATATCTATGCCCTAGGTATTGATGTCTTCTTTCTAACAAAAAAAATAAAACTTAATTTTGATATATATAGAGCAAGTTATGTATTCAAACGTACACCTATATCTAAATTATAATTAGTCGGACTTCAAAACTTAATAAAATAAAAAATATTCAACATATCACTATCAAACCAACTGCATGCCCTGGGTATTGATGTTACAAACCAAAATTTAAAAGAGATAAGTTTTTATCATTTATAGAAAAAAATTTATACGTTTCGGGATGCACATCACTCTTAAAAAATGTTGTTTCCTGTAAAAAACTACTTTTGAGGGAGATGGAAAAATCAATAAAATTTTATTCAAAAAAATTTGAAAAAAATATATTTAGAATCTACAAAAAGGATGTTACAAATCACTAGTTTACATCATCTTCAAATTCTTAACGATTTAAAAGTTATAGGTGTCGGAAAGTGAATTTTTTTTGCAAAATGTTCATCTAAGTGTCAAAGTTGGTCAAAAAGTGGGAACCAGTATTGTGAGTTCACCTAGATACATTCTCCAGATGACTACATCAATGTCATCTATCACTCGCCGCCAATGCTCCAACCTGCCAATCCACGACTGCGATGTGATCATGTCATATAAATAAACAAAACTACGTCCATGACCTCTACCTCTGAAGTGTATCGGTCACATAATAGGCAGATGCTCATATGCCCAAACCTGTAGTAGTGTCACTCCACAGCCCAATCCCACTAATCCATGGTATACAAACTGGTGAAGCTCATAATATAAGTGGGCCAACACACATGGTCCCCAAGCATATCTGGTGTGCTGCGTCACCAGTGTCTCCAGTGCTCCTCCCCAGCCCACTACCAATCCCCGTGTCACCCTGTCCGGACACAGTAACCCACTGATAGCCCCTCCGATCATAGCTGGCAATGCTAACCCTGTGGCTATCATGGTGTCCCATGCCACATGTCCTGCCCTCATCTCTAGGTCAGGATCCTGAAACACCCGTCTCAATGCCTCCCTATCTCCGTCACGATCATATGGAATCAAATCTCCATCAATCAGTATCCGCAATATCCTATAGACATCCTCTAGGGTGACTGTCATCTCACCCATCGGCAAATGGAAGGTACATGTCTCGGAGTGCCATCTCTCCGCAAGCGCAGTCAGCAAACCCATGTTTGCCTGAAACTCAGGCACATATAGTACATGTCTCAAGCCCATCTCCTCGATGGCAGCTCGCTCCTCAGCTGTCAGCTCAGGTCACAATCTCTGAGTCGACGGGAATCTCTCCCATGACTCCAACATAGGCAAATACTCCTACAGTCAAACAAATCAATTGTGTCAGTCATGGTGGCATTCACTGTTCATCACAAAATGCTACTTTTTATCTAAATGCATATGGTTATCTATCCTAGTGACACTCACTATTCATCACAAAGTGTTACTTCTATCCTAGTAGTACTCCCTGTTCATCACAAAGTACTACGTGTGTGACACTCACTGATCATCACAAAGTGTTACTCACATTTGCACTCCCTGTTCATCACAAAGTGCTGCTCATACTTTGGGTACTCCCTGTTCATCACAAAGTACTCCATCTTGGTACTCACTATTCATCACAAAGTGCCTTGATCTATCCTAGTCTTCTTAGAGGACCTGCTTGAGTGTATCCTCTCAGCAGCTTATCCAATCGACAGCGTATGTTCATCACAGAACTACCGATTTGACCTAGAAGACAAAAAACCTTGCATCTTTCGGACATAAACGCGATTTTAATTCACAAACGCACCTATAGACTGCACAAGCGCGCCTAAACAACATAGACACACCTGTATGACATAAACGTGCCTATATTATGCATAAACGCGACTTGGTGACACAAACGCCCCTTCATGACATAGACACGCCCGCATTTGGCATAGACGTGGTTCCAGACACAGACGTGTCTGGCACCGACACAGATGCGCCTGGCGGACACAGACGCACCTGGCACCGACGCAAACGCGGTTACACAGTTTTGCACTTTTTTGTACCCTATTCCTAAGCACATTTATTGCTCTAACTAGCATGCATTAATGACAAAAGTAAATGCGTCAAAGTACAAGGAGGTTTGGTGGTACTTACCGGCTCTCCTACTTCTGCTGGCCTGTGAAATCATCGAACGTGGTCGAATCTGTGCACGAAAGCCATCGCTGCTGACTGCTGCTGCTCTTTTCTCGCTCTATACTTTGATCTCGTGAAGGTGTAGATGACAATGAGGATGTCTTTTGCCCGTGGTCTATCTTATAGCCTACCCTAGCCTTAGCCTTCATTTCCCGAGTCAGTCTTCTTCATCCCGTGACTTTGTCACTTTATTCAGTCAGTCCATTCTAGCCTTTTCTTCTTATCGAGAGATTGTCTGCAATCTTTTCAGACATTTTCATCCAATCTCTCGAGGGGGCATATCATTCCCATACTGGGGCAACTCTGTATCAGTTCATATTATCTTCTTTGAAACAACGCGACAAGCCGCATTGTCTCAAAGAGGGGTAAAATGTAGACACTCAAAATTGTCATGTTTAATTAAATAAATATATTATTTATTAATTTATCTAAGCCTAATTCTTCTATTAATTAAATAAATCTTTATTTATTTAATTAATTCATTTATCCTCTTCTAGCCTTATTTCTCATTTAAATAAATACATTTATTTATTTAAATTATCCTTTTCCTAAATTAAATAAATATTCTTATTTATTTAAATTGATCCCACTTCTTCTATTAATTAAATAAATCTTTATTTATTTAATTAATTCATTAGCCTTTTTCTACCCATGACACATGTCATTCATCTCTTAATTCCTACATTACCTACCTCTTTCATTATTTTATTATTTCTTTTACCTACCCTCTAATCCTAGCCGACCTCCCTTTTACACCTCTCAATCTTATCCCTCCATTTCATATTGGGTCTTCTATTTAAGGAGATGCTTCCTTCACTATCAAACCCTAATGACTAATCTTAAGGACTTGGCTACACTATGATCCTTCTTGCAACCACATTCCATTCTTTGTTGAGCTCTTGTGCACATAAAATCTGAGAGCAAATATATCAAGCAAGATCAATGGAGATAGGAAGAATGGAGATCAAAACCCTATTGGACATGTGATGGTATCATTTTGTGATTTTGTTTTATTTGCATTGTCTTAGGTAATCTTCATATGTTATGGTGGATCTTTGTTGTTGTTAGGCTAGAGTTTTTGTGGTTGGATTCATTTAGCCTTTCAATCTTGTTATTATTGTATCCATTTTCACCATATACAATATGTATATGTATATATGTGTGTGTGTGTGTGTGTGTGTGTGTGTGTGTGTGTGTGTGTGTGTGTGTGTGTGTGTGTGTGTATTTTCTCTTAATTTTTTATCATTTTATTTTCATCCTTTTTATGTTAATTGATTAAATATTTGTGTATTTTTATAAACTAAATTGTATTATTTTATTTTTCTTGGAAACCTTTCATTCTTTGTTCTCCTTATTGGATATGTATACATGCTTGATCATGTAATTTTCAAACATAATCTTCAATGTGACGAATAATCTACTATGAAATGCACCATCAAGTTTTTAAATAAATCAACATTGTTTAGTATACAAAATTTATTTCAAATCTCTTATGAACTATTGAAAAGTCTTACCTTTTACTATTTTCATAGTTAGAGAAGGGTTAATAGCCTTTAGAGCCATTAGCTTAACCTTGTGTTTATCAATACATACCCTTCATAACTAATCTAACTACACATAAATCTCTTGATTTTATATGAACTTATAATTTATTTATTCACTCAATAGATGTTGCTTCCAAGTATCTTAATTTTGGTAGGTATTTTTCTCCACTTGACATATAACTCATTTTTATTCTTTTACACATCCTCTCATTGGTAAAGAAGTATTGCATTTTCAAAAAAGGCATTAGAGTTTTAAGATTTCATTTATTTTTGATGAATAAAAATTAAATTACAAAGTTCACTTTAATCTAAAGATGAAAAGGAATAACTAGTATTACAAATGAACAAAAATGTTATTTTTCAAATGTATCTCTAAATATTACTAGCTAATGAATTTTTCACCCTAAAAAAGATACTTCAAAGTTTATTTAGTATTTGTATATGGTGAAATCGAGATGTTAAACTACTATAAAACAAAATAAAGATTCAACCACATAAAATCCTAGTTCTATAATTAAAATCCACCATACACCAACGAAGAACCTAAAACATGCAAAACATAAAATATTGAAAGATTATACCATTCACATGCTTAGTAGGGTTTTATCTCCATTGATTTTGCGTGATATGGTTGCCCGTAGATTTTGTATTGTGCACAAGAGCTCAATAAAGAATAGATTGTGGTTGTGTAGACACTTGATTGCTTGATCGCTATGAAAGGTCACATGAAAATTGATTGATTGAATGATTAGGATTATGATTGCATTAGGGTTTAAGGTTAGGATAGAAGGATTGTCTTATGTATAGTATCTTAAGAAATGGAGGGATATGATTAAGAGGTGGAAGGATAAATGGTCGACTAGGATTGAAGGGTAGGTAGAGAAAATAATAAAATATTAGAGGGGTGGTTGAAGGTAAATTAAAATATGAATGGAAAACTTCATGGAGGGAAAAAGATAATGAATTAATTAAATAAATAGTTTTATTTAATTAATAGAAGAAGTGGGGCCAATTCTATAAATTAAATATTTATTTAATTAGGTTAGGACAATTTTAGGTGTCTACATTTTTCCCCTCTTTGAGACAATGTAGCTTGTGACATTGGCTCAAAGAAGATAAGATTAACTAATACATAATTTGGTCCAGTACAAGAGTGGTATACCCCCTCGAGAGATTGGGTAATTTTTTTAAAAAAATTGCAAACAATCTAAAGGTTGGAAAAAGGCTAAGCATGATGGAAAATGAGATGAAACAAAGGAAAAATAAGTTGTCATTGTGATAAATAGGAACATTCAATTGAATAAGGCATTAGATTGATCAAATCCAGTGAGTTCCCTAGTAGGATAGATTGCAAAGAAAAAATTGGATAAGCTGTCAAATTGATGAAATTCGGTGAGTGCCCTAGAAAGATAGGTTGCAAAGCTAATATTGGATAAACCATTGGAAATTTGGATAGTGCCCTAGTAGGATAGATTGCAAAGAAGATATTTGATAAGCCATTGGATTGATGAAATCTTTATGAGTTCCTTAGCATGATAAATTGTAAAGCATCTGATGAAGTTGATAAAGATGATATAGATACTATTTATGTAATTGTGTTTTCTTGTAGGTTAATCCCAAAGAGGGGTTCCATCACCAAGGATAGGGGTTGGACCATCATAAGGATCTTAGATTCTACCCTACTAGCTTCAAGAGAGGCAGGTCATCATATCTCTCTTGAGTCCATTTTGTATAATTTTTTTGTATGGTATAAACATCTGGGATAGTTGCAGTCATATGATTTTTTGACATCATTGTATCATGACATTATATATATATATATATATATATATATATATATATATATATATATATATATATATATATATATATATATATATTGAATATGATCTCTATTTTGGTGGCAACAATATACTTATGACATTATGTGATGCATGTGTGATTATGATTATTATTACTTGATGATACTTTATGTCTTATGATGAGATGCCATGCTATGATTCTATGATGCTTATATGATCTATCATGACGATTTGGTTAATTAATATGATGTTATGTATGATCTAATGATATAGATATATTTTATTTTCTACATACATATTCTATGTATGATGATGTGATACATGCAATGATGTTTATGTGTTTATTGACAAGTGGTGTGTGGAGGTTGTGCTTTGATGATATGTAGGATGTATGCAGTATGATTTTTGTCTATGTGATATGTATCATGCATACTAATATATGATAATGCAAATGGACACTACATGAAATGCAAATGTTTTTTTATGTGTCATTATACTGAGTCCTATGATTTTGGACTGCATGAGCATGAGGAAGGATGATGGAAGGTAGAATATATGGAGGTGAATGAGATTCTTGTACTATTATCATTATTGAGCTTATTATGACAAATATATTGTGACCATCCAGATATAGGTTCGATGTACATAGTCATTATATCATTTATATGGAGATGCGATAGTCACAAATAAGGAATGCTCTAATTCACACTAGACCCACAATTTCCTCATATCCTTAGATGAGTGATAGTACTACTAAGAGAAAATTCACAAACAAAATATAGGTAATTATGTTCTTGGCCACTTGGTGGAATTGATTATGTGTTGCATTGATGTTTTGTCATTAATGTCAATACTAGTTGTTTGGATGCTTTACCAACACCCTTTTGGTCCCAGTAGGTTGAGTGATTTCTAGTTAACTTGGATCTGGCATGATCCAGTAGGCTCCAATATAGTCTAGTGATGGAATCGGCCTGTTCATGATACTTATACTCATATTTGATCAGTTGGTTTTGGTCTGGTGATTGCATGTTATCCTGCTTGCTTAGATGATTGGTTTTTGGTTCCGGTGAGGGTTTCATTGATAGAGCTTTTGATGGAGATCTTTGATGAATTGCATAAGTGGTGCCAGTGCAGCTTCCGATGGAATTTCAAGATTTTGTTGGTGATCATGTTCGAGACTTAGCAGTTGGAGATCATTTCTGAAGCGTGTATACCTATACCTGGTCCCAGTTGATCTAGGTTATGGACCAACATTAATGTAACATGTGGATAGGACCTATTGATGTATTTTTGAGATATCTTATGTGCTGATATTAGTTGTTTGGTCTAAGGCCAACATGGTTTATAATTATGTAATCGATTTATTATATGGTGGCTGACCTGATTATTTATTGTCAAAGGTTTTGTATAAATAGATGTAATATCTCATTGTAGATAATCATGGTTAATGTAAGAGGTCATGGTCAAGGAATATAATGTGCAAATAATGTAATATCATTCAAGAAGAGGAGTTGGTCGATCATTGGAGATCAAATTGGGTTTATGTAAGAGGATTTAGTCATCCGGTATTGAGATTAACCAATGTTAGACAGTTCAGATAACCAAAAGACAACTGAGAGGGGGCTAATCCAATTAAGCATAAATAGTAATCACAGAATAAAAGCCATCCACACAACAATAAGATTTGTACATGGAAAACCCAGTAAATGGAAAAACCATGATGGGAATCCTACCCATAGTCAAATAATAATTTTGGAGTAAGTATGTAAATTACAATGAAGGCACCTACACTTGCAGGAATGTCAACAACCTAGAGTACATTGCTCATTATAAAAGGAGCCTCACTAACTACATAGAAATCTAGACAACAATATGGAGAAGTGTTGAACTACAAAAGATAGCATCTCCTATGCCAGAGTATAGTTCTGGTTAAGCTCAATACCAGAGGACTAAATCTTCTTACATAAATCCAATTCAATCTCCAGTAATTGATCAACTCCTCTGCCTGAATTATATTACATTATTCGCACATTAAATTCTTGACCATGACCTCTTACATTAACCACGATGATCTACAATGAGATCTTACATCTATTTATAAAAACCCTCAACCATAAACAATTAGATCAGCTACCAAATAATAAACTTGTAGACACCCAAAATTGTCCAATCTAATTAAATAAATATTTTATTTATTTAATTAATTTAGCCTAATTCTTCTATTAATTAAATAAATCTTTATTTATTTAAATTATCCTTTTCCTAAATTAAATAAATATCTTATTTATTTAATTATCCCACTTCTTCTATTAATTAAATAAATCTTTATTTATTTAATTAATTCATTAACCTTTTCCACCCATGACACATGTCATTCATCTCTTAATTCATACACTACCTACCCCTTTCATTATTTTATTATTTCCTCTACCTACCCTCTAATCCTAACTGACCTCCTTTTTACACCTCTCAATCTTATCCCTCCATTTCTTATAGTGTCTTCTATTTAAGGAGATGTTTCCTTCATTATAAAACCCTAACTAATCAGCTAATGAATCATCTTAGTGACTTGACTACACTACGATCCTACTTGCAACCACATTCCATTCTTTGTTGAGCTCTTGTGCACATAAAATCTGAGAGCAAACATATCAAGCAAGATCAATGGAGATAGGAAGAATGGAGATCCAAACCCTATTGGACATGTGATGGTATAATCTTTGCGATTTCATTTGATTTGCATTATCTTAAGTAATCTTCATATGTTATGGTGGATCTTTGTTGTTGTTAGGCTAGGGTTTTGTGGTTGAATTCATTTAGCCTTTCAATATTGTTATTATTGTTATCCATTTTCACCATATACATTTTGGCACGCCCAGTGGGACATGGATTTTTCTTAGATCTGTGTTTTTTGCAGATTTTTCTAACCCTATATTGCTGTTTTCTAAAACAATTTGGAGAATAACCTTGTGCAACTAGGGTTTTGGACACAAAATCAAGATCTTGGAGAGATTTGATTATATCTCACAAACAGCTTAGAAATTTTGCACCAAATTTTGTTTTCAGGTTGAAGAAAGTATTAGAAGCTCTCAATACAAAATTCAGATTTTGTGGAGCACATTTTCATTTTCTATGAAATTTTTATGATTTTTCATAAGAAATTTTTTTTGAGAGCAAATGAGAGAATTTTCAGATTTTCTTACATTTTCGAAAATCTCTCATAATTAAAAATATGATCTTTTCTTTGTGATTTTAAGTTTGATGCAAAGTATTTCCCTAAAAATCGGATCTTTAAAAATTAGGGTTTTTCCTTATTTTGATCATATCTCACAAACGGATTTGAATTTTGGAATCCAATTTGTCTTACAGGTCAGAAAAAGTACCAGAAGGATCCAATAAAAATTTTAGATTTTTTGGATGGATGTTTCAATTTATATGAATTTTTTATGATTTTTCATAAACAATTAATTTTGAGAGAAAATTAGCAAATTTTTTGGATTTTCTTACATTTTTGGAAATCTCTTAGAATTATAAATAGGATATATTCTTTGTGATTTTAAATTTGATGCAAAATTATTCCTCAAAAATCAGATCTTTGAAAATTAGGGTTTTGCATTATTTTATTCATATCTCACAAACTGCTAGGATTTGTTCCAAAAAAACTTTTATGCAGGTTTGGAAGATGATCAAGACTCTCCAGTAAAAATTTCAGATTTTTTGGATTGATTTTGCATTTTATATGAATTTTTTATCATTTTTCATAAAAATTAAGTTTTGGAGCAAATTAGCAAATTTTTTGGATTTTCTTACATTTATGGGAATCTCTTGAAATTTTACAGGTGGTCTTTTTTTATGATGAATCAGATCTTTGAATTGGTCAACAAAACGCATTGTTGAAGGCCCCTATTTCACAAAGTCTTTTGGATCTAAAATTTACCTAACTTGTGTGCTTGCAGGAAGGGGTGATCATTTGAAACAATCCAAACTACTAATAAATCTTTGTTGCAAGTCCTTGGCAAGGGTTTTTGGATTTTTATTGTGTGTCTTGTTTTCATAGAATAGCAAACACTTCCATTGGTGCACTAAAATTGAATCATTGTCTTTTGTGTCTTGAGCAATAGGCTCTTTTTGTTTAATCTTTAGAGGGTCTGTCTTCCTGTGTGGTCATTAGGACTACTAGTGAGAAGAGAACGAGCCAAGTGGTAGCAAAAGAAAAGCCATCTTCTTCCAAACCACTATAAATAATTGTATTCATGGTGAAAACTATGAATAACGTGTGCTGATTAGTTCATACCGACACTATGTCTCCCCATAAACCCATTTGATCAAATTTATTTGATCATTTGTAGGGCATAACCCCTACCGGCTGGGAGCCTTCTATATTTACAGAGCTGAAAGTGCCGCATGTATGGCCACAAGAGCGGATGCCCTTACTAAGCACGTTTTTGTTTTAGAAGCCCAAATCCTTCTAGTTGTTGAGGCAGGAGGTCGGACCTCTGGTAGCGACCCACACACATATGGTTCTTAGTAGAGATACAAAGTTTGTCACGGGGAGTTTTTGTGGGGACTGATGCTTGGCTGACCCAAGAAGTGAGTGCTGAGGGTGGAGCCAGTGAGGTCAAGCATCTAAGTATCCGCTCTGAATAGCGTAGCCTCGGGGGTAAAACCCCATGTGGGATCAACAACTATTGTCTTGGCCAGCCATAAGAATTGTACTTGACTTATTTTAAACATTCAAACATTCAAGACCAAATAGCAAAACATTGTGTCTTTTGTGTCTTCAAGTGTATGCAAAACATTTTTACATCAAACAACACACTTTTCTTGGAGTCATTTTGAGTCTACACGCTTGCACACATTGAGTCCTCATCAACATTGTGTCCTCTTATCACGAAAAATAGTCAAACATTCAGATTTGGTCACAACAAACAACTTCAAAAATTGGAAAAATTTTACAGTCCAGCAAACAAGAGCAATCAGTTTTGAAATTATTGAGCTTCCTAGGTCATGTCTCCAGGTTTCATTTAGCATTCAACTTGTCTTTGGGTCTCACAAAATCCATCATTTCTTTACACCTTACATTACATTCACATTTGTCTAAACTTGAGTCAAAAGGTCACTTGCTTGTCCTCATCATACTTTGTCAACACACTACATACAACAACATTTTGCTAAGTGGTCCCTCATCAAGGTCTTTTACCTTTGGGTCTCATTTGGTCTTACTTAGAGTCAAGGTCAACTTACCTCATCAAGAGAAAATATCCTCTCTTTGGAAGTCACACCTACTCTACTACATACATACTTGGTCTTACACTTTGGACATTGCAAGTACACCTCAGATTCATTTACATTCTATCCAACTCTTGGTCTTCCATACTTTTTCCATTTTCACCTAGTCTCACACATCTCGGTCAATACCTAGTTCATGGTTGAAACCCATCTTCAAAAATATAGGAGAGAAGCTAAAGAGGCTCAAGAGTCCGCAAACATGAGTTCTTATGAGTATGATAATGATATATTTTTCAATTCTGATCATACTACATTACCTGACATGGATGCCTATAGAAACATTCCAAATGTTGAGAACATGGACACTACAAACAACAATGATACACACAATGACAATACGGACAACTTTTCTATACATTCAGCATATGTGGAAGAATCCATTATGAATCCCCATTTCAATCGATTGGTTGAGGAAATAATGAGGAGGGATAGACAATACTTCCTACAAATGATGGCACAAAGTGGAGCCAAGATACCTCATGATTTTGACATGTCTCAAATAATGGAAAATCGACCTTTGCAACAAACTCACTCCAACATGGATCAAAGCAGACCTAATAGTGGAGGCAATAGAGGACCACATATGGTGCTTGAATCACCATCATCTTTGTTTCAAAAACCAGAGGTCCCACATACACATGGTCAAGCATCTGATACTCACCTTCGCAGGCCATTATGGAAGTCTTATGCAGAAAGATATGCTCAATCACATACCAATGCTAAGGATCAACCACCAAAGCAATTGGATATTCAAAGGCATGCTCAAAATTTGGACACAAGGAAACCCTGTGTCAAATTTGGGGGCAACACATTAGAACATGACATGCCTGTAGAGTATGGTATACATGGACAAAACAGATATGGCGTTCCTCAACATGAATCTATACCAAGTGGTCCATATACGCAGCATCATTATAGACCTCCTCCATATGAACATGTTTATGATCAATATCATCCATATATGCAACATGCTCCTCCTCCAATTGGTGCCTCAAGCATGGGGTATGGTCCGAGAAGTCGATCTCCACCTAAGAGCAATTTGGAGCAACAAATCAGGGACTTACAAAAGAAAATGGAGGACATAAATACACCGAAGCCAACATACACAATGAGAGACATATGTCCCTATCCATTTGACAAAAGCATTCCAATGCCTCCTTTTCCTACACACTTTGTGATGCCTAAATTATATAAGTATAGAGGAAAAGGGGATCCTAAGGCACACATAAGACAGTTTTTCACAGCTTGTATTGAGGTAGCAGCAGAAGAGACATATTTGATGAGATTATTCCCACAAAGCCTACGTGATCAAGCTATGGAATGGTTCTCCCAACTCCCACTTGGTATTAAGTCATGGGGTGATTTAGCAGAGGCATTTATTCAACATTTCTCCTACAATATAGAGACAGACATATCAGTCACTACTTTGTGCAACACCAAGCAAAAAGAGGGAGAGTCTTTTGCATCATTTTTACAAAGATGGAGGAATCTAGCCAGCAGATGCTCTTGTGAAATTCCACAACAACAAATGGTAGAGATGTTCACCCAAAATGTTAACAAAGACATTGGATATGATCTAAGGAAAGCTTGTTTGTCCACCTTTAAGGACGTCATTGAAAAAGGCTTAGTGACAGAAAAGGTCCTAATTGAACAAGGAGTCATTAAGATATTCAAGGAAAACAAAGATGACTTTAAAGGAAAAGACAAGTCAAGATTTTGGAATAAAAACAAGAACACAGTCGATGATGGTATTGTTGATGCCAATACAGCGCGACCCAAATTCATTTTTTTCGGATCAAATCAGGTGAATACTCAAACAACTTCTAAATCACGAAGGAAGTACACTCCATTGGGAGAACCACTTGAGTTAGTTTTCAAAAAGCTAGTGGCAAACAAGCTAATCACTATTCCAAATTTTCCTCCATATGAGCCAAAGGTTAAACCAAATTGGTGGAATGATGATGAATATTGTGAATTTCATAAAAGCAAAGGTCATAAGATAGGAAATTGCCATTGACTAAAGAACATCATACAAGATCTCATTGATAGGGGTGACATTGAGATTGAAGGGCACTCATCTAGTCAAGAACATGAGATGTTTAAGGAACCATTCCGAAAACATGACAAAGGAAAAGCTAAAGTCACAGATGACCAAACCAACTATACCAGAGCATCTTATAACTATGATTCAACCATCAATCACATCTCGATGGACAATTATGTCTCTACCATTATCATCAAGGACAAAACCCCTGAGAATTCTACCCAGAGACCCAAGATCGTCCTGAAAGGCATCAGATCTTCTTCCGAACCTACCTCTGAATGTAATGTTACAACCCATCGAGGTAAAGTCACTTTGCAAGGTGCTCCAGCCAAGAACACCACTTCCTCATCAACCAAACCTGAGTATGACTTTGTAGAACAATTAGGGAAGACACCCGTGCTCATCTCCATTCTTGACCTCCTACACATATCCCCCACACATAAATCCATTCTTGACAAAATCTTGAGAGACACTATTGTCCCTACTGATCTGAACGTGGACCAATTTCAAGACATGGTGGGATACCTTTCCATTCCACACTCTCTTACATTCATAGAAGCTGATGATGCCTCCGTAAGTCAGCCACATAATGCACCTTTACACATTGAAGCCTTCATACACAAACATAGAATCAAACGAGTCCTGATAGATGGAGGAGCAGGTCTAAACATTTGTACATTGAGCATTATTAAACAATTGGGATATTCTGACAAAGCTGTGAATTCTACAAACAAAATTACTATCAAAGCATATGATGATGAAAAGTGTTCATCCAAGGGTACAGTCACCTTACCTCTCAGAGTTGTGCCAGTTACAAAGGATGTGGTTTCTCAAGTCCTAGACTTGGATCTCACATACAATATATTGCTAGGACGTCCATGGATTCATGAGATGCGTGCAGTCCCATCTACGTATCATCAATGTATCAAGTTCCCACACAATGGAGTTGAAGTGACCGTCAATGCTGACCCAAATCCATTCATATATTGCAACAATTTGCAACCTAGATCAGAAATAACAATTCCAGCCAATCGAGAAGCTATTCCTTCATCAGCATATGTGGATCCAGAATCATTGAAAGCTTCTACATCAAAACAAGCAGAGATCAAAGAAAAGTTCAAGTTTAAAGGCCTGGGATGTGGTGAGTATATCTTTCATGTTGATCAACTCCCACTATCTCCTAAGGTATTCAGTCATCAGGAACAACCTACAAACAATTTGCAATGCCAAGGAATTGGGTGTGAAGCACCTAGTGTTGTGGCTACTAAGTCTGAATGCAAATATCCTCTAGTGGTGCAAGCATTTCTTGATATCAATAGTCCTAAGAGTGGTTCCAGCGAAGAATCTATTGAGCATATTGCCAGCCCTCTTGAGAACTCACATAGCCTTACCATTTCATCTACTCATTCCATTTCCACTCCACTTCCAGACTTGGATCAACAAGAATTACAAAAGCCCTTACTCATTGGGGATCAAAAATCAAGCTTTGAAAAGAAAAATCTAAAATTCAAGAATAGAGAGAAGTCCTTTAGTTCAAATCAAAATCAAAAGCTATTGCACTCTACAAAAATCAAAGTCAAGGATAAAAATCCTATGAAAGAAAAAGAGAAAGAGTTGATCTCCCCTAATATCAAAATAACTAGGGGCAAAAGTTCTAAAATTTCAAGTCAAAATGCATACTTGTTGATCCTAAGTCTCCATCATGCTATCCTACTTTCACTTCTTTTCACAATCATAAGCCTTCATGACTCATCTACTTGTTCCATATATCATTCCCCTTCTAGTGATACATCATGGACCTTTAAAGGAGCTTCCTCGCAGGACTTTGTTGTCAGGGATGCCCAAACTTCTTTAGGTGACATGCATACGGGCCTTTATAGTCCACACACTAGTAATTCTATCTCAGTTCCTTTATCAAGGAAGGCAGTCACTCGAGCTACACATCATTCAGTCAAGGAACAATGCAAATACAATCATAAAGTCAAGCCTCGCACATTTGAGGTGGGTGACTTAATTCTCAAAGAAAACCCCAAAAATCAGCAAGACAAAGAGAAGAAGGGCAAGTTCGAACCAAATTGGCTTGGTCCCTACATCATCACAACAGCATATGGATCTGGGGCATATCAGCTCTCAAATACAAAAGGTGAACCTTTGGAGGATCCTATCAACAGCATGCACCTTCGCAGGTTCTACACATAGCTCTTTAGAGTATCCTAATTTCAAAAATACAAAAAAATCGAAAAATTTCAAAAATACAAAAAAAAAATTATAAAAACAAAAAAAATCGTTACTTGGTGAAAACCTGGCAAACAGGCGCCTTGTGACACAGAAAACATTGAAAAATTGAAAAAAGTAAAGAGAAATAATTTTGTCCAACAGTGAAAACCACTTCAGTGGCACCCTGGGCAAGTACCGTGGTGAAAACTGGGTCACCAACGCCATGTGTAGAGACATTGCTCCTCCCTCCTTTAGGATTCACTTTCATCCTTTCACTTTGCACACACTCACAACCTATTCGTTCATAATAAACTTACCCATTCCCATCATGGCTTGTTATTGATTTACCCAAGATTGGTTAGCCATTCATAATAAACCTCCCTTTTCACCTCCCTTTCCATCCATAATAAATCAGCTCCTATCTGTGGCTAAGGCAAATCCTACGTCTAGTGATGGGTGTGGAACTAAGAACATCACATGTTTCAAGGAGTACAGTTTCTTCCAGCTTCCTTCAGTCTATCTACACACAATCCACAATAAAGCAACATTTACATCACAGATCCGCAATAAAGTTTCATCTTCTCCGCAATAAAGTATCAGTTTCATGGATTCAATCAATTTTAGATGAGACACAACATCAACAATGGGCTTCAACAAAATCAAATATTTCAATAGACTCAGACAACATTATGGTTCAGTGCTATCTATCCATTTTATGAAAGTAAACATTGTGACCACAATCAAATAAGACTTATACAAGTGACAAGAGACACTAAACTTGAGGACTACAGTGGATGTTGGTGTTGAGTCTTGGTTTTCTTTTGGTTTTATCTTTTGATGACATGTCTTTTAGCTTTTTCAGGATGTCTCTGACTAGAGATTCTATCTCTAGGATGTCTTTGACTAGAAAGGCGAGGATGGGGTATCGTCACCTATTTTTGTTTGCTGTCTATGGATTGTCTGTTAGTAATGCTATGACTTGTCCAAGGATATGAGGACACTGTGAGTCTAGTGTGAACTGGGGCATTCTTTGTTTGTGACTATCTTATCTCCATGCAAATAGGTACAATGACTTTCTGGGTCGAACATATGCCTCGATTGTCATAACCTACTTGCCATAATAAAGCTCAATGATGATAATGCACAAGAAGCTCTTTCACTTTCATATCTTCTGTCTTCCATCCCCCTTTCTTGATTGACTTCCATCATCCTTCTCAAGTCTGTATAGCCTGCTATCACATGACTGAGTATAATGACACACCAAAAACATTTGCATTTCATGTAGTTGCACTTGCATTACCACATATTAAGTATTTCATACATACATATAGATATCACAATTGCACCATATCCTGCACACAACACATGTTAGCACATCTTACATTTTCATCATGTAAATAGTTCTTTGCATTATCATATTCATCTGCATTACATACATTCACATTTGCATCATGCATACACATATAAAACATAAAAGAACAAAAAAATATATTGCATTGCATCATATACATATTTGCATCCATATCATAAGCATCACATAGAAACATACATCACATAGGTATGCATGCATATAGCTGCCGCAAAGATGAATCATCTCATATATATAATCATAAGTGTCATGATACAATGATGTCAAAAATCATATGGCTACAAAATCACCTGCAGGTGTCTACATCATCATACAAAATGGTAAAATACTGATACATAGGGAGCCCTCTACGGCTACAATAAACTCCCTCCCTCAAAGCTGGCTGGCCTCGACAGAGTTTGAGCCCTAGAAGGACCCACCCCAAGATCATCTCTCCTGGCCCTTGTGTCCTCTACAGCCACCCCTCATGTCGCCCTATCCGGACAGAGGAACCCACTGATAACTCCTACCAACACTGTTGGTAGTGCTAATCCTATCCATGTCATGGTATCCCATGCCACATGTCCCACCCTCATCTCCAGTCCCAGATCCTAGAACACTCGTCTAAGGGCATCCCTGTCTCCGTCTCGATTGTAAGGAATCAGCTCCCCATCGATTGGTATTCGCAGAATCCTGTATACATCCTCTAGGGTGACTGTCATCTCACCCATCGGCAAATGAAAACTACAAGTCTCTAAGTGCCATCTCTCAGCCAGTGCAGTCAGCAATCTCATGTTCGCCTGAAACTCAGGCACATACAGAATATGTCTCAATCCCAAAGCCTCAATCGTAGCTCAGTCCTCGGCTGTCAACTCAGGTCGCAACCTCTAAGTCTATGGGAATCTCTCCCATGACTCTAGCATAAGCAAATACTCTTGCAGTCACACAAATCAATCATCTCAGTCCTAGTGACACTCATTGTTCATCACAAAGTGTTTCTTCTATCCTAGTGGTACTCCCTAATCATCACAAAGTACTACGTGTTGGGCACTCACTGTTCATCACAAAGTGCTGCTCATATTTTAGTACTCCCTGTTCATCACAAAGTACTATATTTTGGTACTCACTGTTCATCACAAAGTGCCTTGATCTATCTTATCCTAGGGCCTATGCTTTCAAGTGAATCCTCTTGAGTAGTTTCCTAATTGGCAACATATGTTCTATCACATAATTGTCAATCCTAGCTCTATTTGTTATCCTATTCTTCCCTAGAGGACCTGCTTGAGTGTATCCTCTCAGCAGCTTATCCAATCAACAGCGTATGTTCATCACAGAACTACCGATTTGACCTAGAAGACAAAAATTCACATTTTTGGACACAAACGCATTTTCCTAACATAAACATGCATTTATTACATTACCTAGCATGCATTAATGACAATAATAAATGCATCAAAGTACAAGGAGGTTTTGTGGTACTTACTAGCTCTCCTACCTCTGTTGGCCTCTGGAATCAGCGAACACGATCGAATCTGTGAGCCATTGCCATCGCTGCTGACTGCTCCTGCTCTATCTCGCTCTACACTCTGATCTCTTGGATGTGTGGATGACAATGAGGATTTTTTCCCCTCGTGGTCTATCTTATAGACTACCCTAGCCCTAGCCCTAGCCCTAGCCCTAGTCTCCTATGTCAGTCTTCGTTATCCCATGACTTTGTCACTTTATCTGGTTAGTCCATTCTAGCCTTTCTTTCTTATCGAGAGATTGTCTATGGTCTTTTCACACATTTTCATCCAATCTCTCGAGGGGGCATATCATTCCCATCTTGGGGCAACTCTGTATCAGTTCATCTTATCTTCTTTGAAACAACGCGACAAGCCGCATTGTCTCAAAGAGGGGCAAAATGTAGACACCTAAAATTGTCCAGTCTAATTAAATAAATATTTTATTTATTTAATTACTTTAGCCTAATTCTTCTATTAATTAAATAAATCCTTATTTATTTAATTAATTCATTTATCCTCTTCTAGCCTTATTTCTCATTTAAATAAATACATTTATTTATTTAAATTATTCTTTTCCTAAATTAAATAAATATCTTATTTATTTAATTATCCCACTTCTTCTATTAATTAAATAAATCTTTATTTATTTAATTAATTCATTAACCTTATCCACCCATGACACATGCCATTCATCTCTTAATTCATACACTACCTACCCCTTTCATTATTTTATTATTTTCTTTACCTACCCTCTAATCCTAGCCGAACTCCTTTTTACACCTCTCAATCTTATCCCTCCATTTCTTATAGTGTCTTCTATTTAAGGAGATGTTTCCTTCATTATCAAACCCTAATTAGCTAATGAATCATAAAATCTGAGAGCAAATATATCAAGCAAGATCAATGGAGATAGGAAGAATGTAGATCAAAACCCTATTGGACATGTGATGGTATAATCTTTGTGATTTCATTTGATTTGCATTGTCTTAGGTAATCTTCATATGTTATGGTGGATCTTTGTTGTAGACCAAACAAATAAGATCAACACATAAGACATCCCATAAATACATTAATAGGTCCTATCCACACGTTACATTAAAGTTGGTCCATAACCTAGATCAATCGGGATCGAGTATAGGTCCACATGCTTCAACAATGATCTCCAACCACCAAGTCTCGAATATGATTACCAACAACATCCTGAAACTCCATCAGAAGTTGCACCAACACCACTTATGCAATTCATCAAATATGTCCATCAAAAGCTCTGTCGATGAAACCCTCATTGGAACTAGAAAGCAATCTTCTAAGCAAGTAGGATAGCATCCAATCACCAGAAGAAAAAGAACTGACCAAATATGAGTATAATTATCATGAGCAAGGCAATTCTACCACCAGATTATACTGGAGCTTGCCAGATCATATCGGATCCAAGTTAACCAGAAACCACTTAACCTAACGGTACCATAAGGGTGTCGGTAAGCATCCAAACAACTAGTATTGACATTAATGACAAAATATCAATGCAAAACATAACCAATTCCACCAAGTGGCCAACAATCTCCCCCTTTGGCATTAATGGCAACACTAGATGTGAAAAACACCCAAGTACTAAGAAATGCCAAACAAGTCTCCCCCTGTGGAAGACAACCAATAAACTCCCACATATAGCTTTGAATATTAATATTTCTTCCTTTTCATATTTTTCCCCCTTTGCCATTTACTTTTTCACATTAATATCACTCCCCCTTTGACATCAATGCCAAAAATCTGACAGAAATAGCAAAGCAAAAACATAAGCCTTTGAATCTCAACGCTGACTACTCCCCCTGAGCAGTAGCATCCCACATCAATGCTGGAATGAATAGTATCTCAGATAGTGTATTATGCTAGACTGATGCCAAACCTCATCCATCAAATCTATATTGAAGGGACAAAAACTCCCAATCTCTCTCTCCGGTACTCAAATAATTCCTTGGATAAAGGTTCAGTGAAAATATCTATAATCTATTCTTTAGTGTTCACATAAACTAGTCTAATTTCATTTGCTTCCACCTTCTCCTTGAAAAAGTTATACTTATAGATATGTGCTTTGTTTTAGAATGAAATACATGAGTCTTTGATATATCAATAGTAGCAGAGTTATCACAGTGAATAACTATCGGTGCATCACAATTCACCTTTATATCCTTCAACATTTGCTTCATCCATAAAACTTGTTTACAATTACTAGCAACAACAACATACTCAGATTTAGTAGTGGATAGAGAAGTACATGATTGTTTCTTGTTGATCCATGAAATCAACTTCTTTCCAAGAAAGAAAGCTCCACCAAAAGTACTTTTCTGGTCATCAACATCTCCAGCCCAATCAACATCTGTATATGCACATAGAGTAAAGTTATCATCCTTAGAATACCATAAGCCATATTCTTATGTACCTTTCAAGTTTCTAAAAATCCTTTTCACCATCATCTCATGATTTTCTCGAGGATCACTTTGAAATCTTGAAACAATACAACTAGCATTCATAATGTCAAGCCTAGTCTGAGTCAAATAATGTAGACCTCCAGTCATAAATTTGTATCTTGTAGGAATTACAAGTGTAGAAACATCTTTTCTTGTTAATTTCTCACTTGTAACCATAGGTGTACTTATTGGTTTAGAATCTCCCATACCAAATTCCTTCAACAATTCCTTAGCATATTTAGTTAGATAGATAAAAATGCATTTGTCAGTCTGAGTAATCTGCAAACCTAAGAAAAATTTCATCTCACCAATCATAGACATCTTAAATTCTTTCTCCATATTCTTAGAAAATTCTATGCATAACTTATCTTCACCTCCAAAAATAATGTCATCAACAAATACTTCAACAATCAGTATATCATCATCAATGATTTTATAATATAAATTATTGTCAGCATTGCCTTTAGTAAAACCAAGCTTCAAAAGGTATTTACCCAGCCTTGCATACCAAGCTCTAGGTGCTTGTTTCAATCCATATAAAGTTTTCCTTAACCTGCAAACCATATCTGTATCATCTGATAGTGAAAAACCATTAGGTTTCTCAATATAAACTTCCTCATCAAGATCCCCATTCAAGGATGCACATTTAACATCCATTTGCTAAACCTTATAGTTTTTATAAGCAGCATAGGAAAGAGATAATCTTACATCTTCAATCCTAGGTACAGGTGCAAAAGTCTCTCCATAATCAATTCCTTCCTTCTGAGAATATCCTTTACAAACCAATCCAGCCTTATTTCTTATAACTTGACCATCCTCATTCAATTTATTCCTAAAAATCCATTTAGTTCCAATAACATTTTTAGTTTTAGGTCGGGGAACCAAAGTCCATGTGTTATTTTTCTCAATCTGGTCTAATTCTTCTTCCATACCTTTTAACCAGTGTTCATATTTACATGCTTCAATTACTAATACCGGTTCAACTTGTGAAATTAAGCATACCTCATTGGTTTCTAGTCTTCTTCTTGTCATTACTCCATTGCTCTTATCCCCAATTATTTGATCTTCAGAATGATTCAATCTCACATACCTAGGGGTCTTTTGACTTTCTGTTCCTCTTCCCTATTCTTTAGTTACTGTAGAATTCTCTGATGTTGCTGGAGTAACTGGCTCAACTCTTTGTTCAGGTAAAGGTGCTACCAGTTCAAATATAATCATTTCCACTACCAGTTCCTTCTCATGAATTCTAATTTGACTTCTATTTAGCTCATCTACTTTGACATTAGCACTCTCCATAGTTCTTTGAAATCTCTTGTTATAACATCTATAAGCTTTGCTTTGATTAGAATAACCAAGAAATATGCCTTCATCACATCTAGGATCAAATTTCCCAATAGTATCATCTCTACTGATATAACAATTACTACCAAAATTTTTGAAATACTTAACTATAGGTGTATTGTCAAACCATAATTCATAAGGTGTCTTACTGGTTTCTCCTTTGATGTGTACTTTGTTGAATTTATAAACCACTCTACTCACTGCTTCTCTCCAGTAGATATGAGGTAGACAAGCTCCCATCATCATTGTTCTAGTAGCATCCAAGATAGTTTTGTTCTTTCTTTCCACAACTCCATTTTGTTGAGGTGTCCGAGGAGCAAAAAATTGTCTTCTTATACCATGCTTGTCACAAAAGTTATTAAACTCATCGGATGTGAATTCTCCACCATGATCTGATCTCAAACATTTAATGTTCAATCCCATCTCAATCTCCACTTTAGCCTTAAAGATTTTAAACTTTTCAAATGTTTCATATTTTTCTCTCAAAAAAGTAACCCACATCATTCTAGAATAATCATCAATGATTAGCATGAAATATCTATCGCCATGAAATTTTTTAACTCTAGCAGGGCCACACAAATCAGTATGAATAAGATCAAGAACATTATTTAATTTATCTTGTATATGCCTAAAAGAGGTTCTGACCTGTTTACCCATTTGATATTCTTTACATATCCGATTATAGGGCTTCATAGTCTTAGGTATATCCCTAACCAACTTAGTTGAACTGATCTTCATAATGCAATCAAAATTCACATGACATGGTCTTTTATGCCATAGCCAATTCTCATCAATTTGTGTAATCAAACATGTCTTCTCATCAAAGGTCGAATAAAATATATTACCTTTTGTCTGTGTACCAGTTGCAATCTCCAAGCCAGATCTGTTAATGATTTTGCATTTTCCATCCTTGAACTGTAATTGAAATCCCTTATCTACCAATTGTCCTACACTCAAAAGATTATACCTCAAACCTTCAACATAATAAACATTGTCAGTATTGTTCTTACCATCCAATAATATAGTTCCTTTTCCTTTTATCATACATGCCTTGTCATCTCCAAATCTAACTAGAGCACCATCAAATTCTTGCAAAGACTGAAACTTCCCTTTATCTCCATTCATATGATATGAACAACCACTTTTAATTACCCATTCATCCTTGTCTTCAATTTTAGCAGCAACTACTTTCTCTTCAGATACATTCTCTTCCAATACCGCATCATCTTCCTTTATAGCCAAGAACACCCATTCCTTCCCATTGTCGAATCCACTAGTAGAGTCTTTTGTTGGTTCATCATCTGAATCAGTAATGCCTTCCTCATCCGCTATGTAGCATGATTTGTCTCAGTTTGTCTTGTATTTATACTTGTTCTTATATCCAAGGTTAGGCTTAAATGATCTTTTAACTCTTTCTTCAAATCTTGAATTCCTTTCAGGATATCTAGATACAAAATGACCAATCTTATTACATGCAAATAATTTAAAAGGTGCTTTTCCTTCATACATACTTCCTACTGGTCCTTTAGGTACTCTTTTAGAAAATAGTGCTTCACGTTGCTCAAACTCATCATCTTCTCTCTTCATATCTTCTATCTCCTTTGCATATAAGGCTTTCCAATCTAGCTTATAGGTTGTAGATGTAGATGCATGAAAAGAAAGTTCAGTCTTCATAGCGCTAGAAGGTCCAAATTCCTCAAGCTCAAAAGCAGATAGTTTCCCAACCAAAGTATCTCTTTTGACAGATGTATTAGGCAATGTTATCAACTCATTAATAGTAGTAGCCTTCATTTTATAAGCCAGTGGTAGGGCTCATAGGACTTTAGAAACAATTTCATCTTTGCTTAGAGTTCCACCACAACATTGAATTCTCATAAAAAACTCATTTACCCTTTCCATGAATCCAATAATCCTTTCATCTACCTCCATCTTCAGGTTTTCATATCTCACCCAATAACCATCAAGTTTAGTAATCTTCACTATATTGTCACCTTCATTAAGATTCTCCAACTTGTCCCATATAGCGTTTCCACATGATTTGTCTATTAATCTCATTATTTGTCGATCAAAAAGTGCACACAAGAGGGCTTCTCTTTCTCTATAATCATTCTCAAGCTCCTTGTCTAGTTTTGGTAGAGGGGGATTGCCATATTCCGGATTATAAGGTGTAACACCATTCTATGTGATCTCCCAAATCTCCTTGCCAAGACATCTCAGATGAGTCTCCATATGAATCTTCCATATTGTGTAATTTTCTCCATCAAGCCTCAAAATATCCCTTCTAAAGATAGCTCTAGAACAACTGGATGAACTTGAACTGTTAGTTGCCATAGGATCTTCCTCAAGTGGTTAAGATCTCTGTAGAGAGCACCAAAGCTCTAATACCAATTGTTAGATAGTTCAAATAACTGGTAGACAAATGAGAGGGGGGGGTTGAATCGATTGTCTTAGATTACAAAAACATTCAACAATTAAAACTTTAATACCAGAACCTAAATCATTAATACCAGAATAGTAGTTAATCAATTAAGCATAAATAATAATCATAGAATAAAATCCATCCACACAACACCAAGGTTTGTATGTGAAAAACTTGATAAAGTGAAAAACCATGGTGGGAAGCCTACCCATAGTTAGATAATACTTCTGCAGTAAGTATGTGAATCACAATTGAGGGGCCTACACTTACAAGAGGGCCAACAACCTAGAGCACACTACTCATCACAAAAAGAGCCTCACTAAATGCATAGAAATCCAAACTACAATCCGAAGAAGTGTTGAACTACAAAAGATAGCATCTCCTATGCCTGAGTATAGTTCCACTTGTTGGCCATTTGGTGGAATTGATTATGTGTTGCATTGTTGTTTTGTCATTGATGTCAACACTAGCTATTTGGATTCTTTACTAGCACCCATATGGTCCCGGTAGGTTAAGTGGTTTCTAGTTAACTTGGATCCGGTATGATCTGACAAGCTCTGGTATAATCTAGTGATGGAATTGGCTTGGTCATGATACTTATACTCATATTTGGTCAATTGGTTTTGATTTGGTGATTGGATGCTATCCTGCTTGCTTAGAAGATTGGTTTCTGGTTTCGGTGAGGGTTTCATAGGCAGAGCTTTTGATGGAGGTCTTTGATGAATTGCATAAGTGGTGTTGGTGCAACTTCTCATGGAGTTTCAAGATGTTGTTGGTGATCATGTTCGAGACTTTGGCAGTTGGAGATCATTGCTGAAGCGTGTGGACCTATACTCAGTCCCGATTGATCTTCATTATGGATCGACTTTAATGTAATGTGTGGATAGGACCTATTGATATATTTTCGTGACTATCAATTTTTATTTTTATTTTTAAAATTTTCAAAAATCTGTACTATACCATCCAAATTGGGCAAAATTTTTCCCCCAAGCCCCAAATTTGACACTCAACAAACACAGTCAAATTTATACTCAAAATTCATGGAAACAGCCACCCAGATGCAATGGCGAGGTCAGATATGATCTAGGGTGCCTCCAAAAGATACTGCTCCTTAGATCTGGCTCTTGACATTGCAATAATGCCTCTCAAGGATGAATCGATGATGTTCTAATGGCTCTGATACCATGTGAGATTTTCCCAATACCAAGAGCTCAATGAAAAGTACAAAGTAGAGAGAGAAAATATAGGACAAGAATAAACTATTGGTGGAGTGGAAATGATTGTATCTGAACCAGTAGCACCTTTACCAGAACAGAGAGTTAAACCAGTTACTTTGGCAACATCAGAGAATTCTACAGTAACTGAAGAACGGGGAAGAGGAATAGAGAGTTAGAGGACTCCTAGGTATGTGAGATTGAATCATTCTGAAGATCAAATCTTTGAGGAAAAGAGAAATGGAGTGATGACAAGAAGAAGACTGGCAACTAATGAGGTATGTTTAATTTCAAAAGTTGAACCGGTAACAGTAATTGAGGCTTGTAAAGATGAATTTTGTTTTAAATCTATGGAAGAAGAATTGGATCAGATTGAGAAAAATAACAGATGGACTTTGGTTTCTCGGCCTAAAAATAAAAATGTTATTATAACTAAATGGGTTTTTAGGAATAAATTGATTGAGGATGGTCAAGTTATAAGGAATAAGGCTAGATTGGTTTGTAAAGTATATTCCTAGAAGGAAGGAATTGATTATGGAGAGACTTTCGCACCTGTAGCTAGGATTGAAGCTGTAAGATTATTTCTTGCCTATGCTTCTTATAAAAACTATAAGGTTTATCAAATGGATGTTAAATGTTCATTCTTAAATGGGGATCTTGATGAGGAATTTTATATTGAGAAACTTGATGGTTTTTCACTATTAGATGATACAGATATGGTTTGCAGGTTAAGGAAAGCTTTATATGGATTGAAAAAAGCACTTAGAGCTTGGTATGCAAGGGTGGATGAATATCTTTTGAAGCTTGGTTTTACTAAGGGTAGTGTTGACAGTAATTTATATTATAAAATCACTAATGATGGTATACTAATTGTTGAAGTATTTTTTGATGACATTATCTTTGGAGGTGAAGATAAGTTATACAAAGAATATAGAGAAATAATTTAAGATGTCTACAATTGGTGAGATCAAATTTTTATTAGATTTGTAGATTACTTAGACTGGAAAAGGCATTTTTATTTGTCAAACTAAATATGCTAAGGAATTAATGAAGGAATTTGGTATGGGAGATTCTAAACCGGTAAGTATGCCTATTGTTACAAGTGAGAAATTTACAAGAAAATATGTTTCTACACTGGTAATTCCTACAAGATACAAATCTATGATTGGAGGTCTTCTTTATTTGACTCAGACTAGGCTTGACATTATTAATGTTGTTTGTATTGTTTCAAGATTTCAGAGTGGTCCTAGATAAAATCATGAGATGGTGGTGAAAAGGATTTTTAGATACTTGCAAGGTACATCAGAATGTCTTATGGTACCCTAAGGATAATAACTTCACTTTATGTGCATATACAAATGTTTATTGGGCTGGAGATGTTAATGACCGAAAAAGTACTTTCGGTGGAGCTTTCTTTCTTGGAAAGAAGTTGGTTTCATGGATCAGTAAGAAACAATCATGTACTTCTTTATCTACTGTTGAAGTTGAGTATGTTGTTGTTGCTACTAACTGTACACAAGTTTTATGGATGAAGAAAATGTTGAAGGATATAAAGGTGGTTTGTGATGCACTGGTAGTTATTCACTGTGATAACTTTGTTGCTATTGATATATCAAAGAATCCTATATTTCATTCTAAAACAAAGCACATATCTTTCAAGTATAAATTTTTTAAGGAGAAGGTGGAAGCAAATGAGGTTAGACTAGTTTATGTGAACACTAAAGAGTAGATTGTTGATATTTTCACTAAACCTTTATCCAAGGAATCATTTAAGTACCTAAGAGACAAATTGGGAGTTTTTACCCCTTTGGTAGAGACTTGATTGATGCGGTTTGGCATCAGTCCGACATACATTATCAAAGATACTATTCATTTCTATACTAATGTGGGATGTTATTTCTTAGGGGGACTAGTTTGCTTTGAGATTCAAAGGCTTATGTTTTTGCTTTGATATTTCCTGTCAGATTTCTAGCATTGATGTCAAAGGGGGAGAGATATTGATGTGAAAATGATAAAGAAAGAAAAAGAAAAAGATATTCAGAGCTATATGTGGGAGTTTGTTGGTTGTCTTCCACAGGGGGAGACTTGTTTGGCATTTCTTGGTACATAGATATTTTTCACATCTACTGTTGTCATCAATGCCAAAGGGGGATATTATTGGCCATTTGGTGGAATTGATTATGTGTTGCATTGATGTTTTTCATTGATGCCAACACTAGTTGTTTTGATGCTTTATCAACACCCTTCTGGTCCTGGTAGGTTTAGTGATTTCTGGTTAACTTGGATCCGCCATGATTTGGTAGGCTCCGGTATAGGCTCGTGATGGAATCATCTTGTCCATGATACTTATACTCATATTTGATCAGCTGGTTTTGGTCTGGAGATCGCATGCTATCCTTCTTTCTTAGAAGATTGGTTTCTGGTTCTAGTGAGGGTTTCATCAATAGAGCTTTTGATGGATATCTTTGATGAATTGCATAAGTGGTGTTGGTACATCTTCTTTTGGAGTTTCAGGATGTTGTTCGTGATCATGTTTGAGACTTGGCAGTTAGAGATCATTGTTGAAGCATGTGGACCTATACCTGGTCTTGGTTGATCTAGGTTATGTGCCAACTTTAATGTAACATGTGGATAGGACCTATTGATGTATTTCTAGGATATCTTATGTGTTTATATTACTTGTTTGGTCTAGGGCTGACATGGTTTGTAATTATGTAATCGGTTTATTATTTATTGGGCGACCTGATTGTTTATGCTTGAAGGTTTTGTATAAATAGATGTAAGATCTCATTTTAGGTCATCATGGTTAATGTAAGAGGTAGGTATCAAGGAATGTAATGTGCAAATAATGTAATATCATTCGATAGAGGAGTTGGTTGATCATTCGAGATCGAATTGGGTTTATGTAAGAGGATTTAGTCCTTTGGTATTGAGCTTAACTGGAACTGTACTTAGGCATAGGAGATGCTATCTTTTGTAGTTCAACACTTCTCCATATTCTAGTCTAGATTTATATGTAGTCAGTGAGGCTCCTTTTGTGATGAGCAGTGTGCTCTAAGCTATTGGCCTTCTTGCAAGTGCAGGCCCCTTAATTTTAATTCACATACTTACTACAGAAGTATTATCTGAGTGTGGGTAGGGTTCGTACCATGGTTTTTCACTTTACCAGGTTTTCCACATACAATTCTTGGTGTTTTTGTGGATGGCTTTTATTCTATGATTATTGTTTATGCTTAAGTGATTAACTGCTATTGTGGTATTAATGATTTGGGTTCTGGTATTAAAGTTTTAATTGTTGAATGTTCCTGTAATCTCAGACAACTAATTCACCCTTCCCCCCCTCTTAGTTGTCTACCGATTATTTGAATTGTCTAACATATGCCCCATCTCAACCGCTCTATTCATAGACATCCTTGAGAAGCATAGAAAACATGATACCTTAAAAGATGAAATCAAAAGAAAATCAAAGGCTTGACATTAATGTAAACTATCATTTTCAATTCAAAAGTGTATCTTGCCACATATGTTAACATGTTTTTTCTGGTCACAATATTGTCATCCTAATAAAGGACAACTAGTGCTAAAAATATTGTTGTATTCAAAAATTGTCGAATGATTAATTTGTTCAAAGTTCACTGGTACTTGTGGCTCATCTAAAACCAACTTATCCAATGAAACCAATAATTTATTGTGGATTGGCGATCCAAGTGATATTTTATTGTGAACTATGCAATGGAAGAAGGAAGGAATGAAAAGATGATGCTCCCCAATTCATGTGATGCCAAAGATCGTATTCCATCACTAGGTTTAGAATATGCCCCTAGTTATAGATAGGACTTGATTTATTATAGGTGAAAGAAAAGGTGGGAAGGGTTTATTATGGATTGAGAAGCAATCTTAGGTAGATCAATAACAAACAATGATGGGGATAGAGAATTTTATTATGAAATGATAGGCTATGAGTGTGTGCAAAGTGAAAGGGTAAAACTAATTCCTAAAGCAGGGAGGAGCAAAAGTCTCTACAAATGGCATCGGTAACTTGATTTTCACCATGGTACTTTCCCAAGGCACCACTGAAGTGGTTTTCACCATTGGACGAATTTATTTCTCTTTACTTTTTTCAATTTTTCAACTTTTTTTGTGTTACAAGGCCCCTGTTTGCTAGGTTTTCACCCAAGTGATGATTTTTTTAATTTTTGATTTTTTTTTGTATTTTTGAATTATTTTATTTTTGTATTTTTTCTAAAGGATTCTCTGAAAAGCTATGCATAAAACTTGTTAAGTTGCATGATGTTGATAGGATCATCCAATGGTTCTCCTTCTATTATTGATAACTAATATGCACCTAATCCATAGACTATTGTGATGACATAAGGCCCAAGCCAATTTTGTTCAAACTTGCCCCTTTTTCTCTATCCTACTAATTTTTGGGGTTTTATCTTAGGACCAAGTCACTTACCTCAAATGTGTGAGGTTTTACTCAGTGATTGTAATTGTGAATCATATATTGTTGATATGCTTTCAGATGAATGGATACAATTTGTCAACATTCATCTAACAATTCCAAATCATGTGAGCGAGACTTGTAGTCTTTGTCACTGATAAGATCATGTAAGGATACCCATAAAGATGGTAAATTATCCTCAATGAGAAAGATGACATGAAAACCATAGACAATTGAATATGGAGTAGGTCCAATAGGTGTGCAGATGCTTGTGTGATAGGCCCATTGTGAGGGATTAAGTTGGATGTGCCAGTTGTGGCCAGCATTGTCCATTGTCCTTTTAAGAATTCTAAAAATGGTTTTGGTATATGCCTTAGCTTGATTGTTTGCTTCAGGCTAATATGGAGTGGAAAAGTGATGATGGATATGGAATTGATCACAAAGCTCAGGAACATCTTGATTTTTGAAGGGATGCCCATTATCTATGATGATGGAAAGGGGGACATTATATAAATAAATTGTATAATTGAGGATGAAAGTTGCAATTTTCTTACTGATGACTTGGGTGAGAGGGACGATCTCAATCCACTTTTTCAAATACTCAGTAGTTGTGATAATAAATTTATGGCTATTGAAGGATGAAGGGAGAGTCTTGCCCATGAGATTAAGTCCCCACTGACAAAAGGGCCATGGAGTAGCGATCAATTGAAGTTTATGCATTGGTGCATGAATGAGATCTCCATGAATTTGACATTGCTTGCATTTCTTGGCAAATTGATATGAGTCTATTTCCATTGTAGGCCAGTAATAACTAGTCCTCTTAAGTTTCTTAGCTAAGGTTGAACCACTAGAGTGAGCCCCACATATACCTTCATGAATTTCACGCAATGCAATTTGAGCTTCATCACTCTGTAGACATCTAAGAAGAGTACCATTGAGACCCTGTTAGTAGAGTGTGTCAGCTATGATGACATAATAGGAGCTTTGGTGGATGAAGGTATGACGTTGGTTATTGGAAAGGTTAGGCGGAAGGGTGTTATCACAAAGGTAGGTGAAAATATCACCATACCAAGGGGAATCGAGACCGACAACACATATTAATTTGTATGGAGTGATCTCATATGCAGAGACCCAAAGATTGTCCACCAAGAACTCACAACGAGTCTCATTCTATGGCATGTCAATCAAGGAGGCAATATTAGCCATAACATCCACAACTCAATTGTTCTCTCTAGGTATTTTCTCAAAGACTACCTTTGTGAAGTACTTCTTGAATTAATGCACCATTTTCTTATAAGGCATTAGCTTTTCATCCTTTGTCTAATAATCATCATTTGTTTGACAAATCACAAGTTGAGAGTCCTTCAAAAAATGAATTTCTTGGATCTTCCATTGAACTACAATCTATAGACCCATTGCCAAAGACTCATACTCCACAATGTTGTTTGTGCAAGGGAATGATAGTCGATATGATTTATGAATATAATCCCCTTGAGATATGATGAAGAGTATTCCTACTCCTGCTCCATGTTGTGTATATGAACCATCATAATACAGTTGCCATAATCTGGATTTGGTGACAGTGAAGATGGATCCATATGGAAATTTTGATACAATACGAGAATCATCAATCATTAGTGCATCTACAAGTTTGTTTGCAATGACTTGTCCTTTGATAGCTTTTCTAGTCCACATACTCAATGTCAAATTTTCTTAACATCATGACCCACTTACCCAGCCTACCTATGAGATTTGCTTTGTGTTGGTAAGCAAATTTGTCATTGTGAATTTACTTTAAAAATTGACCTTGTTCTCCTGAAGATCAGTGACAACCATTCTAATAGTTGGAGAGATTTAAGTGAAACCATAATCTTCCTCTACATTTGAGAGGGGTAGCTCCCTTGTATGATGGGGATTTTTTGGATTTTCATGTGCTTTTAACCTGAAATTACAAAACCAGAGAAAAATAAATTAAAGAAAGGTGTTAAATGGAAACCCTAATCACAAACATACTAATAACGATTACAAAAGGGGGATTTTGTAGCATAGAATATGTTTCAAATGTCTAATAATGATGAAAGAAGAACAAAAAATCTCAACGTACGAAGAGATAGGCTATACTAGCACATACAAGTCAAGGTACTAGGAAATGACGTGTTTCATCAAGTTAATTACATAGATTATTAAACTGAAAAACAATAAATTCGACTGATACACAAAAGGATTACTAATTTAACATACAAGAAATTAGTAATAATAAATCATGATACACTGAAGACATACAAAATCAATTCATTCTTCATTATTCTTTTGAAAATATACAAGTCCAAAATTTTTTTGGCACAAAACATGAAAACCAATAGTTTTCAAGAACCTCCCCCCTGTAAGAGTCTCTCATACATTACAAGTAGCCTTGCATTTGTAGGCCTCATAGAATAACTAATCTATAACCACTTTAAGCAACCACTTTTTGTAACCACTTAGGACAATCAACTTAGGAAAACCCCCTAGATCAACACTTAGAATAACTACCTTTTTGAAGATAAATTGTCACGACCCAAAATTAGATTAGTAATTTTTACCCTAGATTAGACATTCATACATGATGAAATTTGATATTATGATGATATTTGGACTGCTTGACGACATTATTTTTAGTTATGGTGCTAATTAATGCTAATAATAACATTATTTGATATTATTAACATAGTGTAATGTTAATTTTATTATGGAATTTGATGTATCATGATGATCAGACACTTTTTCGCCGAGTGTCAGGTGGATGCAGGGTCGATGGTCAAAGGCAAACATATGATCAAGGAGGGGTCTCCTAGCTCATCGACAGCGACCAATAGAATGTAACCTATGCACAAATAAACAAAAAAGATAATAATTAAATAAGATTAAATATATTAGATATTAAAATCAATATATAAGTTATAATATTAGTTAAAATTTGAATTTTTGATTTTCACAATTTAAAATTTGAATTTAAAGATGATTTAAATTAAAAACATGAGATAGAAATTTGATTGAAGAGTTTAAACTCCCTGTGACTTCTGTTTAAACTCTCAGAGACCCCAGTTCAATTCTTGAGTTGCTTAAGTTATGTATTCCAACTGGCTCATAATCTTCACTTCAACTCCCATTACACCTTTTGTTTCATCAATCAAGATCCATGAATTATGGATCGAATCCTCAGCATGAACAATTATAAAACAAACCCAGCTATCATTGGGTAAGGCGTCCAAAAATTCTGACTGGTTTTTCCAGTGACTTTGTTAGAAGCAGGAGGTTGCCTCTATCACCCCATCTCATTATTCTCTCCTGCAATTTTCTTGACCTGCAGATGTGGTTGGGAAGGTCAAATTACCTTAGGAAGCTTCTGTGAAAGGTGGGGAAAATCGAGCCAGGCAGATTGGAAGAGAACCACGCCTTTTTCCTTCACTCCTCCACGGCAGTGCTGAGTGTTACCCCTCGTAAATATTGTTTTATACTTCACTATTTTCCTGTAGATTTATTGAAATCGTGGCTTGTAGTTTGGCATCGAATTTGAATGCTTGTTATGCTGAGGTCTTTGCATGTTCCTCTCAGTCTCCTCTTACTCTGAGTTAATTTAATTATTTCAGTTGTATGAAATTTAATTATACATAGGATGTGTTAATTTAATTATTTTAGTTGTATGAAATTTTAAATTATTTGTATGATTAAAAGAGAAATATTAATTATGAAACATTAAATGAATTATTTGGGAGGGGTAATTTTACTTCATCTGTCTATGATGGATGTTTAACCGAAAAGATGTTCTTGATTATGGGATAAATCAGGGAAGGGTAGTTTCTTATCACCTACCCTAAAGGGTTAAAACTTGGATAAGAAATTTTCTCCCAGCCATAACACATGTAGCTAAGTTCAACAATTTGGTTGTTAGATACTATATGCATGCATAGGTTCCATTTCTGACATTGATGTCAGTTTCCTAAGAAACTCCGTCGTGAGGGACAAGAATTTGTCATGAGAATCAGGAAGCATATGCTTCATTTGGTTGGGGAATAAAACATCTAGGTCATATGTTTGTCTTTCAGATTGCAGATGGAGGTGAGTTCAATGGCAAGGAAGACACTACATTTGGACATAGATTCATATTCTAACATTGTAAACTTCTATGGATTGATGTACATTATATTATTGTTTCATTGTAATAGACAAATGAGGTCTCATCCTTATAGGCTAAGTAAGCCAAGTAAATGACCTGTGACGTCTAATGATGTAAATGCGACAGGAAGTCGCCATGTGAGATGTAACTAACCGAAAGGTAAGAAAAAACACTAACCCCGTAACCTACTAACATGTGTCCATCATGTGTGTGACTCAGTGGTTATGTATACGCTGATTAGTTTTTCTATCTTCTCATTTGTGAATGCTTAATTCTTTGGACAAATAGTGCTAATTTAAGTTTGATAGGTATCCTTATTCGAATGCATATTTTAGTTTGTAATAGTTGTTAGATTGATATAGCATTTTGTAGTTTTCATGCACATTAACTTTGGGTTATCTCTAATTTATCTTATCCATGTGATCACTATCTCATTGAATGAAATATTTATCCATTTTGTCATGATATTTTCTATTCCTTCATACTTCTTAACTTATAGTTCTTACTTTACAAATGAACATTAAATCGAGCACTTATATTGATGGAATTTGTTATTCATTTATAATAAATGTATGTTAGATTTAATTAGGATTCAATTATGTAATTTATTCTAAGGTTAGGACTAGCGGGTCCTTACATTTTAGTATCAAAGCTCTAGGTTCCACACTAGGGCCTTGAGTTCGCTATGTTAGGCTGCAATAATGGATCACATGGACCTCTAATTAGGTGGTTCTTAGTGTATGCGTGCATAAGTCCCTAGAGGTTGACTCTATGGTTGATCTAATGAGTATTTAATTTCAGTAGTGGCCTCATACGTGTTTATATACGTGACACAAAGGGAAGGTATCCCTTGCCTATAGATAAATTTAAAATTGCTTTCATGGGACAATGTCCCTTCTACACATAAGTTCTAGTTGAGACTTTATGTGCATGTGTATTATGTGATAATATATGTGTTTTCCTTGTTTGAATTTGACTTAGAACCTTGAAATGTTTGAATATCATATCCATAGATGATGTTTGTGTTGAGTGATGCATTTGAACGATAATTGCACCTTGCACAAAACATGAAATAAGATGTTTTATTTTACTTGTATAAAAATTAATGTGAATGCATTTTGCATGTGTGATGCAAGAGAGAGTATGACCCCTTTTATTGATGCATCATTTTAAAAAATACCCTAGAATTTTATCCACATTAGTTCTTTGAACAACTTAGCATATCATATATAGGAAATAAAAACACATTGATAAAAATTGTAAAATAGTTGCAGGTTTCATTTGGCAGGTTGCTTGAAATTATAAAGGTCTATAATGAAATTGATAGGCATGATCAATGATGATTGATTCCTACATGATAATATTTTCATAATTTACTAAAGATGTCTATAAAATTAAGCTCTAAGTTTAATACTAGGAGTTTATGGTCTACCTCATTAAAAGATGTAAATTTTGGCACAAAACAAACTTAATCAGCTAAAATGGCCACTAAAAATGACAATTGCAGTGGGAGCATGGATGGCATGAACCATACTCTAGACGAGAGGTTGGACCCAAATATTAACTCCCTGATTCAACTAGGGAAAAGGGTACAGCTCCAACTAGAATGAGAGATCGAGAGAATGAAAGACCAGAATATGAACCAAAACCAAGAAGGCAGTATGATCAATGTCCCAATGGCTATATTTTTTAATGTGGAATAAGCTTTCAAAAGGATGATTCAACAACAGGGAAATAATAATCAACATACCAGAAACATGAATAGAGACAACCATATTGGAGATAAAGTCAAAATGAAATGGTATGGAAGCAATAAGATAAGTCATTATGATAACAAGAGCTGCAATGCAGCGTAGTTCCTGCCAGCTGCCAAATGTTGGCAGGATGGTTATGGCATGATGTTGTATGTATGTCTCAGATTGAATGTCATTGTTTCTCGTTGATCTCTTAAACAGTTTTTCAACAGGTAAAATTAATCACAATAAAAAAATTTGATCTATCATGTCAAACATAATCGTAAGCATATTGATTATATGGCCAATAGTTCTATTAATTTATTATAGGTAGTGGAACTTGCAAGCAGACACATCATAAATGAATCAGGAGTATGACTAATGCATTTGTTTATTTATTATAAATAAATATCAAGGTTACCATGGATATAGCTACAATATGGCCCAATATAGTTTGGGTAACATACCCAATGAAGCAGTGTCAGATACATATGGATTCAACGACCCACCTAATCAACTGTGCCATACACAACTCAACTATTTTTAAAAATAAAAATTTTGTGCCATATACAATTCGACTATTTTTAAAACAAAAATTCTGAACCCTAAAACAAATTGATTTTTTTGTTTTTTTCATAAATCTAATTGCAAGAAGAGATATGCCCCGATGCATTTCCCATTTTCCTTGTGTGTTTTTTGTTTTCCCTATTTATTTTAATTTCTATTTTCCCATTTTTAGTAGCCTATAGGAGCAAAAAATCTGATGCAATAAAATAATATGGCATAAAATTGGACAATACAAACTTATTAACTGGGCTCAACACTTAAAATTCTAATGCATACTGTACCTATATAGATCACCCTATAAGCTGATTTTCTTATTGATATTTTGCATTCTATAAAATGTTTCTAAAATAGAATATGAACTCTTTCATTTTGGGTATATGACTAACTATGCGTAGATATTTCCTATGCACTCCATAAGACGTACTTTAGATAAAGATAAATATTGACATCTACACACCTCATAGGAATCCAAAGTACTCCATATACCTTGTCAATGCTTCCAATTTTTTCATACACATCTAGCATGGAGAATAGTAATATTGATTCAAAATTTGGCTTTACTAATGGAAATTAAAAAGCCCAACTAGACACACACAAATTTTAACTATGATTGACAGTCAAAAGGCAATACATCAGGAAATAAAACTCAAAACAATCAATGCTGGAGACATGATTTGGTTTCTATTAAAACTCAAAAAAAGCTTTTACAAAGTGAAATAAAATTGATTACAAACTATTCATTACAAATTTGCCTACAACAATTTGAAGTTGTGTTAAGGACTCATGAAATATTGATGCTACTTCCGTGAGTGTACGTAGTTCAAAATTATTCTTGTAAAAAGATCATAAATAGACTGCAACGTTACTCATAAAAGTTTTTGGTTAACGAATTGCTTTCATGAGTGGATGTGGCACAACAAACCAATTCACCCAAAACTCCCAGTAGAAAACTAAGATTATGTGTACCCTTGTTCTCATGCTTCCCCTAAAGACAGTTCGATTGGAAGATCAGATGCATATTCATTCGATCAATTGATGGAACTCCTCCCATTTTGTGTAAACTGCTTCATCATCTGCTTCACCCAATGCAAAAATGAAGCTTTCACCATTAAAATTAGGGTAGATCATTCAGACATGGAAATAGGCATGAATTCAGGTCTATTAAAATTAAGTAGGAATCATTGGTAAGTTAGTAAATTTTTGGCCATCCTGTGACAACAGTTTAGAAGAATGGATTTCTACCAATCAGGGTGTGAACTGTCGGATGGAATTACTACCTAAGGTTTCTTGTGGTTTCCTACTCTTCCAAAGAATCAATGACCAAAATTTTAAAGAACTCATGGACTATGGATGGAGCAGAGTTCTTTCTATTTTGATCCACTCTCATGCAATGTCTCAAAAAAGCCCATGTGGATTAGGTTCTACAGCATTCCTACAGTACCTGGACATCTCTGCCTTGGCAAAAATTGGTAAATGGTAACACACTTGGAGAGTTTATCGGTGTGAATGAGAATGTCAAGGAGGGAAATCCAGGTTGTTTGTACAAATTTGAATTAAATAGGATTTATCCAAATCTCTTCTAAAAACTGTTGTTCAGGAAACTGCAGCAGTGGACTAGATTCAAAATATCAATATGGAAGGTCCAAGCCCTAAGTGTTTCCTCTGTCACAAACTGGGCCATAGAAAAGCAATATTGCAGGCAGTGGCAAACCTAGATCGGGAACCTTCTTGCATTGAAAAGGAAAAGACCAATGATGACAATGAGCAAGCACTCAGAGATAATGCCAGTGCTCCACTTCGTGAACTAGTTGTGGGAAATGAAATCACAATACCTCTGGCTTACAACTCTCCTATCTTGGATGAAGATTTGAAAAAGGAAAAGATTTGGAAGAAATAGACAACATTGTTACTAATGAGATCGAATTTTATTTAAATTGGCTAATATTGTTCACCACCGACCATGAGGTATTCGTGTCACCCGCTTCATCCCTAACTAAATTGAATGCCACCAGATAAAGATCACAAAGGATAAAAAAATGGGAGAAGCGAATTGTTTGCTTATATCAGCTCCTGCATGTTACTAACAAAGAGCTCGTGAGTAGTGCATTCTCTTGCATTGGTATCTACAAACCCATCTACCAACCACCTGCAACGCTAATAACAGACTGCCAAAATATTTTGGAATAGTATTTCAGATAAAAAACATGCAAGTTGTGAATGATGTATATTGGAAAATAAGTTTATGCACAGAAATAGGATAGTTTGATTGGCTCAGGAAAAAATGATTAATCACTTTTTAATATCGCTGCCTCTGCTATAGTTCCTTGGCAGGAACTAATAATTACAATATGAATGAATCAAAGCGGAATAAGTATGAAAAACCGAAGGGACCGCAAGATGGGTGATATTTTTGTGGACTGGACAACTATGTTAAAGCTTGTCCCCACCAAATATATAGAAGAAAAAGGAAGGGCTCTTCATTGAAAGAAAGCAATGTGTACCATTATTCAAATAAAAATGTAATGTGTAACAAGATAGGTCACACAAATAAGATAGAATGTGTCATGTCTTGTGGGCCTAGCTAGTAATGTTTGATAGATAATGTAAAGGATTTTTCTAGATTATTGTGTGTTGAGGAGTGCCTCTGGGAATATGGTCTCCTTGATGCTTGAACCTTGGTTACTATATATAATAATAAACTGTGAGTGGGCTTGTATGCCCTCATATGCTTCATGTTTGGATGATTGTTTTGTTTATTGATATCTTATATGGAGTATTATAAACTATAATGCATGAGGGTTGGACTAAAGTGAGAAATAAATCTAAGATGAATCTTGTTCATTAGAAGATAGAATTAATAAATATTGCTCTATTTTTCTAGGTATGTGAGGTACATTATTTCTATAAGAATGAAATATCATTTGCATGAATGAAAGTATTCATATGTAATAGATGCATAAGTTTATCATATCAGAACAATAGGGTTGACAACTTATGTCCCTAAATTGTTTTGTGGATGTAATAGGGTTTCTCGTGAGATTTATTACCTTATGACATTATGGGAAGTCTATTCTTCATATTTGTTAATCATGGTTATGTTTTGCTTACCTAGGCTTAATAAAATTTATTTTATAAAATCCTTACCATAGGGTATTATGAGATGTGGCCAAGTACAATTCTTGTGTTGCACTCGTAAGAATGTGAATGATATATTGGTCATTTGTGTTGAAGCCTTAGCTAAAGGTAATCTTTCCATATAAGTCAACATATTTAAGGCCCTCGTATCATGGCCTACTTGCTTGAACTTGTTATGTACACATTTTATAGAACTAATCATGAGTATCATGTCTTGTGATCACAATAATCTTTGTCCATGTAACATTCCAGGAGGGTCTAACCAAGGCAAAAACCACATCTCATGTAGAAGTGGTAAAATTTCCCTCATATGTGTATTCTTGTATAAAGAAATGTGAAAATATATGTGAGATGAACAAGTGCATAGTTGCATGTAATAATACTTAAATTATCATATTTTGTGCTGATCTTATTCAAGAGACTAGATTGTAGAATATATACCAATCCTAAAAAAAAAGAAAAAAGGATTGGAATAAGCCTTATAACATTAGAAGTCCTTGGTATAGTTTTGTATGATTGATGTTGTAAATGTTGGTAGTATACACATTTCTATGAATGTCATTAAATGAAATGCAATGCTTGAATAGTTGTATCGAGATATGATTGCCTATGTGAATGAAAATGGATGAAGTAGGCTCACATCTTGGTCTAGCATTTTTGGGACATGATAGAAACTCTATATGGAGATGACATTAATAATTAATAATTAATTGTGATGGGATGGGTGTAATGCCTAGGTTGCATAATCAAATGTGATAGGATGGGTCACATAATTAAAGGGTGGTGAGATGGGCATGATTCCTAGGTCACATGAGTTGGCTAGATGGTTGAGATCACTAACTCAAATTAATCCATGTGTGCATAGATTAATTTGCAACTTGTTCTACTTCATTATTACTAGGATTTGGGTATTGAGATATGTTTCTTGTGAGTAGGCAATCATAGCCTTAGGCTATCATTTTTTGATTACTATATGATAAGTTCATGAATACCTTCTAGCCTACAAGTTATCATTATATAAAACATTTTTGAGGCCTTCCGTCCAGCTTGTGCATATCCTACTATACTTGGCAAATCTGAATCCATTTAAATAAGGATAGCCTCTTTATACATAAGTCTATTTCCAAATACCTATTAAATACTTGAATTGATAAAGGAAATCGAATTGAATGTGGGAATGATGTAGATATGTGTTTAGAGTAATAAATGACACTCGTACTTTGTTAATTATTCTCAGAGACTAATATGATTCATTTTGCATATCTATTTCAAACCATTAGTGTGTAGATGTCTATTGGTTGCATATTATGATTTTTATGATTTCCTTAGAGAAATACATTATTGTTTTAGCATGTGTACTAAGATTAGGAAGATGTCTCTTCCTAGTGGGGAAGGATGTCACAACCCAAAATTAGATTACTAATTTTTACCTTATATTAGGCATTGATACATGATGACATTTGATATTATGAATATATTTGAAGTGCTTGATGACATTAATTTTAGTTATGATGCTAATTAATGATAAAACCAATATTATGTGATATTATTAACATAGTATAATGTTAATTTTATTATGAAATTTTATGTATTATGATGATCTGACTCTTTTTTGTTGAGTCTGAGGTGGATGCAGGGTCAGCCGTCAAAGGCGAACATATGACTGAAGAGGGGTCTCCTAGCTCATCAGCAACGACCCATGGAATGTAACCTATGCACAAATAAACAGAAATAATGATAATTAAATAAGATTAAATACATTAGATATTAAAATCAATAAATAAATTATAATATTAATTAAAATTTGAATTTAAGCATGATTTAAATTTAAAACATCAGTTAGAAATTTGATTGAAGAGTTTAAACTCCCTGTGACTTCAATTTAAACTCTCTAAGATCCCAGTTCAATTCTTGAGTTGCTTATGTTATGTATTTCAACTGGCTCATAATCCTCACTCCAACTCCCTTTACACCTTTTGTTTCATCAATCAAGATCCATGAATTATGGAATCCTCAGCATGAACAGCTATAAAACAAACCTAGCTATCATTGGGTAAGGCGTCCAAAAATTTTGACTGGTTTTTCCAACGACTTTGTCAGCAGGAGGAAGTCGCCTCCATCACCCCATCTCATTCTTTTCTTCTGCGATTTCCTTGACCTGTAGAAGTGGTTGGGAAGGTCAAATTACCTTAGGAAGCACCTGTGAAAGGTGGGGAAAATCAAGCCAGGCAGATTGGAAGAGAACCTTGCCTTTTTCCTTCACTCCTCTCCACGGAAGTGCTAATTGTTACCCCTCGTAAATATTGTTTTCTACTTCACTGTTTTCCTGCAGATTTATTGAAATCGTGGCTTCCAGTTTGGCATCGAATTTGAATGCCTGTTATGCTTAAGTCTTTGCATGTTCCTCCCACTCTCCTCTTTCTCCGATTTATTTGCTTTGAAAGGTTGATCTAACTCGTTTTTGGGTTTTGCATATCGCCCCTTACATTCTGTTCTCTGCAGATTTTAATTAACATCGTGGCATAGGATGGCAATGATTTTTTTGAATGTCTGCTATGCTGAGTTTTATTTTACATGATACTCTTTCTTCTAATGTGCCCAGTCGAACTCCTTGATGTAGATACAACGATTTAAATATGATAGATGTTGTCAATGTTTGTTATGTCGGGCATACCCTTATACTATGTAGTGCAACCCTCCTCTTTCCTCTCTGGATCGAACGATCTGTTTCTTCGCATTCATATTGGATTTTAATTTGGTTTGCTGACATAAGTTATTGGCCAGGTCTATTACTTTGAATGCACAATCACCCCCTCTCATTCTTATTTTTGCGGTTTTTAAATAGAGACTATTGCCCCTCCTTCTCATTCTTCTATTTGTGTTTTAAGATAGGTCGATCTGGAAGGTTTTCAATTTGTTTGTTGCTGATATAGTTTTCATTTGTTGGCATTGTTCAATGGCTATTACAAGTGCAAATCGCATTCTCTCCTCCTTTTCTCTGTAGGGTGGTTTGCAGTATATGAGCTGCATATTAATTTGTTTGCTAATCGCCTCCTATTCACTTTTTATTTTTGGTCGATCTGCATATTTTCCAGGTTTTAATATTTCTTATTGGCAGATTTCCTAACTAGGTTTTCCTTCCATTAAATCGATTTTGCCAGGCATAGAGTAAATTACTCCTGCCAAATTTTAATTTTACATTGATTGATTTGGTTTTCTCTATGTAAGTGACTAATCAGTAATTTCTGAGTAAGTTGATTTTCTAATCTCCTCTGAATTATTAGTTTACATGCTAATTCTGTTTGTTAATTATGTCCAATCGGATATATATAGATTAAAAGAGAAATATTAAATACAAAGCAATAAATGAATTATCGGGGAGGGATAATTTTATTTCATCTATCTATGATGGATGTTTAACCAGAAAGATGTGCTTGATTTTGGGATAAGTCAGGGAAGTGTGGTTTCTTATCACCTACCCCAAAAGGGTTAAAACTTGGCCAATAAATTTGCTTCCTACCATAACACATGTAGCTAAGTTAAATAGTATGGTTCTTAGATACTATATGCATGCACGGGTTCCATTTCCGACATTGATGTTGGTTTGTTAGGAAAATCCGTTGTGAGGGACAAGAGCTGGTCATGAGCACTGAGAATCGTAAGCTTCATTTGGTTGGGCGGGTAGAATGCCTGGGTCATATGTTTGTCTTCCATATTGTAGAAGGAGGTGAGTCTAGTGGCAAGGAAGACACTACATCTGAAGACATAGATTCATATTATGACATTGTAAAGATCTATGCATTGATGTTTATTGTATTATTGTTTTATTGTAATAGACCAATGAGGTCTCATAACTATAGGCTAAGTAAGCAAAATAAATGACCTTAGAGGTCTAATGACCTAAATGTGATAGGAAGTTGTCATGTGAGATGTAACTAACTAGAAGGTAAGAAAAAACACTAACCCACTACTAAGATGTGCCCATCACGTGTGACTCAATGCTTATGTGTATCTTGATTAGTTTTTCTATCTTCTCATTTGTGAATGCTTAATGTTTTGTACGAATACTGCTAATTTAAGTTTGATAGTTATCCTCATTTGAATGCACATTTTAGTTGTAATAGTTGTTGGATTGATATAGCATTTCGTAGTTTTCATGCACATTAACTTTGGGTTATCTTTAATTTATCTTATCCATATGATCACTAACTCATTGAATGAAATATTTATCCATTTTGTCATGATATTTCTTATTCCTTCATACTTGTTAACTTATAGTTCTTACTTTACGTATGAACGTTAAATGTAGCACTTATATTGATGGAATTTGTTATTCATTTGTTATAAATCTATGTAGACTTTAATAAATGTATGTTAGACTTAATTATGTAAGTTATTCTAAGGTTAGGACTAGCAGGTCCTTACACAAGTTAGGACTAACCTAATTTCTACAAAAATAAAGCCCAAATTCTAAATTTAATTACAAGAGTTACATAAGGACCACTTTTATGAAAAGATAACTTGGAGCCTTGTAACTTTCAAGTCAGCATTTACATTTCTTATCTAAAAATAAGGTCTATTATCTAACTTTCATTTACAATGAGTAACATAAGTCACTTTTACAAAAGTATAACTAACAACTTCTGACTTTGAAGAAAGACCAAATCATTGACATCATTGAGGTAGTCTTTGATCTTCTTCTGCTTCATTGCATATCAAGAATTTGCTGTTTCATTATGTTCAAATTAGCCACTTTTACACAACAACTTCTACTTTAACTTGACCAATTCATTTTAGAAGGAATTGTCACTTGCCATTTATATAACTTGATACTGCCTTTAAGAGTAAAGAATTTTCATTCAAGCTACCTTTACCATCACAACAAATTGGTCCTATCATAAATACCCTGTCTATGATGGGAAAGAAATGTGGTTGTGACATTGTTAACTTCCTTGGTAGATCATATCTAACATTCATGTGTCAACATTCTAGGCTAGGTTATGATCCCAACCGTTTAACGATCTCCTTTACACCGGCGGTGTCCTCCTGATCACAACATCCTCCTCTATTCTTCCTCCTCTATTCTACAGATACCTGGGAAAAATTCATTTGCCTCTATTATCATGCTTGACAACATAATAAAAACTTGAGAAAGTATAAATTCCATTCACTCAAGGAGATTATAAAGCGCTTATGCTTTCCCTGAGTAAAGTGGTCAAATTCATCAAGCGCAAAAATCACAGCCTTGTGAGCTAAAGCACCCTTTCTCAAAGTAGAATTCATAAATTGTGAATCTCAATCAAAGGAAGTCGGCTTAGAGAACATCAAATGATGATCAAGACATAATTATTTGGTAATTCCCGTAGAGTACAACGATCACCAATGTGAAGAAGGCTATCAAACCTAACAATTGAGACCATCTTTGAATGTTGGTGTTGCATTTCTTTCATGACATGCTCCAACGTCGTTGACTTTCCATTTCCCAATGAAAAAGAGTTCAAGCATCTTCAATTGCTAAGAAAACACGTTCACACAATAGCCACAGGTCTAAATGGCATCTTAATAATAATATTTTGGGTGTCGTCAAGATAAGCACCATGAGAATCAATTAGTCTGCGCGTTATCTATGCTTCCACATCTTGCATGCACGTCTACACGAGCTTGCAGCTGCAAATTTGAAAAAACTCCTCATTTCCTTATGATTCGATGGTTCTCCATACACTATAACAGTGCTCCTCTTATTTGCGCAAGTAGAGAATATGATGACAAGGATCGTGGAATACATTTTTGCGCCCACCAATTGCATTTTCTATAATGTTTCCAAAAACTTTTCAACAAATCTATTAAATGCATATCCTGCGATTATTGCAATCCATTCTTTGAGGCACTCTTTCAAACAATTCATGTGATGCTGTGATGGACGTTGATACAAATCTCCCATTTTACGTGGGGCATAAGTATGCCGCCAGAGGTTTATGGCGTTGCCCTGCGAGGCACGTTTGCTGCAAAGTTTCAAAGGCCTTTTCAACAAAGCTATTTTTCGTGAAACTTGCAATCACGGTATACCATGAGATGACATCGCTTTGATGTATTCTATCAAGCATTTCACCTGTCTTGTTTTACGCTTCCATATTTTGCATCCATGTCTTTGTTCGCATATTCAAACGTAATATCTGACAAAAACATAGCATTTCTCGTGCTTTGATGGATGCCTATAATCTGTTTGAAAATCCCAGTGTGTACATATTGTTAGTTTGTTAGTTTGGACAGCTGTTTGTCTATTTGCTAAATAATTAGTAAATAATTCTTTGCTAACAAATGTAGTTAGAGTTCAAGCAATTTTTATTAATTATTTGACTCCTTTTAGAAACTTCTAGCAACCAATTTGGTTAGGGTTGTTTAGTTGTTTTTAATCTCAGATGTTGATTGAGAATTAATCTCGGTCGTTGGTTTTCAAATGAGAGTAGTATATAAGATGGTCTGGGGGCATTTGGAAAACAATGAATTGCATGAAGAACTTGCAGTGTTAGCAAGTAGTCTTGCAGTGTTAGCAAGGGCGTAGTGATAGCGTTGGGATAGTAGCGGGGTGGAATCTCAGCAGGAGAAATTGGGAGGTCATCGAAGCTCTGCCAGTAACAGACAAGCAGTATTTGTATCTCTTAATTTGCTGAAGTTTAATATATTTCTCATCTGCAGTACTAGTTTTCCCTTCGGGATTTTTCCAGGGACAATTGTTCGAAAATATTGTGTTCATTGTGTTGCGCATTTATATGAGTTTGTGAAATTGCAGTTGTGTTATTTTCCAATATTTGTTGCTCAAATAATCTATCAAAGATAAGAGGAGGATAATCAGTAATTGTAATAGACTTTTTACATGGTATCAGAGATTTGTTAAGGGTAGAAGAGATTTACCCTAGGCGAAGGAAAATAAGGGTTTATCAAACCTAGTTTAACCCCTTTAGAATTTTTATTTGCTTTAACTTTTGAGATGGCCTCAGTTGGTTTAAGAGATCAGGACAGATTGAATGGAGCCTCTAGTTTTGGTGTCTGGAAAGCCAAAATTTCTTTATTGCTAGAAGAGAATGGTATCAAGGAATATGTTACCACTGTTGTGATTGTACCTACAGATGCAACACAGCTTGCAGCATACAAGAATGATGATTCCAAGGCAAGGAGGCTAATCCTTGATGGTATCAAGGACCATATAGTTCCACATATTGCAGAGTTAGATACTGCAAAGAAGATGTGGGATGTCATTTTGAATCTATATCATAATGGTACCACTAATCGCAAGCTAATTCTCAAAGAAAAGCTGAGGAATCCCTGAATGAATAAGGGAGAAGATATGACGAGTTACCTCACCAGACTCAGACTTGTCAAGGATGAGTTAGCGGCTGTTGGAGATAAACCAAGTAATGATGAGCTGATATGGATAGCCCTAAATGGGTTTTCTAAGCAGTGGGATGTCTTTGTTCAAGTTGTTAATGGACAAGACACCTAACCAAGTTAGGATCAACTTTGGAGTGAATTCACTTAGGAGGAGCTTAGACTAATCCTTGTCAATGGAGCCAACAATAAGAGTTAGAAAAGTGAGGCAGAACAGGAGAATGTTGCCCTAGTAGGTAAAAGAAAAGCAAAGAAGGGGTCCAGCAAAGGATCAAATCCACAAGGTGAGAAGAAGAAGAAAGACTTGTTGAAGATCAAGTGCTATGGTTGTCATGAGTTTGGCCACTATGTCAGCGATTGCCCAGAAAGGAAGAAGAATGACAAGAAAGACAAGAAGTAAGTTGCAGCTTCAACAAGTGCAGATGAGGTCTCGAATATAATGGAAGATGAGTTTGCACTCATAGCATGTATGGTTAGTTCAGCCTCACAGAGTGTTTGGTACATAGATAGTGGGGCATCATTTCATATGACAGGAGTTGGAGAATACTTCTCTAGTTATAAGGAGGAGAGCACCAAAATCTAGATCTCTATGGGAAACATGTCCAAACTCAACTTAGTTGGGAAAGGGACTGTTCAGTTTTAGAGGGAGAATGGTAAGATGATTCCTCTTCATGATGTGTTGCGTGTTCCAGGCTTAGGGATGAATTTGATTTATGTATTTGTCCTTCAAGACAAAGGGTATAGTGTACTCTTTAGAGGGGCACATGTATTGATTAAGCATAAGGATTGGAAATCATCCATAGCTATTGGAGTTAGGAGCGGTCGGCTTTATAGGCTACAATTTGATATTCCTAAGGCACTCATGAGTAGCTGCAATCTTAGAGATTGAGGAGAGCTATGGCATAGGAGAATGGGTCATATACATCATGGAGCACTTAATTTGCTTCATGAGATAGTGACAGGTGTTCCAAAGGTGAGCACAAAGCATGATGATGTATGTAAGGGATGTGTGTTGGGGAAGTTTGTGAAAGCAATTTTTCCAAGGAGTGACACTAGATCCAAGGGTGTTCTTGATCTAGTACGTTCAAATGTATGTGGACCAATGTTGACGAAATCTCTCAGAGGGTATGAGTACTTTGTTACTTTTATTGATGATTTCTCCAGGAAGACTTGGATATACTTCTTGAAGACCAAGGATGATGTTTTCAGTCGCTTCCAAGAGTTCAAAGCTCTTGTGGAGAATTCGAAAGGAAAGAAGATAAAGGTTCTTCGGTCAGACAATGGAGGCGAGTATAAAGGAAATGAGTTCTAGGAGTTTTGTACCAAAGAAGGAATCAAGAGAGAGTGGATTGTTCCTTACAATTTGCAACAGAATGGAGTTGCTGAGAGGAAGAATCGGTCTATATCAGAGGCAGCAAGGGCTATGTTGCATGACTAGGATATGCCTTGTTATCTATGGACAGAGGCATGTAGTACAGCAGTATACATACATAACAAGGTTCCACATAAGGTGCTAGGGAAGATGACACCAGAGGAAGCATTCACTAGGAAGAAGCTTGATGTTAGTCACTTCAGGCTCTTTCAGAGTTTGGCATATTGTCACATTCCAAAGGATACATGTACCAAGTTAGACCAGACTGCAAAAAGAGGGTACTTTGTGGGGTATAGTGAAACCTCAAAGGCATATCAGATATTCATTCCAGGGACCAAGCGGATTATTGTTCTATGAGATGTCAAGTTCATGGAGGACAAGGCATTTAGAAGGTTCAGAGATTTGCCAGCAGATGATTAGAGTGAGTAGCCAACACAAGCTCCAAGGATCACTCAACCAAATCAAGGTCAACAAAGCTCTATAACAGTTACTAGTACAAGCATAGGCTCAACAGGTGAGAGTTCTTAGAGTATGGAGCAACATGTGCAAGAAGAGATGCATCAAGAAGACATGGAGGTTGATATTTCATCTTCTACAGTTGGCAGCAACAACCGTGAGGTTCAGCAGACACAAAGAAATACTCGAGAGTTAGTGGGTACTCCTTGGAGGAGTAGTAGACAACAGAAACAACCAGCCAAGTTTGATGACTATGTTGCATCAGTTAGTCAGTTGGTAGATAGTGAACCTTCTAGCTATCAGGAGGATGCACAACATCAAGTGTGGCAAGATGCTATGATTGAGGAGTATACTTCAATTATGTAGAATGATGTTTGGGAGGTAGTGCCTAAACCAACGGATAGAGATGTGGTTGGATCACATTGGATCTATAAGATCAAGCACGGTGCAGATGGTAGCATCGAGAAATACAAGGCAAGGTTTGTGGGAAAAGGGTTCTCTCAGAAGGAGGGAATAGACTATGAGGAGACATTTGCTCCAGTTTTCAGGTATACTTCTATATGAGTTGTAATCTCAATTTCGGCACAAATGGAATGGCAGATCCATCAAATAGATGTCAAGACAGCATTCCTCAATAGTGAGTTGAAAGAGGAGGTATACATAGAACAACCAGAAGGCTTTGTAGCACACAACAAAGAGACCCACATGTGTAGATTAAAGAGAGGTTTGTATGGACTCAAGCAGGCTTCTAGAGCATGGTATGGTTGGATCACATTGGATCTATAAGATCAAGCACGGTGCAGATGGTAGCATCGAGAAATACAAGGCAAGGTTTGTGGGAAAAGGGTTCTCTCAGAAGGAGGGAATAGACTATGAGGAGACATTTGCTCCAGTTTTCAGGTATACTTCTATATGAGTTGTAATCTCAATTTCGGCACAAATGGAATGGCAGATCCATCAAATAGATGTCAAGACAGCATTCCTCAATAGTGAGTTGAAAGAGGAGGTATACATAGAACAACCAGAAGGCTTTGTAGCACACAACAAAGAGACCCACATGTGTAGATTAAAGAGAGGTTTGTATGGACTCAAGCAGGCTTCTAGAGCATGGTATGAATGCATTGATAGTTACTTGTAGGAAATGGGCTTTGTGAAGAGTGAGGTAGATGCTAATATCTACTACTTGGTGGTTGGGGGTGAGATTCTCATTTTTGTTCTATATGTGGATGACTTGTTTCTAATAGGTTCACTAGGGCTCATAGAAGAGTGCAAGAGGGACCTTGCAGTAGAGTTCGAGATGAAGGATTTAAGACTTATGCACTACTTTCTAGGCATGGAGGTATGGCAGATAGATGGAGAGATTTTCCTTGGACAAGGGAAATATTGCATTGAAATCTTGAAAAGGTTCAAGATGGAAGATTGCAAAGCCATGTCTACACCTATGATCATGAATTGGAGGAAGGTAGATACATCCAGGGAGAAGGTTGTAGATCCCATATTATTCAGACAGTTGATTGGTTCTCTCATGTATTTGGTCAATGTCAGGCCAGATATAGATTTTGCAGTTAACTCTCTTAGTTAGTTCATGGTTGAGCCAAAGGGAGTGCATTGGACAGCGACAAAGCATGTGCTCCGTTATTTGTGAGGTACAATTGAGTATGGGATTAGATATGCTCGAGGTGAAGGAATCAAGTTGATCGACTATACTGACGCAGATTGGGCAGGCAGTATAACAGACAAGAGGAGCACTTCAGGGTGTTGTTTCAGTTTGGGATCAGGAGTTGTCTCTTGGTTCAGTAGGAAGAAAAAGTCTATGGCTCTGGGTTCTGTAGAGTTAGAATACATAATAGCTAGCATGGCAACATGTGAAGCTATATGGCTTTGGAAGTTGTTGGTAGCCTTGTTTGGTCAGAAGGTGGAGACTATAGTGATACACTGCGACAATGAGAGTTGCATTAAGTTGATTGAGAACCCGGTGTTTCATGATAGGTCGAAACATATAGACATCAAGTATCACTTCATCAGAGATTGTGTACAGCGTGGAGTTATTCAGCTACAGTTTATACCTACAGATCAATAGGTAGCAGACATTCTGACAAAAGGCATTGGGGAAGGCAAAATTCATCTTCTTCAGAGAGAAGTTGGGTGTCATGCAGAACAGCTTCCTCACTAAGAGGGAGTGTTAGTTTGTTAGTTTGTTAGCTTGGACAGTTGTTTGTCCATTTGCTAAATAATTAGTAAATAATTGTTTGCTAACAAATATAGTTAGAGTTCAAACAATTTTTATTAATTATTTGACTCTTTTTAGAAACTTCTAGCAACCAATTTGGTTAGAGTTGTTTAGTTGTTTTTAATCTCATTCTTTGATTGAGAATTAATCTTGACCGTTGGTTTTCCAACGAAAGTACTATATAAGGGGGTCAGGGGGCATTTGGAAAACAATGAATTGTGTGAAGAACTTGCAGTGTTAGCAAGTAGTCTTGCAGTGTTAGCAAGGGCGCAGTGATAGCGTTGGGATAGTAGCAGGGTGGAATCTCAGTAGGAGAAATTAGGAGGTCATCGAAGCTCTACCAGTAATAGGCAAGCAGTATTTGTATCTCTTAATTTGCTGAAGTTTAATATATTTTTCATCTGCAGTACTGGTTTTCCCTTCGGGGTTTTTCCAGGGACAATTGTCCGAAAATATTGTGTTCATTGTGTTGCGCATTTATATGAGTTTGTGAAATTGCAGTTGTGTTATTTTCCAATATTTGTTGCTCAAATAATCTATCCAAGATAGAAGAATAATAATCAGTAATTGTAATAGATTTTTTACACATATCTCTGCGATCATTATACTCCAAGAAATGAGAGTTCTCAAGGCTTTTTGCTAAACATGAACCTGGGCGTACGTTAAACAGTGAACATGTTGGGATTTAGCTTTACGATTGCAAATTGAATTTGCTTTGAATCCTCTAAAGCATCTCCGATGAATTCATTTTGTACAATATATACAATCATAATATTTTGTCTAATGACTTATCTTTGAACCCTGTGATTTTACATTTCTCATACATGTCAACCACAGTATTTCCAACCATGATATCTGACAAAAAATCCCAACTTCTATCATTCTTTGGTGGATGTCCATACCACATTCCAAAGTTCTTAAAATTATTGCATCCAACGCGATGACATCTTGCGGAGGCCTTCTGTAAAACAATTGATGCATATAAACCTACTTATTTCTAAATCACTGCATTTTATCAGATGACATCTTCTTAAAGCATTTTGCCAATCAATTTAGTTGCTTTGTCTTCGTGCCTCCATAATAATATTTGCTTGAAAGCTGTAAAGCTAATTTAAGAAATTCATTTGATGGAGCTCTTGCAATTATTATTTGTCGTGAGATGGCATATGTTCACAATATTTTACAAAACCGTTGCTGTGTCTAATTTCCATGTTTTGCATGCATATCGAGCAAGAGCATTTGTCATCCCATCTAAACTTGACGTTCTTGCTTGTCATCCCACTTAAAGTTGAAAGCTTGTTTTGCTTCTTTTTTAAATTGTAAAACTTATCGATAGTCCTGTTTTTTTAAAACACTTTTCTTCTTCTGATGCTTTCGCGAACATCCAAACTTGCCAAGGGTATCTTTTAGCCAACTGATTTCCTCATTTCACGGCTTCGGTAATTTGGGAAAGTAGAATAAATAACCGATCCAGCAATGATCCTGTTCGCAATTTGAAAGATTTTTCCTTGTCGGTGATTTGTGCTACTTCATGAAGTTGGCCAAAACATCTTCATCGGTGTTTGAGGGTGCTTGGGCAAGGGTGACTTCTTTAAGGACTCGGTCATTGACATTTCAATTTCAAATCGACATTCTATCAGAACGAGCCAACTTATTGATTGTGTCATAAGTTGGATACATCAGCAGTGAACAATAGATAAATATACCATATGATCTCAAATAACCCCATAAAATTCCAGGTTAATTTCCATTCAACTGCAACTTCACTAAAATTGTTGGTTTAATTATTTCGATTAATGGTCTGGTAAATGATTAAAGTTTAATATTCCCCAAAGTGTAAGGTGTTCCAATTTGTAATTTATCCACACTGTACAAAATTTTACTAGGAACACTTTCATAAAAGGATTTGCATCATTTCATACCAACTTTTTTTTTTCAATTCTTGATAAGATGGATTACAATTTTCAAGGGTCTCGATTCAAACAATGAAGATTTTTCTTTAGGATGATAAGAGACACAATATTTGAAAATTATTGGGGATATTTAGGAGATCTCATATCAATGGTTTTAACACAAAAGCATAAAAAAATTTCGAGTTTAAAATATAGGGTTAACACTATGTTCAAGAGATACTTTAGTGAGTTAGTGTGTAATGACTCAACTTCTGCAAAGAAAAAATTATGGCAAGACACACACTCAATTGGAGTGTAATTAAGCTCATATCCAACCAATGTGCGACCAATGTAGTAGATGGCTCATTATTTTACTTCATGGTCCCATTGTGCCAAGTGTGTCTGTAGTGCTATCATTGTTGCTGATATATAGTGTCATAATGGTTTTCATTGAATTGGTGGCATAAGCACTGGTGGATTCAAGAGATAGTCCTTGAGAAGTTGAAAGCTTGTTGGCATTTGTCATCCCACTTAACCTTGATGTTCTTATTAAGAAAATGTTGAAACAGATGACACTTATCTATGAGTTGTGCTATGAATCTGCGAATTGACTGGAGTTTCCCTTGTAGTGATCTGAGTTGATTGATGTTCTTAGGAGGAGGCATCTCTAGGATTGCTCTGAATTTTGTTGTATCTACTTCAATACCTTGTTGCGAGACAATGTATCCTAGAAATTTCCTCGAGGTAACTCCAAAGACACATTTCTTGGGATTTAATTTGACTTTGTGCTTCTCCAAGTGATCAAAAACTACAGATATAATATCCAAATGTTCTCCCCTTATAGGTGATTTTCCTAAAACATCATCTACATAATCCTCTGGTGGTGATATGCATGATATCATGAAATATTATTGTCATGGCACTTTGATATGTGGCACCTGGATTCTTTAATCCAAAAGGCATGATGTTCCAACAAAAGGTACCCCACATACATGTGAATGTTGTCTTCTGTTGATCTTTAGATGCTACCTTAATCTGATTGTATCCAAAGAATCCATCCATATGTGATAACATTGTGTGGCCTCATGTTAGATCGATGATCAAATCAATGTTTCGTAATGGGAAGCCATCCTTGGGACAAGCCTTGTTGATGTCCTAAAATTGGTGAATATCCTTATGTTGCCATTTGGTTTGCTAACAGGTACAAGATTGAAAATCCATTTGGGATAGTCAATTGGTCTAATGAAACCAATGTCCAATAACTTTTCAAACTCAACTTTCACTAGTAATTCCACTTGTGGAAGCATCTTCCGTAATTTATGTTTAACTGGTTTGGCGCTTGGAGTAACTACCAAGTGATGCATAACCAAATCAATATCAAGTCTAGGCATATCTATGTATGACCATGTAAAATTTATCTCTCTTTGAAGAGCTTTGTGAATCTTGGTCACTTGATTTCTATCAATGATTGTTCAAAAAATGTGTTGTGTGGTACCTCTTCTGGCCTAATTTTTTTTTATATGGTCTCTTCGATCAACATAGATGACTTCTCCTTATATGATGTCATGGGGAGAGTGTCAAACCTTCCATCCTCAGGCACCTCAAAGAGGTTTTCATCATCGAATATGTCATTTCTTTTTACTTTTTTTTGGTCAAAAAGAACCACAATGTGGTTTTCACTAAAAGACCCATTATTTGTTTTTGTTTTAATATTTTTGTAACTTGAAGGTTCGACACCCTCTCCAAACTAAGTCACGCTATTGATTTCAAAGGTGTATCCTGATTTGTGGTCCCTAAGAGAGAGACCATCTCTTATGCCAAGGTGAACAATAAAGGCGTCATCGTTTTGGATTGTGTCAAGATGCAGGGGCCCTTGTTGATCCTAGTCAATGAGTTGTGGGTGAATTAGGGGAAAGCCAATGGTATGTTCAAAATCAATAGATGTAAGGGTAAAGACAAGAATCATTGAGTATGTCAATGAGGTCATTAGGGTTGTCATTGGTACTCTCCTTATCAGTCTCGATCATGAAAGAATCTAAACCAACATCACTAGAAGGACACTCAACATTAGGAGTTCTCACTTTTTGTGATTTTTTCCTAGAGCCTCAATAAATAGAGTGTTCGGGATCTCAAAGATTATTTATCCATGCTTCACCACTATCTTGGTTTTCTTGAGATGTAGAGCTAGATGATGCTTCTTGACCAACTTTGAATAGTTCTCTAAATTTGTCTTCCTTAGTGGGTTCACCAAGTTCTCTAAAATTTTATGCAAGCTCATAACCACTACATTATTTGTCGTAACCCCATTCCCATTCATTTGAATCTATAGAATAACATCTCTCTTATTGTTGGTCAATAGTGGAAATGGGATAAGTAAGTTGGAATGCTGCTTGGGAATACAGACCACTCATTCTCAATGGTGCAAAACTAAGTCCTTTTGTCTGATATTTCTTTGGTGCTAATCTATGTTGCAATGGTTCCATAATACCTTTATTTTTTAGACCAAGAGGACCTTTTCCATCATATCCCATCTCTTGTAGAAACTTGAAGCCTTTTCCATAGTTTTCAACTAGTATTCAACTAGTATTGTGATGTGATCTAGATTAGGTTGTTCTTCTCATTCCTTATAAAGCATCTTGTAGATATCTTCCTCTTCCCTTTCACCCCATTTCTTGAAAGTAATGGGGTCCCATTATATAATTACTATTGATATCTTCTTTGACTGATGTGGTCTACCATAATTCTTAGGACAATCCATTAATTCCCTTAGATACATGGTTTGATTTAGATTATATTCTACCATGCCTTTGACATCCTTGAATTTCCTTTTAATCTCTTTTTTCTTTCAAGTGGAGGATTTTAACGATTCTACATCACTGTATGTCGATGATGAATGATGCAGAGATTCTTGGAGTTGCTCTTAGTCTACTAGTTGTCTTTCTTGTTCTCTCTAACCTTCTCACTCCTTAAGCCCATCCAATGGTACTTGGTAAGGGTTCTTCTAGTTAGACCTCCAAGGCCTAATCCACTTTGGATTTCCTCCAAGGTATAGCCTCATTTTTTTTACTACAACACTTCTTATTGAGGATTTCACCTCAATCATTATCACACCTTCCCAATGCTCCAACAACCTCTCTAAAGGATCTTTAATCACAAACTTGTTCCATGAGTGGAAATGAAGTTGACACAATTTATTTGGTGTCTTCTAAAGGTTTGATCACCTTTAAACCCATTTCCAAGCCTTCTCAAGATCACTTGGTCTATCCTGGGCTCCAAACAAGCCTAATTCAATTAGCCCTCCTTTTACGGTTTCCAGGGCGTAAGTTCACATCTACCCACACAAGGCCCAAAAAAATAATATCTATGAGTACCCTTTTCCTAGTTACATAAAATATTATAGAATGACATCTGGGTTCTCCATACACATGGGGTTTCTGGAACTGTCCTATTTTTATGGATTTTAGGGCTACTTGGGTGACTTGCAAACTTGGCCTTACAAAGCTTCACCAGTCAAAACCTCTGCACAAAAAAATCATGGATTATGAAAGGGAATTAAATGGGGTCTCCAAACATGTTCCAACCTTGGCTCTACCAATCCATGTGTGCTTTGAAAACGCACATCTTATGTTGTCCTAGTCTCACCAACTCCTAGCTGTGAGCCTAGGGTATCATTTTAAAAGCACTAAATAGGTCTGAAAATCTATAAAACTCTAACTAAACATATTTACATACCCTAACCTAGCATTCCACTATATTTCAACTGGTTCCATCAGTGGATGCTCAGGTTAGAGCCATTTCTTGCTTAAACCATAGCTTACAAGGGTTTTGCACCTAGTCACAGAGAATGGTTTTAATCTCTACAACCAGAAATAATCAAACCTTGAAATATACCTTGTTGGAAAGTAGATTCACCAATACTTCATTCCCTTCAAGTAGGTTCCTCTGACAAGTCCTTACTGGACCGTACAACACAACAAAAACAAAGAAAAAATAGTGAAAACAATGTAAAACAAGGTTTTTTCTTACAACCAAAATTGCTTTGCATTCCAAATCTTTGAACCTATACAACGATGTTGTCTTTGGATTTTAATATCATGATTCATTTGGTTAGAACCAACTTCTTTACCGCCAACAACAAAAGGTACAACTTTTGCAATGTTGCAAAATGTTTCTTAGCATTTTTACATCTTTTTGATACTTAGGAGGCAATCTTGCACTCAAGTGTATTCCAAGGCTCCCAAATGCCCTCTATGCATTCTAGGAGACCTAAAATAATGCCTTGCACCCTTATTACATGATGAATCTCTTCTTAGAGTAGTGCACCTATGAACAACATCAACATTACATCTTTCTAGGATATGAACATCATGAACACAACAAATGCTTGGACAACTCAACCATGACTTCATTAAGTACCAAATGGTTGGTCCACTTATTACAACATAAAAAACACATAAAAGATTTAAGAAAACACCAAAATTTGCATGGAGTGATAGGTGCCCTACACCATACTCCCTAGTGACAAAGAACTCAAGTCCCTTGAGTTAAGAGGTCTACAATTTGCACACCATGCTAAAGTATATCTAATTATGACATCCACATAGCATCTGGTTTAGGTAACCCTACCCACTTTACAAGATAATGATTTTATACTCATTTTCTTGTCTTCTTTATTACCTTGGTGTCCAAGATGCTTTTCAACTTGATTGGTTGGCTCAGTGGCAAATCTCTCACCCAATCTTTAGTACCCTGTGATGAAGTGCCCAACTGATGTGTTTGAGATTCTGCCTCGTTTGGATAGAGATCACATATATTAAAGATAGGAGAAATACCCAAGGTGAGAGGGAGTTCAACTTCATATGCATTCTGACCATATTTATGCACCACCTTGAGAGGCCCAATCTTCTACATCAATAGCTTAGTAGGATTCCCTTTTGGAAGTCTCTCTTTCCTTAGGTATGCTAGGACCAAATCTCCAATCTTAAATTGCACATTACTCCTTGTTTTATTAGCATTCATCTTGTACTGCTCGGACTTTTGTTGTAAGGTCTGTCTTAGCTTATCATGCACTTCTTTGATTCCTTTCTGTGAAATTCTCACCTTGTGCACTCTTAGGTGTCATAGAACTGAGATCCCTAAGCTCTAGTATGCCCCTAGGATGAAAACCATACACTATTTCAAAGGGACTTTTACCTATACTTCAGTTAACTAAGACATTGTATGCATATTTTGCCTAGCCGATTACCAAATCACAATTCTGGTCATGTTGTTTGGTGAGGCATCTTAGTAGATTACCCAAGGATTTGTTTACTACCTCTATCTGACCATCTGATTGAGGATGGTAGCCAGATGAAAAAGATAATTTTATGCTCAACTTTCTCCAAAGTGTTCTCCAAAAGTGGCTTAAGAACCTTACATCTCTATCACTGACTATGCTGATTGGAAGGCCATGAATTATAACTATCTGTTTGAAGAAGAGTCCTGCAATGTAGGTGGCATCATTGGTGCTTTTGTAAGGTATAAAATGTGCCATCTTGCTGAACCTATCAACCACTACATACACATTGTCAAATCCCCTTGGAGTTCTTAATAAGCCTAACACAAAATCCATGCTTAAACATTCCCAAGGCCTCTGAGGTATGACCAAAGTTTGGTACAAACCTGCATTAGTTGATGAACCTTTTTCTCTTTGGCAAATTGCACATTGTTCTACAAACCTTCTCACTTCTGATTGCAACTTGGGCCAATGGTAAAACCTACTAACCTACTCCATAGTTTTATCTATGCCAAAATGACCTCCTAGACCTCCTTGATGTTTTTCTTGAATAATGTTTTGTCTCATAGAACATTGGGGAATGCAAAGAAGGTGTCATTTGAACAACAAACCCTCTTGTATCATATACTCTAAATAAGAAACATGTGAGGTGTTAGAAAAATAAGAGAAAACAACATATATCTCATCAAAGTCTTTATCATCCTTGTAGAGGTCTTTTAACTTATTCAATCCCACACTTTGCAATTATATCTCCTGCATAGTCATGACTCTCCTACTTAATGCATCAGCTAGCTTGTTTGTAGTGCCCTTTTTGTGCTTGATAGGGGAGGTGTAGGATTGTAAGTATTCAACATACTTTAGGTGTCTTTGATTCAATTTCTCTTGCCAATTAAGGAAACTAAGGGCATGGTTGTTGGTATAAACTACAAACTCTTTGGGTAGCAAGTAATGATGACACTTCTTCAATGCTTGCACCATGGCATACAAATCCAAATCATAAGTAGAGTATCTTTTCTTGGCTTCATTCAATTTCTTTGAAAATAATTCTATAGGATGATTTTCTTGACTCAGAACGACACCTATTGCCGTTTGGCTAGCATCACACACTACTATAAACAACTGACTGAAATGAGCCAATCTAAGGGTTGGCAACTCTTCTATCTTAGCTTTCAACAATTCAAATCCCTTATTGGCTTCCTTTGTCCACTTAAATTGACATTTAATCCCTCCTTTAATGGTGTTAAGGATAGGAGCACAAACATGGCTAAAGTTTGTCACAAACTTCCTATAAAGATATGCCATTCCATGAAAACTTCTAACATCACTTATGCTCCTAGGTATAGGCCAATTAAATATTGCCTCTACTTTACTTGGACCCATCTTTAAACAACCATGTGAAATGACAAAACCAAGGTAAACTAACTCTGTTTTCAAGAACTCACATTTTTCAACGTTGATTTTGAGTCGAGTCTCCTTCAAATTCTTCAAGACCATCTCCACATGCTTAAGGTGTTCCTCCTTGTACCTGCTAAAGACCAAAATGTCATCAAGATACACAATAACAAACTTGGCAATAAAATCAACTAAGACTTCATTCGTGAGCCTTTGAAAAGTACTAGGTGCATTGGTAAGACCAAAAGGCATCACCAACCACTCATATAGGTCCATATTGGTTCTAAATATTGTCTTCCATTCATCACTAGGTTTGATTCTTATCTGAAGATAACCAGATTTCAAGTCTACCTTTGTGAAGTAGCATACTCCACCTAGATTCTCCAATAGGTCCTCTATCCTTGGCATGGGAAACTATTATCTTATGGTGATCTTATTAATTTATCTTGAGTCAGTGCACATCCTCCATTTTCCTCCTTTTTAAGGCACTAGAACAGTGGGAACAACACAAGGACTCAAACTCTTTTTAATAAACCCTTTGTCTAATAGATCTTGCACTTGTTTATCAATCTCCTCATTTTGGCTTGGTGTCATTTTATAAGCAGCTTTGTTAGGTAGATTTGCCCCTGATATGAATTCTATTTGGTGATTAACATCCCTCATTGGAGGCAAATAATTAGGTATATCATCTCCTATAACCTCTGCATATCGCTTTAATAAACATTGCACTTGTTGAGGCACTTCACGCATTGGATCTTCCTTAGCTTCATCTTTAGTCTTTAGCACTATAGCATGGGCCTGATTACCTTCTTCTTTTAACACTTTAAGGAACTCTTTTCCACTCATCAACATAACACTTGACCCTACTTGTTTGTCCTCCATTAGATCAGGTAATGGATCCATTTGATACTTCTTACCATTCTTGGTTATGAGATAACTATTCTTTTCTCCATCACGACAAGCTTTCACATCATATTGCCATGGATGGACCAAGAGTAGATGACGGGCATTCATAGCCAATATGTCACATAGAAGTTTGTCTTTGTATTCTCCAATTTCAAAGTCTACCCATGCTTGTTCATCAACTAAGACATGTTGACCCCAGTTGAGCCATGATGCCTTATAGGGAGTGAGATGAGGCAATCTTTTTAGTTTGAGTTTATCCACCATTTCAACTGAGACAATATTCTCTATGGAACTTGAATCCACAATCACCTTACAATTTTTTCCATGTGACTTACAAGTGGTCCAAAATAGACTTTTCCTTTGTGGTGCCTCTTTAGCTTGGGGTATCTTTAACATTGGTCTTCTCATCATCAAATTATCCCCATCTATCATTGGCCCTGCCTTTCTGATTGGAGAGGTCACACTTTGAGTATCCTCCTCTTGCACTAACTGATTCCTTCTCTCACTCATGTATGAACTTGATGAACTTGAGGCTTTTCTCGGGGACCTGCTCATGGTATGTCCAACTTGGTTGTAGTGGTAACACCTATCGGTGAAGACTATATTTTCTCTCCCTGAGCTTCCAACCTACCTCTAAAATTTCTTCTCCCTCTAAAGGATCCTCTATATGTCCCTCTTTGAGAGTCCCCACTTCCTTCTTGGTTTTGATGATGTTCATTTCTTGAAGCACTTTGCCCTCTGCCAAAGGTTCATCTACCCCTGAAGTTTTTACCACCTCTATGCTTCGCATTTTTCTCACTTCTCCTTTTGATCTTTTCCTCTATCCTTAATGTGAACTGAAAACACTTGTGAACAATGTCTGGTGTGAGGATGCTTATTTCATTTTGTATGTTTTTCCTAAGACCATTCATGTATCTTGTCAATTTCTCCACTTCATTCTCATGTTTCCTAGCCCTGAAACTTAGTTTGTGGAATTCCTCAGTGTATGCAAATTGACATATAGTTCCCTTTATTTCAAATTTTGCAGTCTCTTGTGGATTTGAACTTCATAATCCCCTAGTAGGAATTGAACTTTAAGCCTTATCTTCATACACTCCCATGAAGTTATCTTTTTCTTACCTACCTATGCCCTTTCTTCTTGCATCATATTCCACAAAACCAGGGCTGATCCCCTCAATCTTGACTTCGTTGCATTTACTCTTTTCTCCTCTTCTACCTCCTTATAATCAAAATGATTCAATTATTCTATCCAATTTAATAACTCCCCTCCATTGAGATTTCCTCCATAGGTGGGTAATCCATCCAAATTATCTTTGGAGATGGATTTGATTGCATCCAAGAATATTTTTTGGTCTTGAGGTATTGCTACTATTGTCTGATCCTCCCCATCTTCCACTTCTTCATCTATCTCATCTTCCCATTCTATCTTAACCTTCCCCTTCTCCTTCTTAGCATCTCGGGTCCCTTTAGTTCCTTCCCGATCCTTCAATCCTTCTAGCATCTCTGTCACCATCTGTCAGATGGCTTCTTGAGTCATTGCCTTTGGAGGCATTGAACTTTCTTTTGATTCCTTGGCGTCTGACATACACCAATGTTTCAAAAGGGTGGCTCTGATACCACTCTGATGTAGAGATTCTTGGAGTTGCTCTCAATCTCCTAGTTCTCTTTCTTATTCTCTCCAACCTTCTAACTCCTCAAGCCCATCCAATGGTACTTCGTAAGGGTTTTTTTGGTTAGACCTCCAAGGCCTAATCCACTTTTTCTTTCCTTGAAGGTATAGCCTCATTTTTTTTACTACAACACTTCCTAGTGAGGATTCCACCTCAATTCCTATCACACCTTCCCAATGCTCCAACAACCTCTGCAAAGGATCTTTAATCACAAACTTGTTCTATTAGTGGAAATGAAGTTGAAACAATTTATTTGGTGTCTTCTAAAGGTTTATCACCTTTAAACCCATCACCAAGACTTCTCAAGCTCACTTGGTCTATACCGAGCTCTAAACAGGCTTAATTCAATTAGCCCCCCTCTTATGGTTTTCAGGGCTTAAGTTCAGATCTACCCACACAAGGCCCCAAAAAAAATACATTTATGAGTACCCTTTTCCTAGTTACATATAATATTGTCGAATGGCATCTGGGTTCTTTGTACACATGGGGTTTCCAGAACTGTCCTATTTTTAAGGGTTTTAGAGCTACCCGGGTGACTTGCAAACTTGGCCTTAGAAAGCTTCAGCAGTCAAAACATCTACACAAAATAATCATGGATTATAAAAGGGCATTCAATGGGGTCTCCAAACATGTTCCAACTTTGGCTCTACCAATCGATGTGTGCTTTGAAAACACACATCTTCTATTGTCCTAGTCTCACCAACTCATAGTTGTGAGCCTAGGGTATCATTGTAAAACCACTAAATAGGTCTGCAAAGCTAGAAAACTCACACTAAACATATTTACTGAACATAACCTAGCATTCCACTGGATTTCAACCGGTGCCATCAGTGGATGCTTAGGTTAGAGCCATTTCTTGCTTAAACCCTAGCTTACAAGGGTTTTGCACCTAGTCACACAGAATGGTTTGAATCTTTGCAACTAGACACAATCAAACCTTGAAATCTACCTTGTTGGAAATTAGATTCACTAATACTTCATGCTCTACAAGTAGGTTGCCTTGACAAGTTCGTACTAGACTATACAACAGAACAAAAATAAAACAAAAAATAGTGAAAACGGTGTAAAATAAGGTTCTTTCTTACAACCAAAACTTGCTTTGCATGCCAAATCTTTGAACCTATATAATGATTTTGTCTTTGTCTTTTAATATCATGATTCAGTTGGTTAGAACCAACTTCTTCACCACCAACAACAAAAGGTGCAACTTTTGCAATGTTGTAAAATTTTGCTTAGCATTTTTACATCTTTTGATACTTAGGAGGCAATCTTTCACTCAAGTGTATTCCAAGGCTCCCAAAGGCCCTCTATGAATTCTGGGAGACCTTAAAAAATTCCTTGCATCCTTATTACATTATGACTCTATTCTTAGAGTAGTGCACCTGTGAACAACATCAACATTACATCTTTGTAGGATATCAATATCCTGAACACAACAAAAGCTTGGACAACTCAACCATGACTTCATTAAGTCCCAAATGGTTGGTCCACTTATTACAACATAAAAAACACATAAAATATTTAAGAACACACCAAAATTTGCATGGAGTAATAGGTGCCTTGCACCAATTAAATAGCTTCTTGATTGATTGGGACTATTATTTTAGGTCTTGGTCAAAGATTGTTGCAATATATGTATGGATTGGGATCACCTTTGACTATGAATTTGGTTCCATTGTATGGGAACTTGGTACATTGGAGGTAAGTCGAAGGCACTTCTCTCATTGCATGTATCTATTGTCATCACAAGTGTATATTGTATGTGAGATAAAGATCAAGGACTAGGCAAACCACATCCTTTTTTATTACCCCAACTCTTACAGGTAGAGTAGGTAATCCTTTTGAGGAGTGTTGTTCATCATAATATGCCTTTATAGGGATCTTCTTTCTAGAATGCATAATGTTTTCAGAGAATCCCAATGCTAAGATGGCTTTTAATGTACAAATATTGAGACCTACTCCTCCATCTATCAAGACTCATTTTATGTGGTGTTTATGTTGGAAAGATTCAATGTGAAGTGGTGCATTGTGTGGTTGTTGTGGAGATACATCATTTGCTTCAGTGAATTTAAGGCAATGGGGGTAGATAGGTGTCCCACCATGGCTTGAAACTGGTCCACATTTAGATTTGTAGGAATGGATGTCTCTCTCAATATTTTGTCTAAAATTATTGTGTGAGGGTGCAATGCACAAATACTCAAGGATTGAAATGAGAAAAAGTGTCTTTCCAAATTGATCTACAAGGTCATATTGGTTATTGGAGGATGAATTCATTTTGTATGTAACACCTTGTAAAGTAACTTTACCTCTTCGAGTAGTGACATTGCATTCGAGGGCTTTGCCTTAAATGGTTATGGTAGACACATGGTTGTCCAATTCTAAAATATGGTTGACGGTGTAATCATAGGCTACAGTAGTATGATTGCCATTATTGTTTGTCTTAGGGGCCTTTCCCTTTTATTGTTTTGTAAATGATTCTTTGAACATCACATTCTCTTCATTGGTAGTATGAAAATCAACTTCTATTATGCCATTATCAATAAGATCTTAGATGAGATTCTTCTATTTGTGACAATTACTAGTCTTATGGACCTTTCTCTTATGATATTCACAAAAATCATCATCATTCCACCTTGTAGGATTTACCCTCGATTCAAATGGTTGATTATCTACCAATGTGATGTACTTATTGACAACCAACTTCTTCAATGCAGTTTCAATTGGTTCTCCCAATGGTGTGTACTTTCCTTGGAGGTTTTGGTGCTCTTTGTGTATTTACTTAATTGTTGGATGAAGTAGCACTAGGGAAAGTTTACTTTGTCTTGACCATATTTGCGTCCACAACCCCATCATTGACATTATTCTTGTTGTTGTTTTGAAATTGTGGTTTGTCTTTTCCATTAGGATCACCTTTGTTCTCTTTAAATAGTTTGATGGTTCCTTCCTCAAGGAGGACCTTCTCAATTGATAGACCTTTTTGAATGACCTCTTTCAAGGTAGACAAACATTCAATTCAAAGCTCATTTCCAATTTCCTTGTTAACATTTTTGGGTAAACATCTCTACCATTTGTTTTTGTGGAATTTGACAAGGGCAACGACTAGCCAAACATCTCTAATATTGTAAAAATGATGCCAAATACTCTCCAATTTTCTGCTTTGTGTTGGATAAAGTGGTCATTGATACCTCACTTTCAATGTTGTATGAAAAATGTTGTTGTAGACACCTAAAATTGTCCTAGCCTAATGTTGTTTTATCCTAAGCCTTTTATTAATTAAATAGGTTTTTATTTATTTAATTAATTCATTTATCCCCTTCTAACCTTTCCCTATTTAAATAAATATATTTTTAATTTAAATTATCTTTTTCCTAAATTAAATAAATATTTTTTTTATTTAATTTATCCTACTTCTTCTATTAATTAAATTAATTTTTATTTATTTAATTAATTCATTATCTTTTTCCCTCCATGGCACTTGTCATTTATCTCTTCATTTAATCCCAACTACCCCCTTCACATTTTATTATTTTCTCCACCTACCCTTTAATCCTAGCCGATCATTTATCCTTTCACCTCTTAATCCTATCCCTACATTTTCTAAGGTGTCTTCTATATAAGAGGAATTCTTAATCCTTCCATAACCCTAATACTTTTATGCAATCAATGATCAATTAATCTTCAAGAAATCAAATGACTACACAACCACAATTTGTTCTTTGTTGAGCTCTTGTGCATACATAAAATATGAGAGGAACCATATCATCAAGATCAATGGAGATAGGAAACAATGGAGATCAAACCCTAATAAGCATGTGAGTGGTAAAATATTTTTATTTTGTTGTGATTTTCATGTTTAGGTTCTTCATTGGTGTATGGTGGATTCTTAATTGTAGAACTAGGGTTTTATGTGGTTGGATCTTTTATCATTTTATAATAGTTTTATCATTCCATTTTAACCGTATAAATTTTTCCACACCCAGTGGGACATGGATTTCTATTAGATTCATGTTTTTGCAGGTTTTTCTAACCCTATATTGTTGTTTTGTAAAATAATTTGGAGACTAACCTTGTGCAACTAGGGTTTCACAAACAAAATTAGGGTTTTACAATGATTTGATCATACATCATAAATGATTAGGAATTTCTATGTAGAATCTTTTTGGTAGGTTTGGAATGGTATTAGGAGTGCTCAATCTGAAAATTAGATTTTTGGGATTATGTTTAAATTATTTATGAATTTTCATAAAAAAAAATTGTGAGTAACTTAGCAATTTTTTCGAATATTCTTACATTTCTAGAAATCTCTAAGAATTATACAGTGTTTCTGTTGTTCATGATTTTAATTTGGATGTAAAATAATTTGTGAAGAATTGGATCTTTAAAAATTAGGGTTTGGCAATGATTTGATCATAATAAAAAATGGTTAGGAATTCCTACACAAAATTATTTTTGCAGGTGTGGAATGGTATCAAGAGTTCTCAATCCAAAAAAAATATTTTTTGGATCAATTTTGAATTATTTATTATTTTTTTATGATTTTTCATTAAAAAAAACAATTTTGAGAGTAAATTAGCAAATTGTTTGGATATTCTTACATTTCTGGAAATCTCTCATAATTATACAAGGGATCTATTATTTATTATTTTAATTTTGATGCAAAATCATTTGTGAAGAGCTATACCTTTAAAAATTAGGGTTAATTTTCTTCTATTTTGATTTTCATTTTTATCCTAACATCTTGTGAGATAACAAAGTGGTGCAACTATTTCTATCATGTTGTCTAAGGCCCCTTTTCACTTTTTGTTTTGGGATTTCTAAAATTAACCTAACATTTTTTTGCAGGCTGGGGTAATCATTGAAAATACTAATCATTTGCTTGCATGGGTAATTTAGGTGTGTGTCTTTCTTATTTTCTAGCTTAATTAGGGTCACATCATTTTTATTTGGGGTAGATTAACTTGTTTGAAGTGTCTTGTTCTTTTGGCATGTTTTGTGTTTCAAATCCATAAGGTGATAAGAAAATAATCATCTCCCCTTGCCTTCCATTAGACCTCGGGTGTAAGAGAAATTGTTATTATCTCCTTTATTTAGGTAGATGACCCTGCCTCCCAAGTAGCCTATAAGACCAAGTGAGAGGGAATGACCCAAACGATACTTCTTCAACCTAATATATAAATTAAAAAGCTACGCAAAATCTGCAACTTCTTGGTGAAGTTGGCCTACCTGATCGGTCCCCTTGGTATCCACAGTTATGTGAGATGTGTAAAAATCTTCTTATGAGGACTAGGATAGGCTCTTAAGTGAGTCACCATCACATGGTAGACACCAAGTTCTACTGAATTTCCCCTAGTAGACACCTTAGATTAGTGGCCCACACTTATTTTTATCCAAACATCGTGATAGCTTCAGTGCAAGGGGATAACTGGTTTTCCCCCAAGATACTCATCATAAGGCCCTCCTGAGATGAGATGAGAATCCTTAGTTGAGCATAAGGTACTTGTAACTTCCAAGAGAGAGGGTAATTTGGGGTCATCCTTCTAGTCCTCAATACCCCTAGCTATCATGTCATGTAAAGAAAAAATAGTGTATACACCCCTTATGGTGTCCCTACATTTGAGTCAAAAAATATTCCAAGTTGTGGGCATAGGTTATTGCCATGAGACCTAGACCTTAGACTAAGAAGTGTTTGAAGTTTTTTTATTGTGTTTAGACCCATAGAAATTGGATTTATTTAGCCTATTTAACATACACATTGCACTCAAAATTTTGACAAAAAACACCCTCAAATATTGTGTCTTCTTTTTTGTTGCGTCTTCTTGCCACAAAACAATCAACAATGAAATCCAATTATCTCACAATAAAATGGTTAGTGCATAATTAATATTCAATAAACCCAAAAACCATTTTAAATGAGATATCAAGAAAGATTGAATAAGAACATCATGAAAACAAGACAAAATATACTCATGAAGCTCCCATTGCAAGTAGCTCTTCCTTGTCCTCCTTCTCTGCACGAACTTTGCTAGCTCCAAAGTTTGACTAATAGAGAGTTGGAGAGAGATGGAGTGAATGTGGATTTCTCTCCTTGTGCTCAACAAGATAAGTAGATGGATTTGATAGGATTGGATTTGAGTGATGGATTATTAATTTGATAGATTTGAGAGAGGATTAGAAGAGGATGAGAAAAGAAATAGGAAGCATGACTATGTATGAGAAGTGGATAATTTGTGAGGAGAATAGGCTCCAGTTTATAGATTGGATGAGGCCAATGGAGGGCCAAAATTTATTTGATTATGAAGGGTTGAGATTGATTTTAGATAGAAGGCATGGATCAAGGGTGCCTTGGGAAAATAAAAAGGAATATAAAATTCCTCGGGAAAAAGGTTGGAGAAATTTGAATTTCAAATATGAGGAATTAAAAATTCCAAAATAAGGATGCATTGAGGGATTCAAATAAATTTGAATTTCTTTGAGAGACTCAATGTTGATGTGACATGAGTGGGAATTAAAAATTGAGGGATAATGATAAGAATGATTATGAGAGATTCTATAAGGATTAATTAGGTTAATGAGATTAGGAAAAGTGATTTGTAGGAATCACATGACTAGGTTAATTAATTAGAATTAATTAACTGAGTGGGTTTAGAGAAAATAATTATTGGAGGGGACTTTAGAGGAATAGGGGAATAATTAATTTATTTGATAAATTAATTATTGGACAATAGTGATAGAATTAATTAAATTAGATTTAATTAACATTGAGAAGAATAAGGATAACACAATTAAATGAATTAATTATGTTGATAGGCTTAAATTAATTAAATATTGATTTAATTAATTTTAGGTCTCTACAACTTATGATATCATAAACACCTTCCTTAATGGTACTTTACTTTCCATACATGGTACCTCTCCTAGAGAAAAACTGTTGATGGACATTGATTTATCCTCTCCCAAATTTGGTCCTACCAATGAGAGAAGATTGGTGCAATAAGAGGTTATGAACAATTCTTACAAAACTCTCTAATTTAAAGATGAATCTTTGAAGAATGATGTTCATATTTCTCCTAAAATGTACCTCCCATATGAGGATCATTCGGTGCAAGTGGATGATATTGTCACTCCCTTTCCTAGTGATACCATACCCTCTTTGCATTTCAATGAATTTCACACTAGAAATGAAGTATTAATGGGTTGTGTTTGTCCTCATAAAGCTTGTCTTACCCATAAAGATACCTTGGTGCAAGAGGATGAAATTATTAGAAATTTCCTTGATACTCTTCCTTTTAAAGATGTATCCTTGGAGAAAAAATAACCTAATCAAGTTAGTACTATTCATGTTTCTAAATATAAGAAGTCTAGGTCCAAGCAACCTCCCAATATACTAAAATTTGCAAAATACATATGTGAAAGAGGTTATATGGAAAGGAAACTGGCACAAAAATATGGTATTGGAGTGCCTAACTTTATAAACAACAAGAAAGATTACAATGTTCTTCTCACTTCCCTTCCTTCCCCTCCTCATCCTAAGAAGCATGTTGATAAGGAACACAATCTTATTGAAAAACTTCAGGATATCTTAGCTAAGATTTCCCTTTGGGACTTGATTCAAACTTCACCTTCATACCATAAGTTGATCCAAGAAGCCTTACAAAGGGTGGTTCCTCATCCTTCTTGTAAACCAAATAATATTACATTCTCACAAGATGATTTTTTGTGAGATCCTGTGAGAAGCGAGAACCGAGCCAAGATCTGATGTCGGTCATAGATCACATGCAACTTCTCAAGCAACGGATGATCGAAGATCAAAAGAGCTGAATGAAGATAATTTCAATATGAGAGAGAAATAGAGACAAAAGAGAATTTGGACAAGACTCTCACTGAGCTATCACTGAACTTATGAAGGTAAGAGTATAGTGCTTATTATATAGAAAAATATAAGCATATACATCCAAGGGGTGCATTAACTCCTATTCCCCATAAAAAGTGGGAGATTTTACCTTCTTGCTAAATGCCAAAACATGTGGCATAACCTCCTTACATGAAGATATGAAAGGAGTTGAGAAAGTTGGCACAAAAGGCCAAAAGAGGGTGTGTAACCCAACTATCCCATAACCCACTTAGGAAATGACAAAATAGTGATTATGAGAGGTGACATAATAAGCCAAAAAAGGGTGTGTAACTCAACTACCCATGTGAGGTGGAGAGTTACAAATGTAGCTGAATTATTTCACCACATGTCCTCATATAAACCACTCCTATTAACCTAAGAAAGCTTAAATAATATATGTGTAGGAAAAATAAATTCCCCCTAACATAAGGAAAATAAAAACCTACACTAACACCCCCCCTTAAGCGTAGCTTAGGTGGGTGAAAATATGGGTCCCGACAAATGTGACCATGTTAGGTACCCATGTACATAGATAGTCCCCCCAAAAGAAGAAGCACCCCATAAGAGGAATAGCCCCCCCCCCCCCCGCCTTAAATAAGGAGAGAAAGAAAGAAGGAATAAGAATCTCCTCCTGAAGTAGACACCTATCGTATGCCAAGAAAACATAGCAAATGAAGGAACTTTCTTTCAGTGAAGGGTTTGGTGAAGATGTCTACAGTCTCCTCCATTGTAGAAAAATACTTGAGATCAATTATGCCTTCTTGAATGAGCTCCCGAATGTAGTGCATATGTATCTCAATGTGTTTCATCCTCTGGTGATGAACTGGATTTCTTGAGATCTGTAGAGCACTTTGATTATCACAAAAGATGATAGTAGGCTTCCTAACTAGAATACCAAACTTAGTGAGAATATATTGAAGCCAAATATCCTCAGTGGTGGAATTAACTGCCCCTCGATACTCAACCTCTGTTGATGAAAGAGCAATTGCAGGCTGCTTCTTACTCGACCAACAAATTGGACAAGAACCAAGTGAGAAGCAATACCCCGAAGTGGACTTGCGATCTTGAGAATCACCCACCCAATCTGAATCCGTATATCCCACCAAGTCAATATCCATGCCTGTTGCATACTAAATTCCATAATTGTGAGTACCTTGAATGTAGTGGAGAATCCGCTTAGCTGCTTTCCAATACAACTCATGTGGCTCCTGCATGAATCTAGAGACCATGCCCACCGCATATGAAATATCATTTCTCATATGAGTCAAGTAGATGAGGCTCCCAACAAGTTGTCAATATAAAGTGATATCAACCAAGGGTGAAGAGCACTTAGCCTCAATTTTGACCCCAGACAAAAAAGGAGTAGGTGCAGGCCTACAATCTGCCATGCAAAATCTGGAGAGCATATCAAGTGCATACTTGTGTTGTCCAAAGAAGATGCCTGAAGAAGACTGAGTGATCTCAATTCCCAAGAAGTAATGTAGAAGACCCAAGTCTGACATCATAAATCTATCATGTAGAGCAGTTTTCACTACCTTGATGGTGGATGAGTGACTCGCTGTGATCAACCAATCATCAACATAGAGAACTAGAAATGTGAGAGTATCATCCTGTTGCAGAATATAGACATTCGAATCAAAATGGCATCGGTTAAAACCAATTATCAAAAGGAAGGGTCCATCTTGGTATACCAAGCTAGAGGATCTTGTTTGAGGCCATAGAGAAACTTTCGAAATCGACACACAAGTGAAGGATCTTGAACAAACTCTTGTGGCTTCTCCATGTAGATTTCCTCCTGAAGGTCACCATGAAGAAATGCACTCTTCACATCCATTTGATGAACTTCCCAATGATAGGCTGCAACAATAGCAAGGACAAGCCGGATGGAATTCATCTTAGTAACTAGAGAAAAAGTCTCATAGTAATCAACCCCTGAAACTTGGGAAAATCCTTTTGCTACCAAGCGAGCCTTATACTTATCAACCGACCCATCTGCTGCAAATTTTGTTCAATAGATCCACTTGCATCGAACAATTTTCCTTCCCTTAGGAGGAGGAACTAATCCCATGTGTGATTCCTTTCCAAGGAATTAAAGTCTTCTTGCATTGCAGCATCCCATTCAGGAATACCTGAAGCTTCTCGAAAAGACTGTGGATCAGAAGCTAAAGCAATGAAGAGATGTGGAGCTTGCTGAAATTGTGACCTAGTTCTTCAAGTATCTGATGGATCACCAAGCCAATCTCCTACTAACTCAAAATTTTGTCGAGCCCAAAGAGGCACTGAAGCTAGAGAGTCTAGGGGAGAACCATCAACCTCTGAATGATGACTATGAGAAGAATGTGAATCCTCACCATCACTGTCACCATCTGAAGTGGAGGAAGAAGACTCCTCATCAGGATTAGGAGGATTAAGATCCTCAAAAGAATTGTCATCATCATGCAATGTCTCCAATATGATAGTGGATGGAGAAGTGGTATGAGAAGAAATAGAAGAACTCTCCTCAAAATGAACACTCTCAATGAACAACTCATGTGTAGAGGGATGGAGAAGTCTATACCGTTTGACATCATCTGGATACCAAACAAGTATGAACAAATATGCAAGGCTTACTTTACGGATCCATAGCCTTGCATTTCTTTGCTAGAATATGGGCCCATGCAAGAGAACCAAACACTCTGAAATGCATAATTGTAGGTTTCTGACTAGTCCAAGCTTGAAAAGGAGTTACCCCCTTCACAACTTTATGAGGAACTCAGTTCTGGATGTAACATTCACAATTGATGGCATCTACCCAGTATTGAGGTGCCAAAGACTTAGAGTGAATCATACAATTTGCCATCTCCTTCAAAGATCTATTCTTGCATTCTATGACACCATTCTGCTAAGGACTGTATGGAACTGTGTGTTGCATGTTGATACCTTCTAAAGCACAAAATTGTTCAAACCGATTATTAACATATTCACCCCCATTATCTGTACGCAGAATCTTGATGAACTTCCCAGATTGTTTCTCTGCAAAAGCTTTGAAATCTAGAAAACTCTCAAATACCTCAGACTTTTGTTTGAGAAAGTAAACCGATGTAAATCTGGAAAAATCATTAATAAATGTTAAGAAATATCTATCCCTGTTGAAAGATGGTTGTGGAAATGGTCCTACCAAGTTACTATTTACCAACTCCAATAGCTATGTAGCTCTCCATGCATTTCCTTTATCATACTTCTCCTCAAGATGTTTACCAAGAATACATCCTTGGCAAACTCCATTAGAAAATCGAATAGAAGGCAACCCTAAAACCATGTCCTATTGACTGAGTTGTTACAAGTAATGATAGTTCAAGTGCCAAAATTGTTGATGCCACAAACAACTAATCCATCTGCATGAGTGAGTAAAATTGTCGAAGGAGAGTCGGGAACAAAGTGAGAAAATTGATATAATCTGGATTGATGATCTTCTTTTCCCACAGCAATAGTAGAACCATTATGCATTTCATTGATTACCATTGTATCTGGTGTGAACTCAACTCGCTTGCTAGAACTAGTGTGAGTGATCTGTTAAACATATAAGAGATTAGTTGATAAAGATGGAACACAAACATTCCTTTTCCCACATCAATAGACCCTCTCCCATGCACTTCAACAGGAGTGCAATCACCCATTAGTGTGGAAGGCATAGGACAAGGCTCTAAAGTGGTGAAACTATCTTCTTAAGAAGCCATGTGGTGTGAAGCACCCGAGTCAATAATCCAAGAATTGGGTTGTGAAGCAACAACAACTAGGGCCTTACCCTTTCCTTTCCCTTTACTCTTATCTGTGTCCTTAGAAGATCCTTCTGATGAAGTTTGTTTGATTGAATCAGGTACCTTGATATTATTCTTTTCAAGAAGATTTGAAAGGTGATCAATTTGTTTCTTTAAACACTAATGTTCATCACGACCAGGCCTCTTACAATAAGAACACTTGACCTTCTCCTTCTTAGGTTGTTCACCTTTTGATGAAGAGGTTTGATTATCTTCTTTTGAAGTAGCAGATTTATAATCTTTTTTTCTTCTCTCCTTGGTTCTTTTGTTTCTTATCTTACTTAGTAGACCCTTTTTGTTCTTTTGTGCCTTGATTAGCTAAGGCATGTGACTTAGAGGGTTTTATTGTACCCATTTGAACCAATTTGTCTTGCTCCCTAGTGAGTTCTGCAGCAAATTCATCTAGAGAAGGCATTTTGAATGTGTTACCTAGGGCACATTTTATTACATAGAATGCAGAAACAAACACTGAATAGTTAGGACCAAGCTTAGAAAGAATACTCAAGGTCAGTTGCTTATCATCTTTCTTAGTTCCACACCATTCCAACTGCAATCTTACAGACTTAAGTTTAGTGAAGAAGTCTTGTATAGTATAAAAATTGGTTGGATTCAAACCTATGATTTTATTCTCTAATTGATGACCTCTTAGCTCATCCTGCTTACCAAAGAGGTTTTCCAAAGTGGTCCACACTGCATTTGGTGTAGTGGCAGATTCAATGTGAAAAAGAAGGTCGGGAGAGACTGAGATACATAGAGTACCAAAAGCTTCATCACATTTATTAACCATTTAATCTTTTCTGCAACATCTTGAGGTTCAGTTTTAAGTCCTAGAGTAACACAATGATATCCATGTCTTTTCAGATATATTATCATCTTAGATTTCCATTCAAAGTAATTATATGGTGTTAAAAGTGGAACTATAGATGCATCCATGATAGTAGAAAATAAGATTGCAAAAAATCAAGAAAAGTGCAAGAAAGAAGACACAAGAGACACCCCCCCTTTTCACTAGTCTCATAAATCATCCCCCCCAAATATTTCAAGGTTGGCACTTTATAATTAGTGCATTTACAAGGCTTTTTATCAGATTACAATTCTTTTAAGGCACCAATGGCCAAAAAATAGAAATTTTCAATACAAATAATTTGAGACAAGATCTGAAATGAATTAGCCTTATAGATGCTTAATTTATCTCAATCCCTTTCCAACAACTATTAGTTTTTGAAAAAATAGAGTTGTGAGGAGAAAGATATGACTAGTTGAAGAGAAAAAGAAACAGCTGATACAACCTTTAATATATAATAGAAAAAGGAAAAAAATTTCAATTAGACCTGCAATAATGGATAGTGCTCATTTCCATCTTTCCGTCAAGTATTTGTTTGCAAAAATCTGACACCCGAGGCAAAATTTGTGCAACTTTTAAGAAAGGTTGTTGAATTTGCCTGTTAGAAAAATGGCTTAGGCCCTATTCAAGCTTGATTTCTGCAACAAATATTAATTTTTTGGGAACACCATCAAAAACCCAGAAGTTTTTTGATGCTAGGAAGAAAACCCAAAAAATGTTTTTCCTTAAAATAAACAAAAGTTGGAACACTAAAGATAAAATGAAAACAGCTAAAGTAAAAAGATTTTACTCTATTGTCTTTTTACTGTGTCCTCCAAACTCTGATTTGGTGAAGTAAAAGTCACTTTTGACTTTCTCAATCCTTCTGGACACTTTGGAAATACTTATTAAGCTTCCAATATTACCACAAAGTTGTAATCACCCAGATCTTACAAGAACACATACGTGTAAACCAGATTTAACTAGAAGCTATTTTCCTTTAAATTGTTTTGATTCTCCAGGTCACACGAGAATGCAGGAGAAGAGCATACTTAGTTTTTAAGGAAAATATTAGATATCTAAAAGTCTCAAATCCCTCAAATAAATCAGAAAAAATAATGATCTATACCAAACAACAAGCTCTGATACCATGTGAGATTCCGTGAGAAGTGAGAACTGAGCAAAGATTTGATGTCCGTCATAGATCACATGCAAATCATCAAGCAACGGATGATCGAAGATCAAAATAGCTGAATGAAGATAATTTTGATATGAGAGAGAAATAGAGACAAAGAAGAGAATTTGGAGAAGACTCTTACTGAGCTATCACTGAACTTATGAAGGTGAGAATATAGTGTTTATTATATAGAAAATATAAGCATATACATTCAAGGGGTGCATTCATTCCTATTCCCCATAAAAAGTGTGAGGTTTTAGCTTCTTGGTAAATGCCAAAACATGTGGCATAACCTCCTTACATGAAGACAGGAAAGGAGTTGAGAAAGTTGGCACATAACGCCAAAAGAGGGTGTGTAACCCAACTACCCCATAAGCCACTTAGGAAATGACAAAATAGTGGTTATGAGAGGTGGCACAATAGGCCAGAAGAGGGTGTGTAACTCAACTACCCATGTGTGGTGGAGAGTTACACATGTAGCTGAAGTATTTCACCACGTGTCCTCATATAAACCACTCCTATTAACCTAAGCAAGCTTAAATAATATATGTGTAGGAAAAATAAATACCCCCTAACATAAGGAAAATAAAAACCCACACTAACAATTTCCTTCTACAGAGGTTAAAAAAAGAAATGACCCCCCCTCGAATTTATGAACAAAACATAAAAGGTACTTTAATTGATAATAGGTCAGGTCTTAACATTTTTATTGTTGACTTATTGGATAAGATAAATTGGGGTTATTCTTCTATTAGACCTGATCTTCTTTGGTTTTGTGTCTTTGATAATTTTCTTAGAGAGTCACTTGGTATAGTCATTTTACCTATCAAAGTAGGACCCATGACTTTACCTACGTCTATTCATGTCATGCCAAACCATCTTAATTATAATCTCCTTCTAGGTAGACTGTAGATTCATGCTATGAAATTTGTTCCTTCTACCCTTCACCGCACAATCAAATTCATATATAACAATGAACTTCACATAATCAAGGTTGATCCTAATCTTTATAATCTTATTCATGATGAAGTGGGATGCATTTCCCCCTTTAATACTATGATTCCTTCAACAACTCAATCTCCTACAAACGTAGCTTCCTTAAGAAATATTTGAGTACATTAGTCTTTATGTCTGCCTTCAATGGGTATAAGATTCCTCAATCTAAGAATGAGTCCTTGAAGGACCCTTATGTGTCATTTATCAAAGCTTCTTCTAAATCAATTCCCACCTCTCCTTTCAACACATGTCTTGATGATGATGGGGGTTCATTAGACTTTGACAATAAAACTAAACCGTCTCCTCTAGACATTTCAACACATATATATGATCATACGCATGGGTACAATGGGCGAAGTGTAAAACAAAGTGTTGACAATTATGAGAAATGTACATCACACTTTTCAAAGAAGGGTTAGGTTTCCCAAATCCTCCTTTGTCAACATCCCCTCCTCCATTGTCTAATAAATCTAATACATTTATGGTAGCAAGTTAAGGGTTTAACATAACACTTCACTAAAAACAATGTAAGGATCATAAATGCTTCTTAAGTATTAAAGTTGAACATAAATCACTTGATAACATAAGTTTAATTCACACTATGTCGAATTGACACTGGAAAAATATTTAAAATTTATATCCCAAAGGATAGGTATGGAATAATTGAGAGCAACAAATATAAAAAACGAGAAGGACAAGTGACTTATTAGTATTTTTCTATAATGTTGAATTTGGAATCTTTGACACACTACTACAATGATAAAATATTAGAAGTAAATATTTAACACAAAAAATATATTTAGATCATAAAATATAGATTTTCTAAGGTTCTTGTTGCTTAGAACAAAATTGTGCTTGTGGTCTTGTTTTGAAACTAAGCTACCCACATAGCCTAGTCTATCTAAAGTGCTTTTACTCTTTATTATTTTTGGCTAATGTGATTCTCTTATCTATGCCTACATTTGTTTCTAATATTTGTTCATAATGAGAATATGTTATGAGTGTTATTATAGATAGTGAGAAGATCGTTGACTTCTTTGATATCAATCAAGTCTTCTTATTCATGTACAGAGATTGGAATCATGATAAGTAGTGATGTAACATGCTAATAGAATAGCAACTCGTATAACTAAAACTAAAACAAATGTTACAACATATAAATTATACAAATCTTTTGTGATATAAATCAATAATTTAAAATGACTTGGAATGATGTCCTTAAATACAATCTCTAGTTCAAGATGTCTACCTAATAACAATCATACTCTAAGAATGCAACTTCGGAAGTTGTAGTTTTTAATTGCAAATTGATAGAACTAAGTTGTAGGCCATGATCATTAAGTGTAGCCTAATCCAACAAATATTTTATGAATATGGATCATTCATTATTCAAACAACAAATAAATTAATTTGAATGGTAATTAAAAATTAAAGTCAATTAATATACTTGATTAAATAAAAGGAAAACACACATTTATGACATGAATAGAAAATACATCAAAGATAGAAGATAAGGATAAATGAAATGATAGCATTTTTATCAAAAACCTTTCTATGAATATGATAGATGGTGAGAGCATAAAATTGCTATACTTGTATAACACGTTAAATCTTAAAATTGAACATTCAAAATAAAAACCAAACATGTCTTATGAAACATAAAATCACAATAAAATATTCCTTACCACTACAAATAATTATGAAAGCAAACTTAATTTTTTTGAAATAAAGCAATATTTATCACAATAAAATATTCCTTACCAGTACAAGTAATTATGAAAGCATAAAATCACTAAACTTGTTTAAAAATTAAATAAAACATAATTACTTTTAACTGACGAAAAGGAAGAATAAAATAATACATAACAAAAGGCAGCCAAAAAGAAATAAAACATAAATGCCTATAGTTGGCTCAAATTTCGTGTCAGTTCTTTACTCCATGAACTCCAAGCTAGCTGGGATGAATCTGAACCATTCACATCCCGCAAATTTAGCTGATTTAGGTACGTACTGAACATCAAATACGGCTAATGGGTCATTCTTGTCGGGCCATGGCGGCCATTAAAATAGGCATTATTCGTTAAATGGCATAACGTAACGCTGAGCTATGATTACTTGCACAATTCACCATCTATTAAATTCGCTGCTTTTAAATAAAATATACCAAGGCAGCATTTTTCGACCTATGTGCAAAAGCCTGTTTGTTGAAATATTCAATCTTGCGATCCGTGCTTGAATAGGGACAGATTTGTTGATGATGGGAAGACTTTTCGTATACCGCACTCACCGGAAATAGGTACACCATTGAATTAGACATTAATTTCAACCATCAGTTATGATACCATTCCCCACTAATAGCTATTATTAGATTATAAATATCAATACTTACTTGCATAAGCAAGTATTCAGTGCACTCAGCCCTCGACAGTCAGAAAATATGGTTTTCTGCCTTTGATTACTGCAAAATTTGCTCCTGCAACTTTGCTGACCAGAAAAAGTAGACGGCATTCGATTTTCAGAATGTCGTTATGTTCAGCGTATTTTTCGATGGTGTCCGCAGTTGTGCTCCTTACATTCCTTGCCTTCTTTGATGCTTCAGCGAGAGCACACGTTCATCACTCCACATTTGTTGTATGTTCTTCGTATCTCTTTGGATTAGCTGCTTTGAACAATTATTATTAGAATTTAAGTTCTAGCACAGAATAATTACGCAGAAAGCAGAGCTATTTTCCTAGGCAAGCTAAGGAGACTCAAGTAGTTAAAATGATTTTTTAATTTGCTTAGGTGGTTCATCACGCACACAGAATGCAGAGTTGTTATTTTTAAATACAGGATAAGTAGATTCATTATCACAATTTTTTGATTTATTGCTGTTAATTAGGTGATTTAGTGGTTTGGTGGTGTGTATTTGAAGTTTTGATATGTTTAGATTGTTCATCTGACATCACATTAATAAGTGGGTATTATTGAAAAAATCAATGTTATTTTAGGTGGATAATTAGTATGTAGCATTTAAACCAACAGTGAATTAGTTTATTCATTATCCTAGACATGTTAAGGAGATTCCTCATCTTAATCTTTTGATTTATTGGTATTGAGTAGCTAACGGATTTTTAATTTGTGATATTCGATTTATTGGTATTGAGTATCTAACGGATTTTTAATTTGTGATATAGCTGGTTTGGTTTATACAAGACATTCTAGGTTTTGATTTGTTGGTGGCTCATCTGATATCACGCTAGGAAGTGGATCTTACTGAAAAAGACTGATTTCAGATGACCCACCTAATTAAGTGATACTTATCTGCTAATTGAACCACCCTTGATTTAATTTATTCATAATCTACTAGTGTGATTTCCCATAAACCACCTATATTAAATCAATGTTTAGAATATGGTGATCTTTAAACAGCCGGAGTTTAATCTAAACGTTGATGATATTTTTTTTGATGCTTCTAAATCTTCTATACTCAGCATCTTGTTCATTAAGACAGATAATAGCAGATTTCTGGTAGGTAATACTGAGGATATATTTTTGCTTTGGATTTGGCCAGATTGAATCGACACCTATTACTAGGCTATGCCAAACGTATAGCAGAGTCACAGTGAATGGAGAGTTCCCTGGTCCAACTCTGTATGTACATAATGGCGACAGTGTTAGAGTTAAAACAATCAACAAATCCAAGTACAATGCCACCATCCACTGTTAGATCTTGTCTCTCAGTGCTTCACAGTCACATGTCACACTTCTATGCTGCTATACGGCCGTTTCTTGGCGTATGTAATATTCATAGTAAATGACATTAATATCATTAATTGTATATAAAAATCCTGCTATATATAGACCGTTTCTTATGCACAACGTTTTCAAATTCCGTTTCATTGCCCATACCTTTTCATTTTTCTGTTCGTGGTAACAAACTGGTTGCAAACGTTTGTTTTTCAGGCATGGAGTGAGACAGATTCGCACAGCATGGGCTGATGGAGCAGGGTATATAACTCAATGCCCGATTCAAGCAGGAGGAAAATATACGTACAAATTCAGGATTATTGCACAGGAGGGAACCTTGTGGTGGCATGCCCATGTCTCTTGGCTGCGTGCAACAGTTCACGGAGCAATAGTTATCTATCCAAAGAAAGGAAGCTCTTATCCGTTTCCTCAACCCTATTCAGAGTTTCCCATCGTGCTAGGTGATCAAAATTGTTGAAATGCTCTGTTTTAGACTAATATCCTGTTTTATATCAGTTCCCTGTTTTTATGAAAAGAAGTTTGCTGAAAATAAACTACTGTTTAGAATTAAAAATGAAGAAAGCTTTATAAATTATTCTGATTAGGGTTCAGATTCTTGTAAGGAAGGGAAAATAAAATCATTAAGCATATCTTGATACAATATGAGACGACGAAAAGAATCAAGGGTGCTTTATAAATTGTTAATAGCTTTCTTTTTCTTCTTTTACATATACATTTGTTTTTTACTAATATAGTATTTTATTTTAATATAGTATTTTATTTTGCATATACAAGTCAAAACCATCCCCACAACCACAAAGTAGGGCATGACCAACAAGGACACAATAAAGCTCAAACAATCAAGATAAATCTAGATTTGAATAAAAAATAGGTAACTTCAAACCTAAAGACATGGCATGCAAAAGAGAAACCTTCTTATGAAGACACTTCTTCCTAAGTTGTACAACAATCCATGAAGAGCCATTATAAAAAAAAAAAAAAAAATTGATAGGGGAAAGAGGCCCCGTTAGAAAGGACGCCACTAGAAAAAGAACAAGGTGGAGAAGAAATCATCTAAGCTAAGACCTTGTCATCAAGGACCATGGATGAAGCAAAAGTCAGTCATTAGAAACAACCAACTAAGCAGGGATAGTTTTAGGAACAATAAAGGCAGTATCTTGAATCGTTGGAATGACACAAGAAACAGTTTTAACTAATATAGATATTTTATTGTCAGCTTATTTTACTTTAAAATTATTTAAGACTTTATTTATTTATTTAAATTTTTTACCAAAAAAAACATTTACTTAAGAGTTATATTAAATATTAAAGATTTAGGATATTTTATTTTAGTAGTATTTTTATATTAGTCTATTTAATTTACATTATTTACTTTATTTCTATTTAAAGTGTTATTGTTATTTATGTAGAGTTATTATTTGTCTAAAATACATTATATTTTAACAATTGAATGTGAAGCAATAGATTGTTTTAAAAAATCAAGATATTGTATTGAATTATATACGTAGAAGTATTTTTTATCAACAATGTTTCAATTCCTATCACTATCAATATATCCAATAAGTTCAAGCTTGATGTTTTCCCTTCAAGATCTATGTAAAACATCTTTGGCATGTTTACTTTAATGAAATAAAATTTAGTTCTCATAAAAGATTTGATTATCTTGGACCTGAACCGATCAACTCCAATTATTCGTTCACTCTTATTTTGAATTTTTTAATTGTAATTTTATCATCTCTATTAAAAATCAAACCATCAATACATAAACAAACTATCCATTTTTATTTTTGTTTAATTAAGTATTTGAGTGCTTAAAAAATCCATTCTCAATGTGGCTATACCATGCCCTAGGCATTTGCTTGATGCCATATATTTTTTCCTTTAAATTATACTCTTTTCATTCATATCCTTGTCTAATCCTTCCAATTCATGATCTCTTCTTGTAACACCTCTATTGGAAAACCAAAATTAGCATTCATCTATCATATTTTTTATTTTGTAGAGTTGTAAATTCTAGAATCATTTCTATTGTGTTAAGCATTTCCACATACATTTTTATTACTTGGTTGAAATGTTACATATTCTATGCATTGTAATTTTCTATATTCTCAACGTTTACTTCTAATTTAATTGTTTAAGTAGTGTTTAAAAACATTTTGTTTTTTAAATTATAATTGCTATATCCAGTATCAAAATAAAACAAATTATTTATAATAATTTCAATAACACTTGAAGTAATATAAGAACCTCCCCCACCTCAACATTGGATGGCTAAAGCTGAACTTTGATGGGTCCTCCTGTGGTAACCCGGGTTAGGAAGGAGGGGGTGGTGTGATCAGGGATCCATGTGGTCACTTGATCCTTTCTTATGCTACCAACCTTGGTGTCCAAACCTCAAGCATAGCGGAAGTTTTGGTCGTGTTTCACAGGCTTGATGTGGCAAGAGAGATGGCCATTTCTAAACTCATTATGGAAGGTGATTCTTATAATACCATTATGATGCTTAATGAAGAAGCTACATCAAACTGGAAAGCTACTCGCTACTTCTGTCATTGACATGTGTCACTTCCTCTCTCTTACATTTGATGAAGTCAAATTCTGCCCTGTGCAATGCAAGAGGAATAGGGTGGTAGATAAATTACCCAGGATAGGCACAATGGTTAATAATTTGAAAGTTTGGCTCCAAATGGATGAGGTACCTCTTGATGCTCATGCCATGATTTCAAATGAATTATTCATTAATGATGTGTAATCCCAAGGCTTCTTTTATAATATTTTGCATTCTTACCCTTGCCTAAGTTCCAAGTTGGTTAAGGTGGCGAGATTTTATTTTTGCGGTTACCTACCACAGTTATTTTTCAAACCTGTTGCTTTGACATTGTGGCCTTTGGGTCTACAAAGATGGGAGGATATTTGAATTAGATTGAACCAAATGGGTTTTGTGAGTTCAAAAAGAATGGCAAGTTGTGGGGAAAGGTTATCTAGGGAAATCTACACTTGTATGTGGAGAACATGGCTAGACATGACCCTAAACTCTCTATTGCCTTTGTTTAAGCCTAGAACAATGACACTGTGAAGCTAGGAAGTGTTACTTTTGAGGTTACTGAGCAGATCATTGTGAACATTACTGGGTTGGCTCTGGATGGTGTCACCTTCCCTAAAAAACCCAAAGAAGATTACAAGGAAGACTGTGATCTATTTTTTCAACCTTGTGAAGGGGTCTCCAAATTGCAAAGTGGTTACAATCGTGAAGAGATCTTGGGTATATGGAAAGAGGTTGCCCTACTCTTAATGAAATAATTCACACTTGATGGTAGGAAGAGGAGATTTCACCTTCAACTTTTCCCTATGCTAAACCATCTGTGCGGTGGGGTAAGGATGAACTTCCCTTGTTGGGTTTTGCCTTCCCTGACTCAATCTATTTCTAGGGCTATTGCTAAAGGAAAACCCCCTTGCACCAAGGTTTTATTCGTAGGTTTTATTATTTACACTTGGACCAAAAGCCCTCATGTGGGGTCCCTACTGATGAAATTGGGTCCACTTTTGATCCTAATTTGTATGTTGACCTCATTGTATCTCCATCCAACTCTGCCAAAGTATCCCATTCGGGCCCTAAATTTCCCACTAGAAAAAATCCCGCTCACATGGCCAAATTCAGGGCCATTGTTGCTTCTAAGAGGACCTTATTGAGGAACCCTCATTGGAGGAGCATACGGAGGTGGATATTATTGAGGATTCGGAGTCTGATTCCATTTCCTCTAAGGAATCGAACTCCCTTGAAACCATGGGTTTTGATTGGTCCCCTACCAATAATGTTGTTGATGATGCTAACCCTCCCTCCCCCCCTGGCAAACACTCCCCCCACTAAGCCCTTGAGCTCTATCACTGTCCTCACCAAGCTTGTGAAGGATATCCATGATGATGTGCAAAGGTAGGATGCACTACTCAAGTGGCTTTTTCAGGCTGATGAATATTGATATTAGGAAGATTAATAGGTTGGAGGTGCTTGTTGAAGTCGAAGCTAAGGTTAATACCTAGGTTGAGGGTGTAGATGACAATAGAGTCTGGAAGGCAACCAATGATTTCATTGGTATTGTGGGCAACTAAGACAAGATGAAAGGGAGATTTGATGACCTGGATGCTAAGATGAAACTGATGGGAACAAAAGCTAAGTTGGAAGAAATTTGGCATGCCCAGGAGACCCTTAATTCTAAATTTAAGGTGGCTAGCTCGGCCTATAAGAATGCAACCAATTTGCACTCCTCTCTACTGGCTTTTCAGACCATTCAAGATAAGCTCAACAAGATAAGAAAGAAGAAGTGAAAGCTTTCAAAGGCCATGATTGTTGGTGCTGGTCCTTTAGAGTCTATGGTAAAATCTACCCTAGATTCAACTCTAGTTTCTTCTTGCTCTAGGTTTGGGTCTTCTAAAAAGGTGTCATTTTTTTATAAATTTTTAAGCTTATGCTAGGATTGAAATGATAAAAGTTCTCCCATGTATTTGGCCATTCCATTTTGCCTTTCATGGGTGGTTGTGCTAGTTTTTATGTTCTCTGTATTTTGTTCTTGGTTCTATTATTGCCAATATTTTAGTTTTTGTGCTAGTTCTCAGGTGTCCCTGCTAGTTTTTTGCTATGTTTTAGTGGGGGGTTTTTGACTAGTTGTTCACCCCTCATGCGCTCCAAGTGTCGGTTCACAGATCTGTAATGGCACGAGCATATCATGCTTTTATTAATCAAAACACTTGAAGTAATATAAACATGCAAACATGTTCTTCATTTTTTATTTTATTTTAAAAATGTGCACTCTACTTATTTAAGTAATATGCTTCTTCCAATAATGAGTACATTTTTCAATAATGGTATTGGACATGTTTGGCTTATCACACCTTTGATCTCTCTTTTATGCATAAATGTTTCTCCTTCCTATTTTACCTACTTCATGATAGTTTCAATTGTTTCTTCCTTCTCCATTATAATTGTTTGCCATGTCTCTTGGAAATCCTCTTCCTCCTCTATCTTTATTTTTCATCTTTATACAGACTTAGATGTGTTCCTCACTAAAATTTCACTCATTTATGTTTATCCTTTGTTTCCTTTGAGGTGACATGATTTAAATACTTACTGAGGGGGGTGTTTTGTTATATTTTTATTTTTTTGGTGGTATTGTAAAGTTCCCATAAGCTCTTCTTCAATCACTATTTTTGACAAGTTCTATTCCTTTCATGGAACAACAAATTGAATCAAACTACCTTTTGTTAAAAATAAATTTATTAAGTATGAATCTTTCATTTGTGAGTTTAAAAAAAATCCTCAACATTTATATTTTTTATTAATATTACTTTGGTAGTGTCTTGATACACATTTTTGCAAAGTATAGCACATTTCCTTGGACATACTTATTTCTAAACCTCTTAGAATTATATTGACAAATAAATTACTTGTTGCATATAGAACTTAACTTTATCATGCCTCTTTTACTTTTCTTAAAGATGATCATTTTTTTGAGTTAAGTCTATTGTTATTTTTTTCTCGTTTACTTGACTAAGTCTTGTAAATCTTGTAAACAAAATAATTTTTCATCCCAATGCTCTAATAATTATGGTTTCTTCTTTTTCAACTACCAAGTTTTTAGTTGAGGGAAATTATTGATAAAAATAACAATCGTAAATTAGATATAAAAAGTCTAATCCATTGTTTAATGAGTGTGACCTTATATCGATTTGCTGAAATTATACATTTCCATTCTATATAAGATGTGCTATTTTAAATTAATTCTTTATTTAATATTAAAAGAGCTTATTAAAAATATTCTTTTATTTAAATTTCAAGAACAAATAATAATGCATTATATATAGTACTAATTATAATTTTGGCATAAAATGTGTAAATTTTTTTAAATTATTAAACTTTCTTTGTAGATAATTTTATGTAATAGTTCAATAGTTTTTAAATTATTAAACTTTCTTTGTAGATAATTTTATGTAATAGTTCAATAGTTTTTAGAAAAAATAATATATTATAAACTATTATACATTATAAAATGTTCTCACAAGTTAAATATATTTTTCTTAATATAATTATACAAAAAAAATTGAGACACTTGATAATATTTTAATAAAAATTGAAAAAATATTTATGTTTTTTTTTTTTTGCTATGTTCTATCCTTTCATAAATATAGATGAATTTTTTTTGAATGAATTGATAACTATCGAGATTACAACTCAGGTTTTTTAAAATAGAAACAAAAATAAAAAAATACCTAGTTGTTATGTTGAGAGACATTTAGTGGCAATAGAGCATGGATTGTTGTGTTGAGATCATATACATAGAAATTAAATACAATTTTTTTTTTGAAAAATGCATATAGCGTCTATATTGACGTTAGATGTAAATATAAATTACATCATAATATTGAGAGACTAAAAGAATATAAGGCTAAAAAAGCTCGAACAGAGAAACCTAATAGGGGAGAACAACTCAACTCTGAGTGTGCAAATAAAACTAGAATACAATTGATATATTTTTAAAATTATAATATCTCAACAATAAAATAAAATAAATCTAGGGATGCCCCCACAATGTAGTGGTTAGCTATGAGCCTCCAGAAAAGCTAAAAAATACTGCTTTGGCCGTGACTTATAAAAAAATAAAAAATAAATAAATCTCAATTAATTTAAGTTTTATGTGTTTATATATATGTTGTAAATAAAATAGTTGCTAAGCAAAATAAACTAACTCTTTAATAAATAGAATTTAATATCTAACATTTTTTTAAATGTGTTTTCTAATACAAGCTTATTGTTTAGATAATATTTTACTTTTCTAACTTTTGAATGTTTACTTTCTTTAAACTAATTAGAATTCATTCAATCTAGTTGCTATAAATATATGATATACAATGCTAAACAAAGTTATGTATCCATATAAAATTCACAATTATGTTGTAAAGTACTTTTTTAATAGGATTAAGATTTAAAACAAAAGTTAGTTGTTGAATTTTAATAATATATTATAAATTATATTGCTCACATATAGTTTATACCATTGCTAGTATTTATGTTTTTTGAACTTCAATGATAGAACACTTTAAATATAAAATAAGAGGTATTAGGTTGAGCTCATAGTTGGTTCATAAATAATTTTACATGGTATAAAAGTCAATGTCGAAAAAACTAGACCAAGCTAGGATCCATAAGCACTTATAGCTTGGCTCAAGGGGGATGTTGGAAAATGAGTCACACCCACATGAAGATGGACCAACATCCATGAGGGCTTGTAGTTATGAGGCTTGAAGTTTAGTGGTAGAACAACCTAGCAACAAATGGGATGTCCTAGATTCAACACTTAACTGATCCATGAAAAATTTAATAGTGCAACTATCCTAAATCTTGATGATGTTCTAACCAATTTTAGATTCTATAAAGTATATTTAAATAAGGACAAGAAACCCTACCAAAATTCTATTGATGGAATTTCTAATTCCTTATTACATGATTTAAAAGGTACTTTAATGTAATTTAATTTTATACCCTAATGCACATACAAGGAAAAATTAAAAGACCCAACAATTCAAAACAAATATTTTACCAACCTATTCACCAATTCAAATAAAAATCTATCTATTCTCCAATTTTTCAATTGAAAAGGGCATTTGTGCATTTCTTTTGGTTTAATTCAAGCTCAATTTTTTAAAAAAAATTCCACCCCAAAAAATGCAATTTCATTAAACATTAACATATATGTAAAATCAAAGCTCTCATTGATGAGAACTATATTAATAAATAGCAAGTTGAGTATTTCATGATCATAAGGGCTCCCTCAATATTCAAATATATAATCTAATGATTTTTTTTTTTCATTTTTGGTAGAAGTAACAAGCATTTAGAATTCAGATTGAGTAAAAAAGAAAGCTTTCTCATTTCCATTTCATCTTATTTTAATTGCTATAAGTTTGTTCATGTTTATCTTGTTTTAATATATTATATCAAAATAAACAAAATATGGATAGTGACATTAAATTTAACACAATAAAGGATGGTACAAACTTATCAAAATTTTGAAGTTTCTATATGGTTAAGTTTTATTTGAGCATATTAAAATAAGAGATAAAATGATAAGTTATCAAAAGTTTTAGGTTGAATAGGGAAACATAGGTCTTAGCTATCAAGAACTAGCTCTTTGTCTATTGACAATTATCTCTTTATTAAAATGTTCTTTATATGATAGCTAATTTTTATTCTTAATAATCAATGTCAAGAGCAATGAAATTGTCATTTTCTAACCAACTAGGAGCACACTTTTCATGAGGCTATGACTAGATAGAACTTCTATGAAACTATGCAAACCAGCCATGAGTATTATGTTTGAATTCCTATGTTGGGGTAAATAAAAATCATGAGAATCATGTCCACAATGATTTTGAATATGCTAATGTCAACAATCTTAAGGAGAGAGGGAGGATAGGAGGACTAAAACTATTCTATTTATCAAGAAGTACTTGTAAGTGATCAATGTCAAGCACAACTTTATTAACTTATACTTGTATATTCATCAGACCATTAGAAAAAATCATAAGTTTATTACACATTAAAAAAAGGTGAGTTATGTAATTCATAATCACCTTCAACATGTAAACATAATATGGAGTAAGTTTTTTTTTAATTCTTTTTCAGTCAAAAGAAATTACAAGCATTAATAACTAACAAGTAGTAAAAAAAGAAAGCTTGTTTATTTCCATTTCATTTTATGTTAATTTCAATAAATAAGTTTGTTCATTTTTATCCCGTTTTATTGTTTTCTATGTACATAAAAAACGAATACAGATAATGACATCAAATTCAATAAAATAAAAGATGGTAGAAATATACCAAATTTTGAAGTTTCTATATGGTTAGGTTTTAGCTAAACATATTAAAATATGATATAAAATGACAAGTAAACAAATTATTAAGTAATTAAAATTACAAGTTGAATAGAAAAAGATAAGTCATAATTATGAAGAAGGTCTTAGCTATTTAGAACTAGCTCTTCTTTACTAATATATTCTCTATTTGGTAGCCAAGATTTATTCTTGGTTTAAGACACAATCAATAAAGCAACAAAATTTTCACAAAATTTTCACTATCTTATAAATTAGGAATACCCTTCTCATGAGGTTGTGACTAGATAGATCACCAATGGAGCTTTAGAAACCAGCCATGAGTATTAAGTCCGAAGTTTTATATTAAGATAGATAAAAATCATGAGAATCATGTCCACACACATTATGAATATGCCTATGCCAACAACATCAAAGAAGGGACTAATCTTTGTGAGAAGGAAAAGTTTGTAGAACTTTGGCAACACAAGATGCATTACTCTACTCATTAAGAAGTATATGTAGGTGAACAACCTTAAGCACAACTTAATTAACTTGTAAGTTAATAAGAATACTGAATTACGTATTGAAGTGAGTCTAATTTGTAAATTGGTTATTTTAATTTATTTTTATATTCTTTAGAGATCCATAATATAACCTACCTTTATCAAACAGGAGAATGGTGGAACAAAGATCTTGAAGTAGTCAAAAGGCTCTCAATTCAAATAGGAGGTGCACCTAATATATCCGATGCCTTTCTCATCAATGGTCAGCCGAGAGATCTCTATGCTTGCTCCAAATCAGGTATAGAGTACTTTTTAGTCACAAATAAAACTCTAATGTTAGGGAGTCAACATGGAATTGATAAACTAACTGTTTGCATGCAGGAACAACTAAAATCCCCGTACACCGAGGAAAAACATACCTTCTACGTATTGTCAATGCTACAGTCAATAATCACCTCTTTTTCAAGATTGCATCACACAATCTCACAGTGGTAGCAGTAGATGCTTACTACACAAAACCATACACAAAAGACATAATGCTTATAACCCCTGGCCAAACTACAAGTGTTCTTCTCACAGCCAATCAAGCAATAGCCAAATATTACATTGCTGCCAATGTATACACTACCCAATCTATTGGATTCTTTGATAACCACAACAACTACCATTCTTAGCTACGTGGGTTCCCAGTCTTCTGCCACCCCACCTCTTCCACAGTTTCCAACATACAATGACACTGCAACTGTCACTAAATTTAATAAAGGATTATGAAGCCTAGCTTCACTAGATCACCCAATAGAAGTTCCCCAGAGCATTGATGAGAAACTCCTAATAACCGTAGGACTTGGTTTATTTCCCTATCGAACTAATGTGACCACCAACTGTCAAGGCCCTAATAATACCAGAATAACTGCTAGTATGAAAAATGTATCTTTTGTCCTGCCACATATAGCCATACTTCAAGCTTATTATTGTGGTATTAATGGTGTCTTTACCATTGATTTTCCTTCAAACCCACCAATTGTGTTTAATTATACAAGTGACAATATACCCAGAAGTCTTTGGTCACCAATCACTGGAACAAAAGTTAAAGTGCTAAATTATAATGCTACAATTCTGGTGGTGTTCCAAGCAACGAATATCTTCTAGCCTGATGACCATCCAATGCATATTCATGGTTTTGATTTTTATGTTGTGGGAGAGGGCTTTGGTAACTACAATGCTCGAACAGATCCTCTCACATTCAATTTGATTGATCCACCAGAACGGAATACTATGGGAGCTCCTGTTAGTGGGTGGACTACTATCAGATTCAAAGTTGATAATCCAGGTGACAAAACATATAGCTTTCAATTATTCTCTCAAAATTTAATGATGCATATCTTCAAATTAAAAGCTGAAGAATATGTGAAAAAACCATGTTTTTTTTGTGGGTGTTTGGTTTGTGCACTGTCATTTTGATGATCATCTAACTTGGGGATTGAATATGGCGTTCGTGGTGAAGAATGGCCATGGTCATTTGGCAAGATTGGAGCAGCCTCCTTCTGAATTGCCAAGATGCTAGCTCTACAAACCATGTCATCTCAATCAGACAGTAGTCGTTAATTTAATCACCACGACGCAATATTATTGTAATGACTATTATTTAACTAGTTATTAATAATTGTATTGGATAACAAATTGCAAATTAGGAGTTTTATTTTTTTAAACTAAATTTGCAAATTAAAATAATTACAAATACTTTTCAAATGAATTGTTTTGAATTTATTTGGTTAAAAATTGAAATTGACCTCTAAAGAATTAATATATTCATAATGCATATGGTGACAATTGTTAGGTGATACTTAACATAATTTAAATAATTTCAATAGTCATTTCCAAACTTATTTATCCTCCTAAGTCATTATGACAAAAGAACATAATTTTATTAAAAAATATTACTATTGTTCAAACATATACTTTTTAAACTATTATAAAATTATTTTCAAAAATGTAATTGTATAAATTTTTATATGATTATTTTAAAAGTTTGAATTTCTATTTTTTCGATGATTTTTTTGTCTTTTAGTCATTTTAATAATTTAAAATAATTTAATATTTTTTGAATTACAAAGTTAAATATTTTTCATTTGATAAATAAAAAAGTGTTTATATTGCATTTTGATATTATTTTTAGTAAAGTGGAGTTTATAATTAATATTATGTAATGTGAAAAAATAATCTAATATTAAAATAATAATTAAGATTTAGATTTAGGGTTAAGATTTTTATAAGTGAATTTGGTTATTGGTTAGAAGGGGACAACCCATAGATATAGAATGAATAAATAATAAGCTTTCAATTAGATATTCTAATGAAAGGTCTTTGTCAAAGTCTTCAGAAGGGAAAAGAAAACCCAAGTTGAGAATATAGATATAAATAAGGGGCATTGCATTAACAAAATTATACTAAAATATAAGGGATCACAGAAAGATCTATCTATGAGCAATTTTATTTTTTCTCATGAAACCTTTGTATGCAACTTATCATGAGATTGAATGGACATAAAATAATTACCAACCTCCTTTCTGGTGGCCTTCTTTCTTTGTTTGGCTTAAGTATTGTTATTTGTATTTTCTATTAGAGCCCCTCAATTTGGTATCTTTTTTCTTCAATAGGTTCATTAATTTTAGGTCTATTACCAAAAGAAGATATCATAATTTTATGACAATGATGAGGATTAATTTTCTCCAACAATAAATTCCTTTGCTAATTTGTCACATGGCTTCAACTCATTAGAAAAAATAGCCTTTCTTAGGACATTGTCATCAACATCCTCTTGTGCAAGAGGACAAATGTGTTGATGACTAAGGTTATCTCCTTTCCACCAAGTATATTGCTTCTATAACTCAATAATATTTGTCGAATGAGATTATTTGGAACATTCCTTTGTTTTATGTCATGTAGCATATCATGGTCTACACTTAAAGGCAATTCCTTAATAGTCTACAGTTTGAGTATAATTCTTAGGGCTATCTTAAATCTTGACCTCAATAGGATGGGACTGAGTAAGATCTATAACCATAAGAAATCATTTGAATGTGAAGGAGGGGAATAGAGTAAAGGAAGAATGGTCTTTTGAAGATGTATGTTTAGAAATGTATTTAGAAATGAACTTATTGATGGAGTGTAAACATGAAGGTCCCCAAAAATCCAATGGTAGATCTAGTAAATACACCCAAACCAAACTACTAGAAAAGTTTTGTATGAAGGAGTTAAAATCTAGATACCATGGCTTCATATCCAAAAATGAAATATTCTAGTTCCAAGGCCTTTTTTGTTGTAGGTTTTCTCTCTCCCCAAAGAGCTCACATGTAACATAGAAGAATCCCTTAGTTTAAATTCCTATATAAAGTCCATCATCCAATAATGATTGTAATTTATTTAAATCCCATTCATTCAAATTTGTCAAACTTGGCTAAAAATTAAAGCAGTGAAATATAAGAGAATATTTTTTATGTAATTCCTTGTTCTCCATAGCAAGATCACTGAGATAAATTATAGGTGCATGATCACTAAGAACTATTGGAGGTGATCTACCCTATAAATTTTTCTTATTTCCAATCTACAAACCCCCTATGAAACCCCTCTATGACACATCAAACTTGGTGAATTAATCTAATCATGACCTTGTTTGTTAATGAAATTTTAAATGTGGGCCAATGTTGAAGTTTTGAATGACATTTGAGCACCTTGAAGCTAGAATCATTATTTCCAATTGACAATCTAACAAGATTCAAAGATGACTATCGAGGTATAGCTTCCATTATTCTCCCATGATTAAATGATACATAACTTGAAATTGGAAATTGAAGGCTATGTGAAAATTAGTGAATGACTATTATTTTTATAGGCATTTGTTTTGTGCATTTTCATTTTGATATCATCTTGTTGGAATGTGAAGTCAATTAGGACTCTTCTTCCATATGTGTCATACAAGTTATCTTCAATTAGGACCCTCATTCCATATGTGTCATACAAGTTGTCTTCAATTAGGACTCTGCTCCCATATGTGTCATACATGTTGTTGTGTGAGTCATACTTACTATATTTAGTAAGTTGTCTCCAACTAGGACTCTGCAACTTAGTTGTGTTGACTAAGTAAATTATTAAGTGATTCATAGTAGAATCAAGTTGGACTCTATATGTGTCAACCTTGTAGACGATTGAGAGCCACATATAGGCTTACTCAATAATATGACTATAGTGGTGGCATTAGAAGGGTTAGAGGTGGAAAATTTGAGAACTTAATTATAGCATTAAGTTTCTCAAATTTGTTTATATATAGAGTAGCTTTCCCTCCTTTGGAAAATAAGGCCACAACGGTTTTGACATTGTATTGTAATTATTTTTGTTGCTGAATAATATAATGAATCTCTAGTTTTGGAGTGTGGAATTTTTTTACCCAAAAGGGTTTACCCCATGGCAAATCTATGTTATATTCTTCTATCTCCTTTTTTTATGATTATGTGTTGATGAATCTCAATGTATGCATGCTACTGAAATTGTGGTTCCATCTCACAATATCTTAAATTGCAATCACTTTCCTCTAAGGATTAATGTGGGAAATAAATTGTGCCCGATTCCACCTTATGGAATAATAGTGTGCATTTGTGTTGGGTGCTTAGATTTTCGAACAATTAGTATCAAAGTGTTGGTTCAAGGATTTGCAGGTTGCTGGCATGCCCTTGCATATGAAGATCCTTGGTGTTTGAGTTTTGGGTATTCCTTCTATAGAGATTTTTGAGCCCAAAAAGCTTGAAGGAATCAATTGAAGATTGATCCTTTGGTGAGTGAATGTCTTACAATTGTTTCAGCCTCAAGAGACAATGCACATTTTGAATGATGTTGAATACGAAGAAACTGGAGTTGGTCACATTGAAATGATATTGATCCAAAGCTCCTATTTGGTAGAAAAAAAATTCTTGATGGATGGGGTATTCTTTTTATGCTTTGTGGTTGCATGCAACAAAGTTTTCATATTGGGTGTCTGTGAGAGGCTTCCTACTAATATGAAGAAGCTTCCCATTATTTCAGCTATCAAGTGATGTTCTTATGTTGGGTGCTTGTGTTTTTTTTTCTAGTATTGGAAGGTGTTGGTTTTGTTACCCCAAATGTATGGAGTCTATTGAGTTGATAATTTGATGATATAGAAGCTTATGGAATAGTCTATCTCCCTTGGATGCATATATTGTTGGTGGTTGTGGAGTTGGCCTGCAAATGGGCCTAGAGTTCCTGATCTACTTTTTCTTTATGGATAGTTGTACTTGCATGGCTCAGATTCATGTTCCTTGTATCTGATTAGTTTATAGGTTTTTCTTTAAAATGTATGGTGATTCTCATCTATGGTAGTCCATTGTTTCAGGTTAAGTTGTTTAGTTCTTTTTGGACTTTTAAGTCTTCCTGATGTGAACTGGGTATGGATGTGTTTTGCCCCATATTTGACATACCCAAAATTAGAAATTCAAATGGGTCCCAATGTTGAATCAAGGCCCAAATATGTGTCTATGCCTAATAAGTGAGCACGTGATCCAAGGTTGTTGTCAATCAAAATGTGAAAAATGGATGAGTTTTGAAAATTACAAATAATTAAGGGAAATATTTTTGTGAACATGTCCTAAGCATTATTTTATAACATATAACCATTTTTTTTCTGAACCCAGTTCATAGTTTGCTATATTTTAAACTTTTGAATTTTGATGTCCCTCGCTTGCAAATAATTAAAATCCCACATCCTATTTATTGTAATGAGAAATAAATGGTGTTATTTTCTCATTTCCCTATCATCAACATGTGTTTGAAATTTCAGAGCCTAACTTGTTACCATTTAAAAGTTATGGTCATTTTTCCTAAATTTGGGTATTAAATTTTAATGAGAAAAATTTAAATTATTTTTCAAAAATAATTTCACATTTTAAATTGGTCATTTCGGGGAAAAATTTATTTAAAAATACCGTTATCTTTGTTTTCACTTTCTCCCACTTCAGGGTCAATGGCTCCTAAAAGTTAAAATCACAACCCTTGAGAGAAGATGATTAGAAATGCTTTGTTTTCGGGCATTTTTAACCCAAATTTATAACCTCTCACAAAAGAGGTTAGGATTGCTCCAAAATGGAACATCTCTAAGCTTATTTTCTAACCTTGTGTGTGCTTGCTTTATGACTTACATAAAAAGGTTAGAAATGCTCCGTTTTGAAGCATCCTTAACCTTTTTCATAAGTAAATAAAAGAATCTCAAGGGATAAGCCTATACAAAGAGAAGTAAATGAAAAGCAGTGGCAATAGAAAAGGCACATGAGTTATTTGGCAGGGTTTTCAAAAGAGATGCAATCTAGTGTAAACGGCTTTCCAAACTTAATAGCGCATGCAAAATGTGGAATCATAAGAGTTGTTTGACAAAATGCCTCAAGAGATTTCATCTCACGGAATGCGTAACTAATATGCATAAAATGGACATGTTGAAAGGGCTTCAAATACTTTCAAATATATGCAACTGGTAGGCATTGAAACCAATTCCAATAACATTTGTGTCCATCCTCCTTGTCCGTGCGGGAGAATTTTTGTTTGAAAATATAATTGAAAGTGTTCAGGTGACAACCATGTTAATATGGAACCACTGACAAGGCATTTGAATTGTTTTACCAAATGCAATCAACAGGCATCAAGATGAGTTGTACAAACATTGCCTCTCCTACCCATACCAATATGAACATGCTTACCTCAAAAGGAATATAGTCTTGTGGCTTGATATGTTTGCAGGAGATGCTCAAAATAGATTTCCTAAAATTTATTTAGGAACTTTCAATAAAATGAAAATACGATTGGTTCGTGTCAATTCAAAATTCCACAACCTTCATCATCGATCTCACATACCTAATAAAATAGAAGCTTTACAATAGAGTATTGGCATCCATCAAAACATTGATTGAAAGAAGGTTTTAGTCAGATGTTGTAGTTGGAAACACTCTTGTAGACATGCATGTAAAAAGTGAAAGCACACACGAAAGGCACACAAAGCATTTAATAGATTATCTCAAAGAGAAATGTTGGAGGCATAGCCAAGACAAGTGAACTGTCTAACAAAATGCTCCAAATAAGGTGGTTGCATAAGCAATGCACGTTACTGTTTGACAGAATACCTTAGAAATGTCATTTCATGAAATGCAATGGATGCAAATATAGAAGATAAGACATGATAAATGAACTATTTGGAAAGGTCCCTCAATGGACCAAATTCATAGCCTTTGGAAGAGACATGGCATGCACATGAAGTGTTTCACAGAATGCTGCAGATCGTGAGAGCATAGACAATGTGATGAATGTAAAATCTTAGACAAGGCAAGTGAACTATTTAACAGAATGCTTCAAAGGTGTCATCTCATGTAATGCAATGATTGCAGGATATGCACGAAATGGATTTCCTGAAAAAGCCTTCGAATCTTTCAAGCTAATGCAATCGACAGGTGTAAGGCCGAGTTCCACAACCATTGCAAGCATCCTTTCAGTTTGTATCAAAATGGGATTTTTTGATCAGTGTATGGGCATTCATCAAAGCATAAAAGGATAGAGGAATTTAGTCAGATGTTGTAGTTGCAACTGCTCTGGTAGACATGAATGCAGATCATGGAAGCATAGCCATGTTGTGAAGCGTTTGATAAATGCAGATCATGGTAGCATAGACAATACTGCAGAATGTGGAAGTATAGCCAATGCCTTATTTTGTTTGATAGAATGATGCGTTTATAGAATGAAGATTGTGGAAGCACAGACTAGGCACATGAAGGTTTGAATGTCATCCCATGGAGTGCATTACATATGTAGTTTGATCATTATGTGTGTCAGATTGACATTCATCATGGTGGCTATTTTAAAAATGTCCCCAACTTTACTTTATGATGCCAGTGACAGCGCAATGGCAATTTTTCAGAAAGACATTAAATGGTATATTCTTTTTGTATAGGAGACAAGTCATACCTACAAAGATATACTCTTTCAAAGACTGGATTAAAACGAGAGGTACCTAAGTATCATATGATAATGGTATGAAGAATGTCGAGTTGTCTTTGATACCCAAGATAGGAGCCAAGGAAGACAGCTTCAAGATGTATTTACTCTTAATGGTAGAGGTGAAACAGAAACAAAAAGGGAAGCAACACTCATCTTGGAAATGTTAATGTTCTTAAAAGGTGAACAAACATTGCATTTCATAACCAATCATGATTTGAGAAGAATGAATCATCAAAAGAACTTTTACTAATGTAGATGGCGAGTCAAGGAAGACATGTTCCACATGGAATATGATGGTTGCAAATCATATCTAGGAAGAATATGCAAAAGATGCCTTAAAAAAAATTTTATCAGATGTTTTTCATTGGTCTAGAGCCTTACTCTGTCACCATGGCTATTGTTATTACAACATGTTCTTGTTTGTTAGGACTCCAAGGCAGCAATGAAAGTGATTGGACAAGAATAAATCATATCATCATAAAACCTTTCTCATTATTTAAGGAATGTTATGAATTTGAAAGTAAAGAAAGCTTATTAGACATCCGTGCAATTGGAGAGCATGTTCTTGAAGTCAATATATTTGTTGGCAAGTATTTGTTTTAAGTCAATGGTCAAAAACATTAATGTGTTAGTATACTACAATAGTTGATACTTTGGGATAATTACAAATGCACATGAAGCAAATGAAGATGGAGGCCAACTAAACTAAATCGACAACAAGTTATTTCTTCAATGTAATGGGTTTAAAATTATTTATGTAAAAAGTGACTTATGTCACTTATTGTAACCAAAGGTTAGAAAGTTGACTTCTTTTGTGCATAAAGGTGTAAGTTATTAACTCATTGAAATTTACGCAAAAAAGAGTTATTTATTAACCCAGGATTGAAGTTGGTTATAAGGGTAGTTATTCTGAGTAGTTAGGCTAGGTGGTTACAAGTAGTCATTCACTCAAGCCTATATATACAAGGCTTTTGCTTTGTAAAAGGGGAGGAGGACTTTTACGAGGGGGAAACTCTACAAAATTTTGTAGAGAAACTAAGTGAGAACTTTGATGTTTATACCTTTGTACTAAGGGGTTTTTGAACTTGTATATTTTCAAAAATAATAATGAAGAATGCATTGAGTTCGTGTGCCTTGAATGTATTCATGAGTTATTGTTACTAATTTCTTGTATGTTGAATTAGTAATCCCTTTATGTATTGGTGAAATCTATTGATGAAACACATCATTTCATGGTATCTAGACTTGTATGTGCTAGTACAACCTATCTCTTGGTATGTTGAGGTTTATCGTACATCTTTAATTATTGTTGCACGACTAACCTATTTGGCAATGACCTCTTTTATAATTGTTATCACTTAGGAAATCCTACTTGGTATTTGCATGACTTCTAGTAGGGTTTCTATTATTAATCTTGTTTAAGTTCTATGTTTTCTCCTTTATGTACTTTCAAGTTAAAATTACACAAATATCCTAAATACCCCTATCATACGAGGGAGCTACCCCTCTCAAATGCTGAGGAAGTTTGTGGTTTTACTCCAATCTCTCTGACTGTTGGAATGTTTGTCACTGCTCATCAGGCAAACAGGGTTAGTTTTACATAAACGACCATAGTGACAAATTAGTTTACCAACAATGTGCATGGGTATTCTCGAACATAGTGGTTTTGCAAGTTTAACACAACCAAGAAAAACTTGTGGTTTTGTGGAGCGGCAAAGGAGCTATTTTCTAGACCCTATTTCCTTTGGGATGTTATTGGGTGAGATAGTTGTAGTTCTACGTGCATTCTTCATGCATGGTGAGAGGAGTTGAGAAGCTTTCTCTACATGAAGATATTGGTACGCAATTAGTTGCTCAACATTTTTGTGGTGGTGCTTTGTGGATTCCTAGACTATGGTGCTTGATGTGGATATGATTAGCAAGTCAAATATGTTCTTGATTCGGTGCTTGAGTCATGTTGTCTACATGATTATTCTCTTTGAGATCTCATTTTGCATGTCACTAATACAATAATGAGTTTTTATGATTCAATGACTGGATCTACAAGTTGTGCAATATTGCGAGTTGTCATTATCTACATGTTTATTGTGATAAAACTTAGATGTTGACTATCTATGTCAATGCGTTTTATTTCAATGTTTATGCAGACTTGTTAGCTAGCCTTGTTAGTGGTCACTTGAGTATTGATGTGATTTCTTTGAGATGAGAGGATGAATGGTTAGTGAGTTCTTGGGTAGTCGGTCATGGTTTCCTGTAGCATGGTGTATTTCCTTGGTTTGGAAATCTTGGTTTCACTTGGTGTGATTAGAAATACACTTGTATGTGTGTGGACTTGGATGATTTTCAAATTTAGAAGATGGTGTGTCATGTTCTTGGAGAGCTCAATATCATAGTTCAGTGGGAGCCTTAGTAGTGAGAGTGTATTCATCACTTGATGATGGATAATCTTCTTTAGTGATACACATATTTTGGAGGGACTCTTTGATCCTGTTATTGCAGAAGGGTTCTTTCACCTTTGCATGTACACTATTTAAGGATCTGTAACATCTTGCAGCCATGAAGGGCTCTTAGAGTCTTTGTTGTAGGTGTTGGTGGTTCTTGACAAGTGATGTTGGTTTAGAGTATGTTAGTGTTATGTCATGGTATACTGTTGATTATGCATTAGAGTTTGGCATGATACATTGCTCTTGAGACTATGGTATGTTCACTTGGTGCATGTCATCTCCTAGGAGAAGGATGGTAAGACTACGATGTCATGATGGGTTCTCGACTCTCCGATTGTAGCTTTGATAGTGGTCTAGAAAGATCTCTTTGATTTGAGTGCATTGGTCATGTGATTGAGAGATTCATGAAAGTGTAAAGTTGCATTTGGAGTTTGGGATGGATTAATATTTTTCTGGTACTCATGGATACATGGAGATTTAGGTGAGGTTGTAGTTCTCTTGAGATGATAGATGTGTGTTGAGATGGTTACTCTTAATGAGAGATTTCAGCTGGAAGTTCAAGGAGTCTACACCTTGGTTGGACATGAGTTCAATAGAGATCTACGAAGAGATTGTTCTTGGATGAGTCATGATGACTTGGAAATATTGGTGGAGCATTCTCATTCCCCACTCTTGGTCTACTCAGTGGTTTATCACTTGAGAGGTATTGGTCATTGTTTATCTTAGGTTCTTTATGATTTTCTTTTAAATTTATTTATCTTGAGCTATAGTTAGTGTAAAGCAGAAAATCGCGATCGAACCCTAAGTGTTCACCCCACCACTCCAAGGAGAGAGAAAGGAGGTCACTAGGGTTGACGGTTTTCACTTAGGGGAGACTTTACATTCAAAAGAGGGGTTGAAACCCACAAGATCCAATCCCACACAATGCAAGATTGGATTCTAAATGAGTTTCAAGGGTTAAGACATCAAGGATACCCTCTTTTGTAAAGAATGTAGATAGAAGGATTGAGCTAGGAATGCATGTAAAGTGAGAAAGATTCACTTATAAACAGAGATAGGAATATAGGATGAAGCTGCGGACCTGGAATTAGCAGTAAAATGTCGAGACGGCGCTGTCCTGCAAATTTGAGCAAAAGTTGACGGGACGATGGCGCCCGGCGTGCACACGGTCCTCCGAAAAATCCGTGAAACGAAGGCAGATCTATTCGTCTCTGCACAAGGATTCCAGATCTTCAATTATAGCCACGTACCTACAACCTACACACAGAAAAGAGAGGACGATTGGGGGGTTAGGGATTAGGGGTTTGCTCTTAGGTCAAACCCTAGTTTTGGAATTAACCAAGAAATGAGAAATGCTGTAAATGTAAATGATTGTAATGTAATAAAGTACCAATACCTTGTTGTAAGAATGTTTGTATTCTTACATGCGAAGGTGTAAATGTTGTTGTATGTTGTATGTTGTATGTGACCTCCTCTTCAATGGTTGAATCCTTGTCTTGAATGCAACACTTAGCCTTGAATGGAGACTTAGAATGCTCAATTGCTTGAAGGAATGCTTGAATACTTGAATGCTTGAATGCTTGAGTATCGCTTCCGCCTCTTTTTTCATCTCCCTTTCTAGGAGAGGAAAAGTAGTTTATATACTTGCCAATTAGGGTTGATAGACTGATTTTTCCGACCTTAGGCCGACCAGGAAACATTATTTTCCAATTTGCAAACTAAAAGAACCGAAGCCCCATAAGAGACCGGGCCCAAAATAGGGCCAGGGACCAGGGCGCTGGGTGCCATGGTCCCACCTCCAGGGACAATGAGGTGCAAGGAGGATCAGGCCAGGGTGCTGAAAAAATGTAGTTTTTGATGTCATGAACAAGTTTCGGGGTCTCCATTCAGGTTCAGTGTTGCGTCGCCATCGTGAAGACCCAAATGCAGTCGAAATTGCAAGTGTCGCAATTCTAGGATGCTACATTTAGCCCCCACTTTAGCGGGAGTATAAGCGTACGCTCATACTTCCGGTAAAGTACAAGGAAACAACATTGAAAGACTTTCACCACATCAAGGAGGCAAGACACACCAAGCCCCCAGTGGACTAAGGATCTTACGACTTCGATTGACAAAGTAAAAGGGAAGATCACGAGGGAGAACCATGACTGTCAGTAGTAAGGTTCCCTCACTATGAGTCATGCAAGAGAAATACCAAAAATTTTCAAGGCAAAGCTAAGTTCGCCAAGAAATTTTCAAGTATCCTGAAGGGATAGACGGGGTGTATGCCCCCTACGTTAAAGTGATCGCACACGCCTCAACGGGGGTGATTGCTTTAAGTTAGTGATACACATAAGAAATGAGAAGGGAAAGGAGCACGTTATCACAAAGATTTAGCCCCCAAGTGTGAGATAAACCCAAGGATAATAGACACAAAACACAAAGCACGAGGTGACTTCTCTTTCCTCGGGGTCAGTATGCTATATGATAATTCATGTATATCATATGTATGTATGCAAATTGTTCTTCATTCCCTAATCAAGGAAGGTCACCTAGAAGAAGGGAACACATGTGTCTTTTGAGTCAACATGAGAGAGACCAAAAGAGATCTCAATGCTTTGCATCGTCCTCAAGTAGACAACACTAAGGACAACAAATAGAAGAATGAGAATAATACATAGAAGAAGTAACACAAGAGAGGAGGAGAGAGTCTGCTATGCTAATGAAACTAGTCTAGCACGTCATCCACCTCCCGATCTTGCTGATCAATATTTCGGGAAGGCAAGAAACATGGTAGAGGAGGAACATCCAACACAGTAGATGGAGCTATCACAAGATCCAAACAAGGGCTATGTTCATGTTCCAAGCCACGTTGTTCTTGTCTAGGAGCTAGGATAAGTGCTTTAGAAAATTCGTTAGATAAATGGTTATCAACATCAACATATTCATATTCACTATCAGAAGCAAGAGAAGTAACATTTTCATCATGAATAACATTTTCATCTATATCATCATCAAGATTTATAAAAATAGGATCTTTAACTCCCACATGATCAAGACCATCATGCATCTTATGTTTAGGAGATTTTGGCTCAATTTTTGGCTGAGGAGAAAATGGAAGAATACTAGCTAAAGGTGTTTTTGGAGATTGGAAAGTTTGAGAAGCAACTACCTGAGCTCTAAGACGACGCTTTCATCGGCGTTCACGCGCAGAACGGTTTCGTCTAGTCTTAGTAGGAAGTGGAGAAGATTGAAGAGGAGGAATGTTCTCATCCTTATCACTTGGGTGTTTGGGTTGTGGTCTCTTAGGCTGGATAATAGGAGAAGAGGAAGGTCTCTTCTCTTTATAAAAGGAAGGAGGAGGAACTACTCCATATAAAGGAGGAATATTTGGTTTAGGAAGGAGACCAAGTCCATCATGACGAGGAGGTATAGGCCTACTTTTAGAAAGTTTATTAGACATAGACATAGTCACATCCATAGGAATGGGTTGGGAATCTTCTTGAGGAAAGACATTAGTTTTATCTTTCAAAGGAAGATCTTCCTTCTCAAGAATGATAGGAATATCAAGTTTGGGTGTTCTAGGTTCACTTAGAGATAGGATCATATCTGTTTTCCACTTTTGATAAGATTTGAAAAGATGATCACTTCGCGGTGGAAGAGGTTGGAATTGTTTAGGCCAAAAATAATCAATAGGAACGCTAGAAGTTCTTTCAGCTGGTTTAAAGAGACTATGATTGACAGTAACAACTTCACCATTATGGGGAAATTTCAAACATTTATGAATAGGAGAAGCAATAGCTTTCATGGAAGATAGCCAAGGATAGCATAGCTTCACACGAAATTGTTCGGATGAAGGAATAATAGCAAAGTTCACATCAAGGGATTTGTTATGGACCTCAATAGGTAATGTAATAGAACCAATTGCAGGAGAAGAAAATGCATCAAATAATTTCACAATCACATCTGTTTTGTCATAGATCACTTGATTCAATTGCAAAGTAAAAAGAAATTCTTCAGTAATAACATTAACCATGCAAGAAGAATCAATAAGTACTCCATGGCAAGGTGTATTCTTGACTTTTGCAACTATGTATAAAGGACCATCAGGTGCCCTGATAGTTTTACTAGAATCAAATGTGATGGAAGGTTCTTTAGGGTTTTCTTGCTGCTCTACAAAGTTAATCACATTCGGAGTCATAGACACAAGACCATCAGATGAGAAAGAGGAATCATTAGTCTCAATCACATTAGAGGTATGAGAAGGTAATGGATCAGTAAAAATCTTAAGATTTTGGTTAGGAGGAGCTACAGATGTGTTGCCTTTATCATTCACTCCTGAAATAGAGATAGTATAATTATCAATCAAATCTTGAATTTTACCCTTTAAAGAAAAACATTTTTCAGTGTCATGCCCAGGTTGACGATGAAATTGACAAAAAGATTTGTTATCAAAATAGGGTGAATTAATCTTTGCGGGATCTATTTGCTTTACAGGAGGGAGAGTAAGCACATTTTGTTCCAATAACTTATTCATAATACTATGCAATGATTCATTCAAAGGAGTAAACTTTCTTTCTTTCTTGAAAAATTTAGAAATAGGAGGCACACCTCATGCTGCATTCACATTGTTGTTGATGATGTTTTCATTTAACTTAACAGACTCTCTGTTCGGTTTAAACTTTCCAAATGGTTGTTGATTACTATCACCCTTATCACTCGGAGCCATAGGATTTGCTTGTTCCATTTGACTCACAGTCAGTTGATAATTGTGAAGAGTTGCACACAACTGTTGGAAAGAAGTAAACTCAGAAAACATAAGTTTTTCTCTAAAATCTTTTTGTAAATTAGAAATAAAGATTCTTTGAATATCATTGTCAGGCACTGGAAAAGAAATTTGAGCATACAAATGCTTATATCTACCAATGAAATCAGTCACTTTTTCTTTAACACCTTGTTTACAATGCATTACATCAATCAAAGTAACTTTAGGACTTATATTGTTTTGAAATTGTTAAATAAAAGCATTTGCAAGTTGTTCGAAAGAAGTAATAGAATAAGAAGGCAACGAGCAATACCATTGTAGGGCTTTATCTCTTAATGTCCTAGTAAACAGTTTTGCAAGCAACCTTTGGTCATAAGAAAAATCGGTACATATTGTTTGAAAAGTCTTAACATGTGTTAGAGGATCACCTTTACCATTATAAAGCTCCAAATGCGGGATTTCAACATGTTTAGGAGGGATAGCTCGAACAATGTCAAGAGAAAGTGGGCTCGCAACATCAAATGTGGGCACACTAAACTTAGATTGATTCATAGAGGCAATTTGTTGCTGTAAAGAAGAGACAGTTTGTGCAAGATTATTAATGGTTGCTTTAGTTGAAGAATCCATATTAGACGTGTTAGATTGTGATGGAGGTATTATGTTATTGAAAGAAGGTATTGATTGAGAGTAAGGTGGCGAGACGCTATGATAGTTAGTCATAGGAGAGAATTGGAAAAGAGGAGCACTACAAGGAGGAATGGATTGGTTGAATGAATTGCCCCCTTGCATCATGTTCATTTGTGGAGATGTAATAGGAACACTCATTGAAGGAATGAATGAAGAAGTCGGATTGAATGAAGGCAGAGGGTTGATTGAAGAGGAAGGATTGCCCCCATGACTGGTGATCATAGGGGGAATGTCTTGTATAGAAGTAGTCATTATGTTTGATGTAAAGGTAGGTATGCTAGCAATAGAAGTTGTCAAAGGAATAGAATGATTGACTTGAGTAGGAGGTTGTGTATAACCTAAAGTTTTGGTACAACTCTTCATAGGCATCACATTCGAATCCACAATGTGTGAAATACCACGCAAAATATCAATTCCATTCTTATCACTTTGAACCATACGTTTTAGACCCTCAATTAATGAAAGAGATTGACTATCGGGATACTCTTGAGACATCCATTGCTGAAAATCATCAAATTGGTTATCCAATTTTGAAAGTTGTTCTACAGAAACCTCATGGAGAGCTTCTTCATCATTAGGAGGATTAGAGGAATTACCTGTGTCCTCGTTAAAAAGGCTATTCAAATTAGGTTCCATCTCCTCGGTAATTAAACCTTGGAAAGACCTAATTCTAAGGCTTCGTCTAACGGGAATAGTGTAAGTAGGGCTTATTGTTGTAAAACTCATGCACTAGAGAGAGAGAAGATTTTGAATTTAGAGGTAGCAAATTTCAATAAAATCAGCCAATCTCCTAGATTTAAGCTGTTAAATGCAATCACGACAATCTCCCAAAATTTTGAAAAAAATGTCAGGGACCGTGGCCCTCGGGGTGCACATGGTCCTTGCAACTTTTTCCGAAATTTTCAAGGATGAAAGTTATGATGATTTTAAAGCTAATCTAAAAAAATTGAGTGATTTTACGATCTGTAGATAGGCCAAATTAAAGTTGCAATCTCAAAATTGAACCTTACCAAGATTGTCGAAAAATGCAAAATTTGAATTTTGAAAAAGAGAGGGAAACTGAAATTTTGAATTTCATGATTTTAGAGGGAATACCAAAAGAAATGCAAGTTTTGAATTTTAAAAGTTGACTCAATTTCATGCAAAATTCAATTTTGAAAGCGGAAATCAAAATTGTTGCAATTAAACACTTAATTTCAAAAGTCACAAATTGCAAGAATTTGAATAAAGCACTGAAATTTCGAATGAATGCCAACACACTTTTCAGATTTAGGACAGTAAGAACACAATTTTGCCACAAAATTTCAATTTCAACAATTTTTGAATGATTAGAAACCTCAATCCAAGCAATCACTAGACCAACTTTGACTTTAATTTTGAAAGTGTTAGAATTGATGAAATCAGCCAAGATTCTGGATTTTAGCAGAAAAATACAGTAAGATCTAGCTCCCAAAATTTCAGAAAAAATGTCGGGGACAATGGCGCTCAGGGTGCACACGATCCTCGCAACTTTTTTCCAAATTTTCAGGGATGAAAGATATTATGATTTTGTTGCGGAATCCAAAGTTACAGCTGATTTGGAGATGTTTTGATCAGTGAAATTGTCGGTCAAAGGTTGAATCAAGAGGGTTTTAAAAACTAGGGTTTTGACACTTAACCACTTAATTTTCAAAATTAAAGCACAAACATGAATTGATAATTTGCAATAGAAGGGTAAATCTGAAATTAGCATTAACAATTAAACATTTCACAAGCTCAATTACTAAAAAGAAAATTTAGGGTTTTTATGCAATTAACCTCTAAAATTTGCAAAAGATCAAACATGGAAATGTAATTAAGGAATCCAATTTTCAGATCTAACCATGAATAATCAGAAAGGATGTTCACATCGGGTTCACCAAAATGTAAAGTAGAAAATCACGATTGAACCCTAAGTGTTCCCCCCCACCACTCCAAGGAGAGAGAAAGGAGGTCACTAGGGTTGACAGTTTTCACTTAGGGGGAGACTTTACATTCAAAAGAGGGGTTGAAACCCACAAGATCCAATCCCAAACAATGCAAGATGGGATTCTAAATGAGTTTCAAGGGTTAAGACATCAAGGATACCCTCTTTTGTAAAGAATGTAGATAGAAGGATTGAGCTAGGAATGCATGTAAAGTGAGAAAGATTCGCTTATAAACAGAGATAGGAATATAGGATGAAGCTGCAGACCTGGAATTAGCAGTAAAATGTCGAGATGGTGCTGTCCTACAAATTTGAGTGAAAGTTGACAGGACGATGGCGCCCGACGTGCACACGGTCCTCCGAAAAATCCGTGAAACGAAGGGGGATCTGTTCGTCTCTGCACAAGGATTCCAGATCTTCAATTACAGCCACGTACCTACAACCTACACACAAAAAAGAGAGGACGATTGGGGGGTTAGGGATTAGAGGTTTTCTCTTAGGTCAAACCCCGGTTTTGGAATTAACCAAGAAATGAGAAATGTTGTAAATGTAAATGATTATAATGTAATAAAGTACCAATACCTTGTTGTAAGAATTTTTTTATTCTTGCATGCGAAGGTGTAAATGTTGTTGTATGTTGTATGTTGTATGTGATCTCCTCTTCAATGGTTGAATCCTTGTCTTGAATGCAACACTTAGCCTTGAATGGAGACTTAGAATGCTCAATTGCTTGAAGGAATGCTTGAATGCTTGAATGCTTGAATGCTTGAGTATCGCTTCCGCCTCTTTTTCTATCTCCCTTTCTAGGAGAGGAAAAGTAGTTTATATACTTGCCAATTAGGGTTGATAGATTGATTTTTCTGACCTTAGGTCAACCAGGAAACATTATTTTCCAATTTGCAAACTAAAAGACCCGAAGCCCCATAAGAGACTGGGCCCAAAATAGGGCCAGGGACCAGGGTGCTGGGCGCCATGGTCCCACCTCCAGGGACAGCAGGGTGCAAGGAGGATCAGGCTAGGGTGCTAAAAAAATGCAGTTTTTGATGTCATGAACAAGTTTTGGGGTCTCCATTCAGGTTCAGTGTTGCGTTGCCATCGTGAAGACCCAAATGCAGTCGAAATTGCAAGTGTCACAATTTTAGGACACTATAGTTAGAAAGTTTTGGAGATTTCATTGTGAGAGATGAATAGCATGGTTATCTCCTTGGAATGTGTTTTCTTAAATAGTGATAATAGGGATGGTTGTGGGCTAATTGCTTGAAATGAGAAATGGAGTAGTTTGATCTTCTTGGATAGGCTTACATTCATGTAGATGCAAAATATATATGTTATGTTTAATCTTTGGAGGTTGAACGGGTTTGGATGTTGTTATGGCTTTTGTCTTGGGGATGTGACAAAGATCTTTTTTGGCACAATTGACAATTAGAAGTTTTTATAGAAGGACATCCTACATGCTTATGGTTCGCAATTTCTCTCTTTGGTCTTACTGGTCTTCCAAGAGGTTTGGATTCACTTGGCATTGGATGTGAGGTTTTGTATGGAGTTGAAATGATCACTAGTTTGTGGTCATATGTTGTCACTTGGGTGATGACATGGAGGTCCCTATATCTCTTTATTGTGTTAGATGTGGATAATATAAGAGAGTTATGGAGACTTGTTGAGAGAAATATTTCTTGTAGCAGTTTTGTTTGCAAGATTTGCATATCTTTGTTGATGGTATTTGGTACTACATAGTTACACTTTCTATGTGTTGTGATTGGTAGACTTGGTATGTCTTTGATTCTTTTAGATTTGGCATTGCCCCTATAGTGAGAGTTCTTGAATTTGTTTGGTCCTCATTGATTGGTTTGCACATGGAGCTTGAGGTTGCAGTTTCTTGGGTTGGTTATGTCGGTGGCATGATTTTACTAATGGTGTATACCTTCGAGGTATGAGTGATTGGATGTATTAGCACTTTCTCTAGGTTTCTATTTCTAGTTGTGTGTGTTTATCAATTGGATGGGAGCAGTCAATTTACTTATTGTTCTAGCTAGTGTTTTATCTTTTTTTTTTCTAGAGGATTACTTCACAGTTGTGTTTTGGTTATGGGATTTAAAGTTGATGTTGCTAATTCTTTTTTAAATCTCATGAGAACAATGGAGTGGTGGTAGTATCTTGTAGCCTTTTATATCTCTAGGAGCTTATGCTTGTGTTTTTGGACTAGTGCATTTTCACCTTGGCTTGTTCATTTTCTTTCATAGGTGGCATGTTGGAGAATGGAAGGGGTTGTTGTTTGAGATGGTGGACATCTTGGATGTTGTTTCATATGCCTTTATGGAGTATGAGAGCATGTTTTGGATCTATGTGGTTTCATGGATGGCAGTAATGATAGGCGGCATTGAGAATGATCTTGTGTAGAGGAATTATTCATGAGTTTGAAATTTGACTTCAAGTAGGAGAATGTTGGAATATGAAGTCAATTAGGACTTTGCTTCCATATGTGTGATACAAGTTGTCTTCAATTAGATCTTTGTTCCTATATACATCATACATGTAGTTGTGTGAGTCGTACTTACTATATTTAGTAAGTTGTCTCCAACTACGACTCTGCAAAAAGTTGTGTTGACTAAGTAAATTATTAAGTGATTCATAGTAGAATCAAGTTGGACTCTATATGTGTCAACCTTGTAGACAATTGAGAGCCACATATAGGCTTAGTCAATAATATGACTATAGTGGTGGCATTAGAAGGGTTAGAGGTGGCAAATTTGAGAACTTAATTATAGCATTAAGTTTCTCAAATTTGTATATATAGAGAGAAGCTTTCCCTCCTTTGGAAAATAAGGCTAGAGAAGTTTTGAGATTGTATTGTAATTGTTTCTATTGCTAAATAATATAACGACTCTCTAGTTTTGGAGTGTGGGGTTTCTTACTTGAAAGCATTTTCCCCACGGTAAATATGTGTTCTATTTTTCTATCCTTTCTTTTGTTTTATGATTATGTGTTGATGAATCTAAATGTATGCATGATGCTGAAATTGTGGTTCGAGCTTGTAGGATCTTAAATTGCAATCACTTTCGTCTAACGATTAATGTGGGAAATAAATTATGCCTGATTCCTCTTTATGGAATAGTAGTGTGCATTTGTGTTGGATGCTTGGATTTCCCAACACATCTATCATAGGGATTGAATATGGTCTTCATGGTAAATAATGGCCATAGGCATTTGGAAAGTTAGAGTAACCTCCTCTTAACCTCTTAAGATGCTAGATCCACAAACCATGTCATCACAATTAATCAATAGTTGTCTTCAAATTCATCATCTTATTATTAGTATTTGCATTGAGGCAATATTATTATAATGATTATTATTTAACTCGTTATTAATAATCGTATTAGACAACAAATCAGAAATTAATAATTTTTTATTGAAAAATATTTATTTGTGTAAAGTAAACTTGTATCTTTAATAGTCATAAATAATTTAGAAATGAATTATTTTGAATTTAATTGTTATAAAAATTGAGCTCTTTAGAATGATTACATTCGTAATGCACATGTTAAAATTTTGTAGGTGATATTCAATACATTTATGATATTTTAAATATCCAATTCCAAATTTATTTATCCTCCTATGCTATTATAACAAATGAATATAATTGTGTAAATATTTTTTCATAACATTTGTTGCATATTATGGATAGCAATGGAGGAGGAGGAGGAGGAGGCAGGGTTTTTGAGGATGGGGAAGGTGCAAGAGAAGTTAATGATCTAGATGATGATGGATTTTCTCAGCCACACACATCCTGGGGCGTAGAGTGTGCATCTTTTCTGTTCTCCCCAGGTTGGTAGGCTCTATGTTATGAGGGTTTATCTCTTTGCCCTTTTCTTTTTCCCTCAATGGTCCTTTTTAGTCTCTTGTCACTTGTAGATCCTCTGATATTTGTCTAGGCCTATGTGTTCCCCTCTTTAGGGTTGGGAGTCCACTCCTTAGAGGTGATGGCTACTGCTTGGTCTCTGTTTCTACCACATGAGGTCGTCTTGCTTTCTTTTATTGTGCCAAGTTGTGACTGCACTTGGGGATCCTTGTTGGTTTCCCATCCTTCATTTGTTTGGTGGTGAATGCTTGTGACTTGATGGGGTGTTTTGGAAATGATGTGGTTCTTTCTTTTCCCCTCTTGTTGTTTGCAATCGGTTTAGTGTGCCAGGATCGAGTTTGCTTCATTACTTGGTGTGTTGGAGGCTACAGGCTAAGTTTTCTCTCTTTGGCCTACTATTTGGGCTGCCTTGGTACATAGTGTGTGGCTTCATTATAGCACTAGTGGGGTTTTTCTTTTTCTTCCTTTTTATCTTGTCAAAATCCTTATGCTATGGAGTTTTCTTCTCTATATTTATATTTTGGTTCTGTGTGCTTGGGGCTTTTTTTGGGTCATTGTCTTTTATTTTCAAATGGCCTTCAAGTTGCTTGTTGTGAAGGTTAGGGTTTTTTGATATTTCGTGGTTGACTTAGTGTCTATGAATAATGGGTATATTAAGGTGACTGTATTATTTATAAAGGTTGTTGTGATTTTATGCACTGCTAGAGAATTTATGGAGGTGGTGTTCTTGAGTATTGGATCTTCTTCTGGTAGGAGGGTTTGTGCTTTTTTTGGGGTTATGGACTCTCTATGCTTCCAACTTTCAACATAGAGATCCTATGGAGGTGGAGTGTATCTGTTGGGGGGTTGGTTATGTATCGAGATGTGATGGGATCTAAGTATTTCCTGGTTGAAGATGGATTACTTGGTAGAGTTGAGGATTGGTTGGCATTGGTGGGTGGGAAGTAGTTGAGTGTTGAGGGTTGGTTACCCTGTGGGCACCTAATCAGAGAGGGCTCTTCTTCCTTCTTACTTTCTTCTGTGGTGGTTTTCAACTTCAAGTGGGCATGGTGTTTTTCTCATGGGTTGTTTCTCCTTTCCCTGCTTCCCCCTATCTTGTTGTGCATCATTTTGAGGTTTGATTCAACTATTCCATGCTGATGGAGACAATCCTTTAGGATAATCCATATGTCAATAGATTGCAGAATGTTTGTCATATTCTGCCAATGGATTTTTGTTTCCTTGTTTGTTTCGGCTTCAATTCAAGGTTTTTTTCTCAAAGATATGGTTTAGGGTTCTCTCCTAAACGCTTTTGTTCTGATTACGTGGTCTGTCTTCTGGGACCCTGTTCCCATTGGTTTGAGGCCTGAGTCAAGCCTCTTTTCAAAAAAGGGTCTGTCCTTTTCTATTATTTGTTGGGTTGTTGATCTCACAGCTTGTGGGCCCCTTCCCTTGTGTACTTGCATAGCGCTTATGTAAAGGTACAGGCCTATCATGCTTTTTTATTAAATAAAACAAATGAATATAGTTTTATTATTAAATATCACTATTATTTCAAACATTTGTATTTTAAAATTGTTTTTGATTAAAAAAAATATTCTTTATAATGTAATCTTATATTTTTTACAAGATTTTTTTTTTCTAAAAGTTAAATTTCTTTTATTTAATTATTTTTGAAATCATAGTTTTATTAGTCATTTAAATCATTCAAGATAATTTAATAATGTATTTTTCATTATAAAAAATATTTTTTATTTAATCATTGAAAAGTTATTCATATTATATCATAATATTATTTTATTAAGTTGAGGGTTACAATTAATATTTGTAAATATAATTAAAGTGATATAATATTAATATAATAATTAAGAGTACATTTAGGATTAAGTTTTTTTATAAGTGAATTTGGTCAGAGAGGGTTGTACCCATAAATATAGAATCAAAAAATAATAAGCTTTCAATTGGCTACTCCAATGGAGGGCCTTTGCCAAAGTCCCTACAAGGTAAGAGAGAATTCATGATTAGAATACATATATACTTTTATCCCAATAGTTTTTCTCCATACACAATGTAAACCCAGAATGACGGGTGCATTACATTAACAAAAAGATCCCTAAAAATAAAGGATCACATAAAGATCTATCTATAGGCAAGTTTCTTGTGCTAATGAAACTCTTGTACCCAACTTATCATGAGACCAGGGAGATATCAAATACGTACAAACCTTTTTTTTGGTGATCTTCTTTCTTCACTTAACCTAACTATTATCATTTATATTTTATATATAAGCCTCTCAATTTCATATCTTTTTTCTTCAATAGGCTCATTAATTTTAGACCCATTTCAAAGAGAAGGCACCAAACCTTTGTAGGTGACTCCTAAACTATATGAAATAGAACCTTAAATGGCTACAAATATAATATTTTTTCAACAACTTCTATAGATTAATTGCTTCTCTCAATCCTTTCTCACCTCTTCTTTCACTATGCACAATGGTATAATGGCCTTTTGAAAAAAATTCACGCCATCTCTCATTATGTCTCTTTGTCTTTCCTCTTGACATGTCTATTTGAACAACCTTCACACTTCTAGGCACAAAAGAGATACCTTCTTTGATACCATACTGGCAACCAGAAAGGTGAAAGACTAATTACATTTATTCAAGTAGAGACAACCATTAATATGGTGATAAATAGTTGCCAACTGTAACCACTTGTATAACTACATAATTAATCAATCTAATAATAAAATCTACACTAACATTTATCAACACATCTAACCAAACCTTTCTTTTTCACAGTATCTCTTCTTATATATATTCCCAATATGTATGCAACTACTTCTATGTTCTTCAACTTAAATTGTGTTGATAATTTGTACTTCAATTCACAAATCAATATTTCCTATTATCAAAAATTAACATGTCTAATTTAATAATATGGATATGGTAACTTCCCATCTTCTAGTAGATGCTATGATCCTATACAAATCTTATAAATCTAAAACATAACATAAAAAGGGAAAAAAATTTTATGGTGAATGAATTTGAAATAAAAGATCTAGGTATTATAAAATATTTTCTAGGGATGGAGGTTTATCAGAGTAAGGATGGAAATTTTATTTGTCAAACAAGTATACAAAGGGTACATTGAAAAAATTCAATATGATTGATTGTGACGGACATCATCTCCAAGTGCTCATGAAGTTGTGTTGTGTAGACTTAATGGAGCTAAAATTTATGATGAGACAACTTAAACAAAAGTATTGTTGGGAGTTTGATGTTTCTAACCCACACAAGATCTACTAAATTACTTAATCTAGTGTGTTTGCAAGATATGTGATAAGGACAATAAAGAAACCTTTTATGTATGAGGGATTGTGAATGAAGGAAAATGATCAATTGAATATGTGGGACCAAGACTGGTTTTACTGAACATAGACATGGTTTCTGCTAATATTGTCAATGTTTGTTTGAATGATTTTATGGCAAGAAGACACAATGTCTAAAGGTGTTTTCCTCAAAATGATTGTAATGAGTATGTTCTATAGGTCGAATCGACCCAAATTTCTACGGATCTAGCACAATCTAAAACAGATCAAACACTTTCTTAGCCTAAGGACATTGTTATCATGGTGCTAACCTCAGTCCACAACCTGGAATCTCTATTGGCTCAAGTGTAGGGACACCTTGAGGGGTGTATTCACTAATTTTGCCAATTTTTGTGAGCAAATAGATAGGGGCCTCCGGGACTAGAAGGATGACCCTATCACCCTCTCCCCGGGAAGCTAGAAGTAGCTTATGCTAAGCCAAGGATTTGGGCCTCCGGGACTAGAAGGATGACCCTATCACCCTCTCCCGGGGAAGCTAGAAGTAGCTTATGCTAAGCCAAGGATTTCTATCTCATCCCAGAGAAGCCTTATGTAGAGTATCTTCGGGGGGAAACCATCTATCCCCTTGCACTGAAGCTATCATGATGTTCAATCAAAAAAGGGTGAACCACTAATCTAAAGGTGTCTATTGATGTTTCGAGGCATCTGGTGGCTATGGATGTGAAATTTGGGTAAGTGCACAAAGATGGTGGTCAAAAAGGGGGGTTATAAGTGGACACTTTTTTTTCTGAAATCAGGTGAAACTGAACTTGGAGGCAGACATTGAAAGTCATCCACTCAAGATATGAAGATAATCAAAGAACAAATATTGTAGTACTCTGAATCTAGTTTCTAAACTATGAAATTTTTTTAAAATTGGATAAGATTAAGGTGGTCTAATCCTTCGCATATGAAAAACAGAGCCTGATTTTTTCGGAAAAAGATAATATAGTGTCTGACGTGCGCATCAAAAAACTCATAGTTAGATTTAGTATTTTGACAAATCCTTTGGCAGAAAGATATTTAAGAGTGAGAACTAGAATATGTGTATTTTTTTGTAATTTTTGGTTGAGTATATTTTTTTAATGATTTTTCAAATCGAGCACATCCTAAAAATTAGGTACCTATTCCTGCATCAAGCATAAGTTGCACTAAACAAATCGATAATACAAATTTTTTTTTTAATTGTAAAGAATCAATTGCAATACAATAATATATAATTCTTTTTAAATTTGGATAAGTATATCAAAAGTTATTAAAAAATGGTGCACCTATGTCTGTGAGAACTATGGAGACACTGGTAAAAGAAATTCAATAATAATATGTTATTGTTGTTCAAATTGAAAAGAAATTATATGGTTAGAAAGATCAGAAGATGGGTGAAAATATGTTGGCAATTTTAGAAATACTCACTTGATGAAGTGTAAACTTGATGATGACAAAGTCGATAAACCAAGTTGATAAAATAAAACACATCAAAAATGAGAGAAATCGAGGGAAATCAAACTTCCAAATCATAGCTTTGTCATCCAGGCCTATTTCCAAGCCTAAACAGTCAAAAGCACAGACGGGATACTTATGGTATAGAAAGCGCGTATGGGGTAGTTATGGTGTAAGAAGGGCATACGCACTCTTTTTACTTTAAATAACACGTATGCGCTCTTGTATAATACGATATTGTATATATAATATGTGTATATACATATAATATATGTATTATATAATATGTGTATAAGATGATATTGTATATATAATATGTGTATATATTATATATATATGTACATAATTATATATAATATATTAATTATATATATAAGTGTATTGTCTCCCCCTCTCAAATGCATACAAGGTCTCTCTCTCTCTCTCTCTCTCTCTCTCTTCCTCCATACCCCATCCCTTTCTCTCTCCCTCCATCTCTCCCCTTCTCCCTTCCTCCATACCCCATCTCTCCCTCTCTCCCCTTCCCCCTTCCTCCATACCCCATCCCTCTTTCTCTTCTTCTCTCCCTCCCTCCCTCCATACCCCACTGCAACTATGTATGTACTTCTATAGAAGTAAGTGAACTTATTTCTTGTCTGCAACTTCCTCTTTGATTTTTATCATGTATGCTCTCCTAAGAAAAATGATTGATGGATTTATGTGTGTATATTGAATAGGAGGAATAGCGTTTGAAATTGAACCATGGTTGCATTACTCTAATAAACAAGGAAACTTACAGCAATATTCTTCTTGAATCTATTTTTAATGAGTAGAGAAGATGTGGAAAATAGTGTCAACAAAGCAGCATGATGAGTTAGAGTACCTACAACATGTTTTTTAGAAGGAAACAACCAGTAGGAAGAGAAAGAGGGAGAGTAACATAGATGATGTCCTGGAGAATGATAGTTGTAGGTATGCGAGAGTTCCCTTGTTATTACACAATGCCTGTCACTTAAAGAAATTAAAGTTTGTTATATGCATGGTAGTGGTAGTATATGATGATCATCACTTGTCAAATGGCTTGGAATCGTACATACCCATGAAAGAAATCAAGTGTCTAATTCCATATAGTCACAATCGAGATCAATCCTATAACCTTGCAAATTTAATAGCATCATATGTTTTAGAACTTAGATAGTACTCTTAGGGTTAGGTCAAGCTCTTACACTTTCTTTTTAGTGAAGCCTCATTGTTTGTTCGCTTGGAGTCTCTCTTATGCTAAAATTGGTCTAACTTAGCTATATCAAAAATAAACTACTGATGTTCTATTTTATGATATTCTATTCACAACTTTAAATTTAATATATTGTTTTATTAGCCCACTATATGAGCCCTTAGGTGTCAGTAGAGGTTGTATTATTTCCTAAGAGGTCAAATGGTGTCCTGTGACCACTTAGGACACCATATGACCCCTTAAGACACCATACAACTCATAACAACACCATATGGTGTCCTAAGGGATCATAGGATTCCATATGACCCCTCGGGACACAAATGACCCATAACAACATCATATGGTGTTCTAAAGGGTCATATGGTGTTCTATGACCCCTTAGGACACTATTTGGTGTCGTTATAGGTCCTATGGTGTGCTAAGGGATAATATAGTGTTAGATGACCCCTTAGGACACCCTATGACCCCTTAGATGTTGTTAGGGGTCATATTGTGTTCTAAGGGTCATATTATGTCTTGGATTCAATCTCTCTTCCTCTCCCTCCCCATCATTCTTCTCTCCCTCTCTCCCTCTCCCTCTCTCTCTCTCTCTCTCTCTCTCTCTCTCTCTCTCTCTCTCTCTCTCTCTCTCTCTCTCTATCTCTCTCTCTCTCTCTCTCTCTCGCTCCCTTCCTCCATACCCCATCCCTTTCTCTCTCGCTCTCTCCCCTTCTCCCTTCCTCCATACCCCATCCCTCTTTCTCTTCTTCTCTCCCTCCCTCTTTCTCTTCTTCTTTAATTCCTACAGTCACAATCAAGATCAATCTTATAATATTGCAAATTTAATAGCATCACATGTTTTAGAACTTAGGTAGTACTCTTAGGGTTAGGTCAAGCTCTTACACTTTCTTTTTAGCAAAGCCTCTTTGTTTGTTTGCTTGGAGTCTCTCTTATGCTGACAATGGTCTAACTTAGCTATATCAAAACTAAACTACTGATGTTCTATTGTATGATGTTCTATTCATAACTTTAAATTTAATATATCATTTTATTAGCCCACCATATGACCCCTTAGGTGTTATTAGAGGTCATATTGTTTCCTAAGAGGTCATATGTTGTCTTGTGATCCCTTAGGACACCATATGACCTCTTAAGACACCATATGACCCATAACAACAACATATGATGTCCTAAGGGGTCATATGATTCCATATGACCCCTCGGGACACCAATGAACCATAACAACACCATATGGTGTTCTAAAGGGTCATATGGTTTTTTATGAGCCCTTAGGACACTATTTGGTGTCGCGATGGGTCCTATGATGTGCTAAGGGATAATATAGTGTCATATGACCCCTTAGGACACCCTATGACCCCTTAGATGTTGTAAGGGGTCATATTATGTTGTAAGGGTCATATTATGTTCTAAGGGTCATATTGTGTCCTAGATTTGATCTCTCTTCCTCTCCCTCCCCCCTCCTTCTTCTATCCCTCTCTCCCTCTCTCCCTCTCTCCCCTTCTCCCTTCCTCCATAACCCATCCCTCTCTCTCTCTCTCTCTCTCCCCTTCTCCCTTCCTCCAAACCCCATCCCTCTTTCTCTTCTTCTCTCCCTCCCTCTTTCTCCTCTTTTGTAATTCCTATAGTCATAATCGAGATCAATCCTATAACCTTGCAAATTTAATAGCATCATATGTTTTATAACTTAAGCAGTACTCTTAGGGTTAGTTTAAGCTCTTACACTTGATTTTTAGTGAATCCTCGTTGTTTGTTCGCTTGGAGTCTCTCTTATGCTGACAATGGTCTAACTTAGCTATATCAAAACTAAACTACTAATGTTCTATTGTATGATGTTCTATTCTTAACTTTAAATTTAATATATCTTTTTATTAGTCCACCATATGACCCCTTAGGTGTCATTAGAAAACCATATGACCCTCAGAACACTAGTGACCCATAACAACACCATATGGTGTTCTAAAGGGTCATATGGTGTTCTATGACCCATTAGGACACTATTAGGTGTCATTATAGGTCCTATGGTGTGCTATTTGGTGTCGTTATAGGTCCCTCCCTTCTTCTCTCCCTCCCTCCCACCTCTTCTCTCCCTCTCTCCCTCTCTCTACCTTCCCTCGCCCCCCCCCCTCTCTCTCTCTCTCTCTCCTTACCTCCTTCTCTCTCACTCCCCCCTACTCCCCCCTCTCTCTCTCTCCCTCTCCCTTCCTCCATACCCCTTCTTCTCTCTCACCATCCCCCTCTTCTCTCCCTCTCTCCCTCCCTCTACCTCTCTCCCTCTCTCTACCTTCCCTCCTCCCTCTCTCTCTCTCTCTCTCTCTCCCTCTCTCTCTCTCTCTCTCTCTCTCTCTCTCTATCTTCCTCTCCCTTCCTCCCCCTCTCCTCTCCCTTCCCCCTCCTTCTTCTCTCCCTCTCTCCCTCCCCCTACTCCCCTCTCTCTCTCTCTCTCTCTCTCTCTCTCTCTCTCTCTCTCTCTCTCTCTCTCTCTCTCTCTCTCTCTCTCTCTCTCTCTCTTTGTGTGTGTGTGTGTCTCTCTCTCCCTCCCTCCCTCCCTCCCTTTTCATTCACATTTTTTCTACTACCAATAGAGCGTACGAGGTGCTGAACCTATTAGTTCAGTACCCTGCCATAACTTTTTTAAGACGTAGGAGCACGTATGTGGTACTTATTACTTGTAAGCATGTACAGGGTACTGAGCCCATTATTCGCTACCCTATGATAACATTTTTTAGGCTTAGGAGTGCATATGCACTACTTATTAGTACAAAATGGGAAAAAAAATACCGTTGGGCTTGCCAACATCTTATGGACTAACATCACGTACGAGGTTATTAATGTAGCGCATACGTGGTACATAGACATAGTTTTAGTTTCCCAAGAGCCTCAACGGCCTCAAAAGAAGTTTTTGAGGTCATTGAAGGCCCCACAAGAACTGTGTCTACACGTCTATCACTATTTTATACATATAAGTAAGTGAATTATTGTTCTTATTAGTTTTGTCAATAGTATTATGATCGTTTAATAGTTTAATTCCAAAAAATAGTGATAAGATGCATATTTATGGTTATTTGTTTTTTTATGAACTTTTGTTTACATATATATGTAATATGATTCTATTTAGGACAGCCAATATCAACCATGGGAAAGAACAAGTGAGGAATGATGGAACAACAAGAGGTTGAAACGGAAAGACAAAGGCATCGTATGAAGAAATTACGTGACATAAGAACAATGGGAGAAGAAGGTATGTTATCCTCAACATTTCAATTTGATTTACCAAATGAACATAATGCACCTAATGCAATTGAAGAAGAGACATTTGATTTACCGTATGAACCTAATGCAATTGAAGAAGATACCACATTGAATAATCAATTAAATGATGAACATACACCTTCTCTATTTGATGATTTGAATGTACATAATGCACTGATGTTAACACCTCCTAGAATCATTCGTAGGAAACCAAAGTATCTAATTGACATCGATGAGAATGACATAGTGATAGGCTTAGGCAATGCTTGTGGTATGTGTTTGTTTGTTTTATGGGCTTGCCTAACTACTAACCTTTAGAATATATTGAAGCCAATGCCCAATAAAATGAATGAACGACCGTGTAGGAGAATGGTTAAAAGAATATGGCAAAACTATTTTGAAAACTTAAATAAAACTTCAAGATGTCAATTAATTGTTCAAATGATTAAAAATTGAATTTTAGAGAGACAATGAAAATTCTAGGCCTAAGATCATCTGAAAGTAACACTGAAAGAACTATTGTGAGAAATATATTTGATGCATATCAAGCTATTGGTTCAAAATCACATACTAAAGATTCTAATGCTACTCGACGTGTCATTACATCAACCATAATGAACAAGAAAATAAAAAAAGATCATTTGATAAGCAAAACAAGTAAGTCATTAAATTTTAGTGGAACAACATTAAGTAAAGCATTAAAGAGGCAGGAAAAAATAGAGGAACCTAACAATAATTCTATTTGGGCATTCTCGAGTAGAATACCACACAAAGACAAGGTTGTTGTTAATGTTACTACTTATCAAATTGCCATTAGTTTCATATCCAAAGTCATACTATATATTCTAGTTAGTTAGTATTACCAAATCATGCAGTCAGTACACATAGAGAAGTCGGTATGACTAGTCTAGTCAGTTACAGAAGAAAGCAGTCACAGAATGCAATATTCATCGAGCTATTTACTGAGTAATGTTTCATGGCTACCGAGTAGTAAAGTTAACTCACCCAGTTGATATTGACCGAGTGAAACATTTTACCAGATACATTGAACCTAGACATGCACATGAAAATGTGTTACAAGATCGAGGCACATCTAACCATTTTTGCATTTAAAATTGCATTAGGAGATTGTGTATGATTTCAAGGTCAATCTAACCAATGAAATATTTTGTTTACTTATTCATTCGAAGAATATTTTGTAAGATGAAGAAATAGCTAAATGTAGCTCTAACCAAGCATTCTTTATTATTGCAGTAGTGAAGTTGTGGGTGTCATCCCCACCGTAGTTTTTCTCTCTAACCAAGAGTTTCTACGTGACCAAAATATATGTGTTATGAAGTGAATCATGTATGATTGTTATCTGTTTATTTTAGCTTTATTTTATGTTACTGCACTATTTTTTTTATGCATAATAGTAAGGTTATTATTGAAGAAAAGTTTTGAAGTACTCATTCACCCCTCCCCTATCAGTACATTAGCTTTCCATATTGGGCCTAACAATTGGTATAAGGGCTTGAATCTTGGAAAAGGGTTTAACTACCTAAAGAGAAAGATCTTAGCAATGGAAGGCTACAAACAATCTTAGAGGATTATGCATCATCAAGAAGAGCTGGATAATGCAAATCAAGTGATTGCAGATGTGCAAAGGCAAATGCAAAAATCTCTGAAAGTAAGGAGAAGATTATCTGATGACTTACAGGATTCTCAAGAGCTAGTGGAACAAATCGAGACATCATCTGAGAATAGTATATTTGAAGAGACTGAAGAAATGATTGGAATGTTGAAAGAAAAGAACAAAGCATTGGCTGATCAACTAAGAGAAATGAAAAGAGAACATGAACATTTTAGTACACAGATGACTGAAAAACTAGATGCATTAAGGATAGCTGAGGATAAAGCAAGAGATCTACAAAGAGAGAAACAACAACTTGAAGCTCTAGTATCTAATAATGATGAAGAAATCATAAGGTTAACTAGTATTAAACAAAATATGACAGATCAACTAGGTTATGCACATCATGAAGCAATTCTAAAGAATGATGAAAATCAATCATTGAAACTTGAAGTATCAAGGTTGACTGGTGAAGTTGAAATAGAGAATAAATCCAAAGAAACATTGGAGAAAAGTTATGAAGCATCAAAGATGTTGGATGAGCAACTAAATACAAGAAGACCTTACAAAGATGGAGGACTTGGTTAGAAAGGAAAAGAATCAACTGAGAAAGGAATTCATACTACCGAGAGAGGAGAATCATCAAAACAAGCTGGAAACAGGATTAACATCAAAAGGAAGAAGCCTAGTTTCTACTACAGTGGAAATCAAGGTCATACTGCCAACATATGCTAGATCAAAAAAGGTAAGAAATTGAATATCTCTGAGTCCAATGGATATTGTTAAAATTGCAATAAATATGGTCACAGACCTAATCAATGTAGGACAAAGTCTGTTAACAACTATCAGAAGGCAAAATTAAAAGGGTTTTGTAGAAACTGCAATAGATATGGACATAGTACCGAGAAGTGTTGGTTTAAGCAAAAGAACTACATGAGGTATCCACACTGAGCAAACACTAGAGGTTACCGAACTCACACAGATCCTTACCGACAATATGCAATAGATTACAATACAAGGATCTAGTGCAAATGTTGTGGAAGATATGGACATATAAGTGCCAACTATTTTATAAGATTTAGAATGAACAACCAGAGATCATGGAAAAATCCTGGTATGACATGTTTTCATTGTCACAAAGCTGGAAATTTAGCTGGAGATTACAGAGATCAACCAAGAAGAGAAACTGAAGAGATAAAAGAAAAATTCAAGATGATTTGGAAAAAGAAGGAAATTATGTCTGATGAAGAAAGCACCTTACCTATCGAGTTAGGTGCACCTATTTGAAATTAGTCAAGAAAAGGTATGAAGGGACTGCATTCTCTAAAAGTTAAATCATAATAGTTCCTATTCTATTGTGTACAAAAATTCAAAATCTGCATAGTTAAGATGCAATTAGTTAGCTCATATACTATACAAGAAACCTGTCAAGTCAGTGTATATAGAAAACCTATCAAGTTGGTTAATAAAGGAAAGTTGGTTACTCAAAGAAAACATAAAAAAGGAGTAAATCGGTAAAAGGTGAACCGAGTGCATTTAATATTTTGACCTAACTTGCATGGAGCACGATGAGGTATTTTTGAGTACTTAAAAGTGTTTTCATGGTCATTTTCATTCACCCAAGTTTTCAAGAAGTAGAGAAGAGCAAATCAAAGTGATCAAACATCATTTAGAGTGAATTTCAAGGTATTTACATCAATCTATTCACTGTTAAGCTGGTTTTCGATCTAGTAAAATTGCTATTATCTACCGAGTGTGAAGCATCAGTCACATGTAAACCCTATGGATAACTTGTCGAATCTTACTCGAAACCTACCATGGCACCCAAGATCCAAGACCCTATAGTTGTCCAAAATGTGGAGAAGCCCTCGCTGAAATATTCTCTAACTCCTAAAGTTGCCTCAAAACTGGATAACAAAATTGCATTTTCACTCATCCCGAATCGAGTCTTGTTAGTGGAAGATGTTAGATTCTTTACCAAATGCCTTGTTGAGGAACTTGGTCATGTAGAGATTAGTGACATATATGATGAACTTTGCACTGATGGCAAACTGAATAGCAAATTTGAGCATATCAAAATCAAGGGATTAACTAAAGCCCTAGTCTATCCTCGTGTGTTCAAACCCCAGTGGGTTAAGTTTGTCTTGAGTAGAGTACATGATGATTTCATGTGGCTACAAGAGCAACCGTTCAAGATCATGAAGGAAGTCATTCACCTGATCACTGGGTATCCCATCTACGATCATGCTTGTGCATAGAAAATGATATCACAGAAGGAGCTAGTCAGTCTAACCAAAGTAGAATTTGATTACAAAGGACTAAAACTGAATAATGTCATTGATGCAGAACTAAATTTTGCAATTAGAGTTATTGGTTACTATTTCTTCCAATCTGCAAGGGAAAACAGTGTACCATGTGCTGCAGTGGACTTGGCCTACAAAATAATGAAGAAGGGAATGAAAGTAGACTTATGTGAAGTGCTACTAAAGAACTTGTTTGAGAACCTGAACACAATAAGGAAGCCGAAGAAGAACAACTTGACAAACACACTAAACTTCGGTTCACTACTTGTATGTATGTTTTTCTATTTTGAGAAGTTCTTTCCCTCAGTTGGTAAAGTAGTATGGGAGCTACACCGACCTATCACCCATCAGATCAATGACTACATCAAGAAGTTAGGAGATAACTTTAATGATATCATGTATGATTACTTCAGCAAATTCCAAGAGAAAATGCACAACAGGTACAGGATTCCACCACAGCTGGTCGAAAAATACAAGGACAATATATGTTTTGAAGTCGACACTGATTATTGCTATGTAAATGTTGTTGAATTGAGGACTCAATCATTGCAACCAATGGGTTATGAGATTGATTATGATATTACACAACAACAAATTGATGCCTATTTATCACTGCCAAGGCATGCAATCGAACTAAGGTATGGAACCTATGAAGAGGTGAAGGAGAAAGTAAAAATGATCATTGTAGTACCTAAGGCTACAAGAAAAGCTACAAAAATGATAAAGGTTTTATCTGAGAAATTCAGAGAAGAATCCTCCTCTACACCTGTCAAAGACAATATTTCCATTATTGAAGAGGATTCATAAGCACAGGAGGCTATAATAACATTGAGCACAGAGTTGCCAAAGGGTAAAGTTTTGAAAAGAAAGAAACGGGACATCACAAAAACCCTACCAAATCCACCAACAAAGAGACCCAACACCAGAGCATCAGCTGCATCACCTAGTAAGAAGCAAAAGAGTGTTACTGCACCAAAGGTAACCAAGACCTATAAGAAATCTACTCAGAGACTCATTTTGGCAAAAGAGTCGAGTGATACAGAGTCTGATGATGCAAACAAAATCCAGATATTGAAAAGGAAAAAGGTAAACATTCACAGTGGTGAAATTTTTTGTGCCAATGTTAAAGAATACGGTGGATTTGCAGGATTTAGATATGTTAAGTATGAGACTAGGAATAATGATGAGAAGTGATAGATTGAAGAAGCTGTCATCTGTACACTTCTGAAGTTTCGGTTAGCACCATTAGAACTAGCAAAGTCACTTCCGAGTGAACTCTACTTACACATTGATAACAGATGGAAATATGCAATGGACTCAGAGAAAGAAATAAGAGAAAGAAGTCTAGTCCATCGATTTCTTGACATGTCCATAGCTGAAATCAAGGAGTATTTGACCACATACAATTCTAAATTTCTTGTGAAACAGAGAGCCTTAAAATTGATGAATGGGCTATACATTGATGTGGACAATGAGACAAAAGCCAAGTGGCAGGAGATCTTCAAACAAAAGGATGTCGGTGAACAATCTCAAATTGAAATTGTTGATGTCAGCAAGCAAGATCCAGATGTCACCGACCAAGGTCTAGACCCGGTTGCCACTATACAAATTGATGAAGATGTAATGGATGAAGCACCAGAGTAGGAAATGATTGAAGGCACTACCTATGCAAAACTTGTCTCTAGTGAATCTGTTTTAGAACAAGTTCAGCCTTATCCACTGGTGAAGCCACCTGTCTCAACCGAAGCTCCCAAGGACATAGAGCAAGGCACCGAAGGTATCAAATCTGAAGTTGCAGGTGATACAACCAAAGATCAGATGTCTCAAGCACATACAAGCACTAAAAATGTTACAGCTGAGACCCCTAACACTGAGACACCCAAAGACACTGCAATGGCTACAGGAACCAACCAAAGTGTTGCATCTACTGAGCCACCTACCGAGGGTCAGCAAGCCTCACAAGCACTTGTCTTAGTGCCACAGACCAAAGGAAAAGAGAAGAAGGTGAGAAAGCATGGTTTCAAATTTGACTTATCTAAACCGATCATGTTGCCCAATGTAGACATCTCCAAATTGAAAGGGCAAGCATTCACTAAATTCGGTGAGCTATGCAAAGGAAAGGCCAAACAGGAGAAGCAACTCGCCATACAAAAGAAGAATAAAGTACTTCAGAAGGTTAGGACACTACTAAGAGAAATGCTACCTTCAGCAAAAATGTCAACTAATGCAGCCATCCATATTCAATTGGATAAACTCCTCAATCAAATTGAAACATCTGGAGTTGATGCATCTGAGTGCTTAAGAAAGCTCAAGGATAAAGAGCTTACAACAAAAATGATAGAGGAAGTACATAAATCAATTGCTGTTGGCAAGGTAAAACCTGTCAAATTCATTGCTGAGTTGTTCCCTCAACTCAAGCATATTCTTTATTTATTCCAAAAATTGTGTACATTTTTGTTATTTATTAAAAATGTCAAAAATAAAACTGATGCAATTGAGAAAGAGATCACCGATCTCTCATCTAAGTTGACCATCGAGCCAAATTCAATTCAAATTTTTTATACAAAGCTACAACAGCTCATGGCTCAACAGTTAGAACTGAGGAATGAAGAGCATAAAATCAGGATGGATATAATGACCCTTCAGACATTATTCCTTCCTCATCTCTCATCAGTACAAGAACAAATCAACCGAGCTACACGCTTATCAACTACACAAGAGGGAAGTACTCTTGATGGCTTAATATCACTCTTATCTGATATTCAAGCACAAAATTCGTTAATGGAAAGTGTCAAGGACTCACTCTCAGTCGCCCTCACTGATGCCCAGACCAAGTATAAGACTATTTTTTATCAGTTACCGCCTCCCGATGGAAATTAAGTTTTTGATGTTTGTCAAAAAGAGGGAGTAATATTATGATACCACATAGAGGATAGTAATACCTAGCAAAGGGGGAGTAATTCCATATTTGGAGAGTAATACAGTTTTGATAACACAATTTTGAGTATTGTATTCAAGGGGAGTATACCGAGCAGAATATACAAAGCATTCAAAGCACACAAGTACACAACAGAATCAAACATGCAAAATTCAGAGTTATGTATAGAATAATGATAAGGGGAGTATATCTGCATATACTATTTTATTGACTATTGTATATATTTTCAAGTATAGTCATTTTGCAAGTATATAGTTTTTGAGTTATGACTTTGAAAGTAGTTTTTTGTCAAACATCTCAACTAATGTCAAAAGGGGAGATTGTTACTACTTATCAAATTGCCATTAGTTTCATATCCAAAGTCATACTATATATTCTAGTCGGTTAGTATTACCGAATCATGCAGTCGGTACACACAGAGAAGTCGGTATGAATAGTCTAGTCGGTTACAAAAGAAAGTAGTCATAGAACATAGTATTCACTAAGCTATTTACCGAGTAATGTTTCATGGCTACTGAGCAGTAAAGTTAACTCACCAAGTTGATATTCACCGAGTGAAACATTTTACTAGATACATTGAACCTGGACATGCACATGAAAATGTGTTACAAGATCGAGGCACATCTAACCGTTTTTGCATTGGAAATTGCATTAGGAGATTGTGTATGATTACAAGGTCAATTTAACCAATGAAATATTTTGTTTAGTTATTCATTCGAAGAATATTTTGTAAGATCAAAGCAATGAATTAGATCACCGCTATAAGAGATCTATTTATACAACATGATTCTAGGGTTAGAAATAGATATAAACAAGAGATGTGAGATATGTGTGTGTATGCATGAAGGAAGACTGTTATAGAGACACAAAGAGGTCACTAAGAAGGTTATCAATGAATAGTCAAAGAATAGAGTAAATAGAAGGGTTTATTGAGTTTCATTATGGGTTACCGAGGTATGCTACAAGCTAGGTAATCTTATTCTGAGCACATAGAATCTACTATAGCATTTCAAATGTAAAGTTGCAGATATTTGTAATGATTCTATTGTAATATTTTGAAGTTGTAAGAGAAACCTTTAACAGGGTAAAAGACTCTAACCAAGTCTATAAATTGTAAATCCTTTTACTAGGTGCAACATTTATATAGTGTTGTAAAATCCTTTAGTAAGGTAGATCTAACTAATCTTGATACTCCTAACAGGGTAAGCTATCAGAAATAGCTAAATGTAGCTCTAACTGAGCATTCTTTATTATTGCAGTAGTGAAGTTTTGGGTGCCATCCCCACCACAATTTTCCTCTCTAACCAAGAGTTTCTACGTGACCAAAATATATGTGTTATGGAGTGAATCATGTATGATTGTTATCTGTTTATTTTAGCTTTATTTTATGTTACTACACTATTCTGTTTATGCATAACAGTAAGGTTATTATTGAAGAAAAGTTTTGAAGTACTCATTCACCCCTCCCCTCTCAGTACATTAGCTTTCCATATTGGGCCTAAAAATTGGTATCAAAGCTTGAATCTTGGAAAAGGGTTTAACTACCTAAAGAGAAAGATCTTAGCAATGGAAGTATACAAACAATCTCAGAGTATTGTGCATCTTCAAGAAGAGCTGGATAATGAAAATCAAGTGATTGCAGACATGCAAAGGCAAATGTAAAAATCTCTGAAAGTAAGGAGAATATTATCTGATGACTTACAGGATTCTCAAGAGCTAGTGGAACAAATCGAGACATCATTTGAGAACAGTATATCTGAAGAGACTGAAGAAATGATTGGAATGTTGAAAGAAAAGAACAAAGCATCGGTTGATCAACTAAAAGAAATGAAAAGAGAACATGAACATTTCAGTACACAGATGACTGAAAATCTAGATGCATTAAGGATAGCTGAGGATAAAGCAAGAGATCTACAAAGAGAGAAACAACAGTTTGAAGCTCTAGTATCTGATAAGGATGAACAAATCATAAGGTTAACTGGTATTCAACAAAATATGACAGATCAACTAGGTTATGCACATCATGAAGCAATTCTAAAGAATGATGAAAATCAATCATTGAAACTTGAAGTATCAAGGTTGACTGGTCAACTTGAAACAGAGAAGAAATCCAAAGAAACATTGGAGAAAAGTTATGAAGCATCAAAGATGTTGAATGAGAAACTGAATACAAGAAGACCTTACAAAGATGGAGGACTCGGTTACAAAGGAAAAGAATCAACCAATAAAGGAATTCATACTACCGAGAGAGGAGAATCATCAAAACAAGCTGGAAACAGGATTAACATCAAAAGGAAGAACCCTATTTGCTACTACTGTGGAAATCAAGGTCATACTGCCAACATATGCCAGATCAGAAAAGGTAAGAAATCGAATATCTCTAAGTCCAATGGATATTGTTACAATTGCAATAAATATGGTCACACACCTAATCAATGTAGGACAAAGTCTGTTAACAACTATCAGAAGGCAAAATTCAAAGGGTTTTGTAGAAACTACAAAAGATATGGATATAGTACAGAGAAGTGTTGGTTTAAGCAAAAGAACTACATGAGGTATCCACACTGAGCAAATACTAGAGGTTACCAAACTCACACAAATCCTTACCGATAATATGCAACAGATTACAATACAAGGATATGGTGCAAATGTTGTGGAAGATATGGACATATGAGTGCTAACTATTTTATAAGATTTGGAATGAACAACTGGAGATCATGGAGAAATCCTAGTATGGCATGTTTTTATTTTTACAAAGTTGGACATTTAGCTGGAGATTGCAGAGATCAACCAAGAAGAGACACTGAAGAGATAAAAGAAAAATTCAAGATGATTTGGAAAAAGAAGGAAATTATGTCTGATGAAGAAAGCACCTTACCTACCGAGTTAGGTGCACCTATTTCAAATTAGTCAAGGAAAGGTATGAAGGGACTGCATTCTCTAAAAGTTAAATCATAACAGTTCCTATTCTATTCTGTACAAAAATTCAAAATCTGCATAGTTAAGATGTAATTAATCAGTTCATATACTATACAGGAAACCTGACAAGTTGGTTAATAAAGGAAAGTTGGTTACTCGGTGAAAACATAAAAAAGGAGTAAATCGGTAAAAGGTGAACCGAGTGAATTTAATATTTTGACCTAACTTGCATGGAGACCGATGAGGTATTTTTGAGTACTTAAAATTGTTTTCATGGTCATTTTCATTCACCCAAGATTTTGAGAAGCAAAGCAGAGCAAATCAAAGCTATCAAACTTCATTCAGAGCGAATTTCGAGGTATTTACATCAATCTATTCACTGTTAAGCTGGTTTCTGATCTAGTAAAATTGCTATTGTCTGCCAAGTGTGAAGTGTCAGTCACTTGTAAACCCTAAGGATAACTTGTCAAATCTTACCCAAAAGCTACCATGGCGCCCAAGATCTAAGACCTTATAGTTGTCCAAAATGTGGAGAAGTCCTCACTGAAATATTCTCTAACTCCTAAAGTTGCCTTAGAACCGGATGACAAAACTGCATTTTCACTCATCCTGGATTGAGTCTTGTTAGTGGAAGATGTCAGATTCTTTACGAAATGTCATGTTGAGGAACTCGGTCATGTAGAGATTAGTGACACATATGATGAACTTTGCACTGATGGGAAACTGGATAGTAAATTTGAGCATATAAAAATCAAGGGATTAACTGAAGCCCTAGTCTATCCCTATGTGTTCAAACCCCAATGGATTAAGTTTGTCCTGAGCAGAGTACATGATGATTTCATGTGGCTAAAAGAGCAACAATTCAAGATCACGAAGGAAGTCATTCACCTGATCACCAGGTATCCCATCTACGATCATGCTCATGCACAGAAAATGATATCACAGAAGGAGCTAATCAGTCTAACCGGAGCAGAATCTGATTACCAAGGACTAAAACTGAATAATGTCACTGATGCAGAACTAAAGTTTGCAATTAGAGTTATTGGTTACTGTTTCTTCCAATCTTCTAGGGAAAATAGTGTAGCATGTGCTGCAGTGGGCTTGGCCTACAAAATAGTGAAGAAGGGAATGAAATTTGACTTATGTGAAGTGCTACTAAAGAACTTGTTTGAGAACCTGAACACAATAAGGAAGCCAAAGAATAACAACTCGACAAACACAATAACAGTCGGTTCACTACTTGTATGTATGTTTTTCTATTTTGAGAAGTTCTTTCCCTCAGTCGGTAAAGTAGTATGGGAGCTACACCAACCTATCACCCATTAGATCAATGACTGCATCAAGAAGTTAGGAGATAGCTTTAATGATATCATGGATGATTACTTCAGCAAATTCCAAGAGAAAATGCACAACAGGTAAAGGATTCCACCACAGCTAGTTGAAAAATACAAGGACAATATATGTTTTGAAGTCGGCACTGATTATTGCTACATAAATGCTATTGAACCAAGGACTCAATTGTTGCAACCAATGGTTTATGAGATTGATTATGATATTACACAACAACAAATTGATGCCTATTTATCACTGCCAAGGCATGCAACCGAACTAAGGTATGGAACCTATGAAGAGCTGAAGGAGAAAGTAAAAATGAGCATTGTAGTACCTAAGGCTACAAGAAAAGCTACAAAAATGATAAAGGTTTTATTTGATAAATTCAGAGAAGAACCCTCCTCTACATCTATCAAAGACAATCTTGCCATTATCAAAAAGGAATCAGAAGCACAAGAGGCTACAATAACATTGAGCACAGAGTTGCCAAAGGGTAAAGTTCTGAAAAGAAAGAAACAGGACATCACAAAGACCCTACTGACTCCACCAACAAAGAGACCCAACACCAGAGCATCAACTGGATCACCGAGTAAGAAGCAAAAGAGTGTTACTACACCAAAGGTAACCAAGACGTATAAGAAATCTACTCGAAGACTGATTTTGGCAAAAGAGTCGAGTGACATAGAGTCTGATGAAGCAAACAAAATCCAGATTGTGAAAAGGAAAAAGGTAAATATTCACAGTGTTGAAAATTTTTGTGCCAATGTTAAAGAATACGGTGGATTTGTAGGATTTAGATATGTTAAGTATGAGACTAGGAATAATGATGAGAAGCGACAGATTGAAGAAGCTATCATCTGTACACTTCTGAAGTTTCAGTTAGCATCATTAGAACTAGCAAAGTCACTTCCGAGTGAACTCTACTTACACATCGATAACAGATGGAAATATGCAATGGACTCAAAGAAACAAATAAGAGAAAGAAGTCCAGTCCATCTATTTCCTGACATGTCCATAGCTTAAATCAAGGAGCATTTGACCACATACAATTCTAAATTTCTTGTGAAACAAAGAGCCTTAAAATTGATGAATGGGCTATACATTGATGTGGAGAATGAGACAAAAGCCAAGTGGCAGGAGATCTTCAAACAAAAGGATGTCGGTGAACAATCCCAAATTGAAATTGTTGATGTCACAGAGCAAGATCCAGATGTCACCGACCAAGGTCCAGACCCGGTTGCCATTATACAAATTGATGAAGATGTAATGGATGAAGCACCAGAGCAGGAAATGATTGAAGGCACTGCCTATGGAAAACTTGTCTCTAGTGAATTTGTCTTAGAACAAGTTCAGTCTTATCCGCTAGTGAAGCCACCTGTCTCAACCGAAGCTCCCAAGGACATAGAGCAAGGCTCCAAAGGTACCAAATCTGAAGCTGTGGGTGATACAACCAAAGATCAGACTTCTGAAGCACAGACAAGCACTTAAAAATGTTACAGCTAAGACCCGTAGCACTGAGACACCCAAAGACATGGCAATGGCTACATCAACTGACCAAAGTGTTGCATCTACCGAGCAACCTACCGAGGGTCAGCAAGCCTCACAAGCACTTGTCTTAGTGCCACAGACCAAAGGAAAAGAGAAGAAGGTGAGAAAGCATGGTTTCAGATTTGACTTATCTAAACCGATCGTGTTGCCCAATGTAGACATCTCCAAATTGAAAGGACAAGCACTCACTGAATTTGGTGAACTATGCAAAGCAAAGGCCGAACTGGAGAAGCAACTGGCCATACAGAAGAAGAATAAAGTACTTCAGAAGGTTAGGACACTACTAATAGAAATGCTACCTTCAGCAATAGTGTCAACCGATGCAGCCATCCATATTCAATTGGATGAACTCCTCAATCAAATTGAAACATCTGGAGTTGATGCATTTGATTACTTAAGCAAGCTCAAGGATAAAGAGCTTACAGAAAAAATGGTAGAGGAATTACAAAAATCAATTGTTGTTGGCAAGGTAAAACATGGTGAATTAATCTAATCATGACCTTGTTTGTTAATGAAATTTTAAATGGGGGCCAATGCTGAAAATTTGAATGACATTTGAGCACCTTGAAGCTAGAATCATCATTTCTAGCTAAAAATCTAGTAAGATTGAAAGATGACTATCGAGGTATATAGCTTCCATTATTCTCCCCTGATTAAATGATACATAACTTGAAATTGGAAATTGAAGGCTATGTGAAAAGTAGTGAATGACTATTATTTCTATTGGCATTTGTTTTGTGCATTTTCATTTTGATGATCATCTTGTTGGAATGTGAAGTCAATTAGGACTCTCTTCCATATGTGTCATACAAGTTGTCTTCAATTAGGAATTTGCTCCTATATGTGTCATAGATGTAACTGTGTGAGTCATACTGACTATATTTAGTAGGTTGTCTCCAAATAGGACTCTGCAACTCAATTGTGTTGACTAAGTAAATTATTAAGTGATTCATAGTAGAATCAAGTTGGACTCTATATGTGTCAACCTTGTAGAAAATTGAGAGCCACATATAGACTTAGTCAATAATATGACTATAGTGGTGGCAAATTTGAGAACTTAATTATAGCATTTAGTTTCTCAAATTTATATATATATATAGAGTAGCTTTCCCTCCTTTGGAAAATAAGGCCAGAGCAGTTTTCAGATTGTATTGTAATTGTTTCTATTGCTGAATAATATAATGACTCTCTAGTTTTGGAGTGTGGAGTTTTTTGGTCGAAAGGTTTTCCCCACGGTAAATACATGTTCTATTCTTTTGTCCTTTCTTTTGTTTTATGATTATGTGTTGGTGAATCTAAATCTATGCATGTCGCTGAAATTGTAGTTCGATCTCGTAGGATCTTAAATTGCAATCACTTTCCTCTAAGGATTAATGTGGGAAATAAATTATCCTTGATTCCGCTTTATGGAATAGTAGTGTGCATTTGTGTTGGATGCTTGGATTTCCCAACACATCTAACATAGAGATTGAATATCGTCTTCATGGTAAAGAATGGGCATAGGCATTTGGAAAGCTTAGAGAAACCTCCTCTTAACCTCTTGAGATGCTAGATCCACAAACCATGTCATCACAATCAATCAATAGTTGTCTTCAAATTCATCATCTTATTATAAGTATTTGCATTGAGGCAATATTATTATAATGACTATTATTCAGCTCATTATTAATAATTGTATTAGACAACAAATTAGAAATTAATAATTTTTTATTGAAACATATTTATTTGTGTAAAGTAAACTTGTATCTTTAATAGTCATAAATATTTTTCAAATGAATTATTTTGAATTTAATTGTTATAAAAATTGAGCTCTTTAGAATGATTACATTCGTAATGCACATGTTAAAATTTTTGTAGGTGATATTTAATACATTTTTGATATTTTAAATATCCAATTCCAAATTTATTTATCCTCCTATGCTATTCTAACAAATGAATATTTGTTGTTGCTGGTCCTTAGAAGTATTATATTCGTAATGCTCTTTAGAAGTATTTGTTGTTGCTGGTCCTTTGGGTAACCAAACAAGCCATTATGCTAAAGCTTTGACTGCCCTTAATACGTTGATTATTGCTAAAAATATCAATCATGACAAATTATGGTGAGAGGGAGATTCTCTTAATATTATTAAATGCCTAAAGGGTGAACCTAAGCCTTTGTGGTCTATCAAAAATATCATTTTTAAGGCCAGAGAAATTATTATTAGTTTTAAATCTATTATTATTGAGCATGCTTTTAGGGAAAAAAATGTCATCGCAAATGGTCTTGCTAACCTAGGCATTGTATCCGAAAAATAAAGCATATGGAATGGTGAAGATAATATTAATTTTAATATTAAAGGCCTCATTAGAAAGGACAAAAAAGAAAGATTGCATTTTAATCATGGTTGTATTAATGATTAAACATCAAAACTTTAAAAAGGAGATGATAGCTTGTCAGAAGGGAAGAGTTTTAAATAAGAATATAAAAATTCGTATGCTCTGTGGGTGCTTATTTTCAAGTGTCCGAGTGTCATCTAGAAGCCCACTTCAAATTTGCTGAAGCAAAAATATTGTAGAATGAATTCAAGAATGGGAGGTGACCTTAGAAGAGAGGAACCAAATAACCCTTTTAGATGGCAGGAGATGCCCAAGGTTTGGACGAAGTTGGAGAAGGGTTTTATGAGGTCGTTATGAAAAAACAAGTGGATTATGACAAAAGCAGAGTTAACTTGGTGGTTACTAGAGTGACTGAAAAATCAAATAATGGCACTTTCAAAATCCATGGTGTCAAATTCAAGCTAGACATGGACCTCATCTCTATGGTCACAGGTATGCCCCATACTGGCCTCAATTTCTTTAGGGACCTGAAATTCTCCAATAATGTTGTGAAGCTCTTTTTGTGCAAAGATAAGGAGAGAGCTAAATTAGGCAAACCGTCTGGGGGGTATCATGAAGTGTCTAACATTAAAAAAAATTGGGGTTTTGTGCTTAATGCCATTATGCAGTATATCACTATGGAGGGCCACTTCACTAGGGTCCATACCTATCACTTTGTGCTTCTGAACCACTTTAGGCATGAGAAAAGGGTGTCTCTTCCTTAGATCCCTGTCATGCTCATTGAACAAGCACACTAAGAACCCCTCTTCTCCTATGCTACATTATCGTCTTATTTTGCTCATTTATGAGCATTGTCATATTTTGGTGAATTAGGAAAACAAAAGGCTATCGGTATGCCCGGGCAAAGGCAAGAGGAAAAGTGAGGATTCTAGGCCAAGGAAGGATGAGCAAAAACAGAGTAAAAAGGCTAAAAAAGGCTCTGTAGAGCAAAATGTGGAGGACACAGATTTGAGCCATAAATATAAGGATGTGGAGGTTGATCCTGAGTATACGGGACAAGAAGGTAGTGATATGGAGACTGATAATACTGATAGGGGGAGAGTTGGAAAGATGAGGAATTGGGGGAAGAGGAAGGAGGAGAAGAGGAAGATTCTGAGCAAAACAGCTCGGTCAAGGAAACATCAAGAATGGAAATTGGTAATGAGAAGGAAAACCAAGAAGAGGATGAGGGTAATAAAGAGGAACCTACCCATAGTACAAGCCCTGGTGATCTCAACAACTAGCCCATGGAGGAGCTAGATAACCAGAAAAAATAGGAGGACAAGGAAATGGAAACAGAGTTGAACAAGGATAAGGAGGATACGAGCATGGAAAAGGATAGAGTTGGTGATGAGATGAATACTGGTATGCTTATCCTAGATAAGCTTAAGAACTAGTTTGATGCTCGTCTAGGTTTCGATAGATGGGTTTATGAAGGGACAAAAAGGTGAAAGCAACCTAGAGCAATGGAAAAAGGAAATGGATGAAAAGGTGGAGAAGCTGGAAGTTAAGATTAGCAAGCTAGAGGAAGGGAAGGCTTCCATGAAGAACTTCCTAATTCTGATTTCAGAGATCCTCAACTCTGCGACCAGGAACATGGAGGAAATAGCCAAACACCTTGATGGTCCCAACCCTACCAGGTCTATTGTGGACCTTGATGCTGAAGAGGCTACTACTGAGACTGCAAATGTGGATAGTGCTCCTGGAGGTGTAGCTAAAAGGACCAAGGCGAGCTTGAAAAAGGTTGCCTTTGCTTCATCAAAGGAAATCCCTATCCTTAGGGAGAATATCAAAGAAATGTAAGGGATTAGCGAGAAATTGGCTAATGCCCTTAAAAACATAATGTAATTTGTCTTTTTTCTGTTTTTGTTGGTTGTTGCTGGTAGTGTTGGTCTTTTGTGTTGTCTTTTGCCTAGCACTTTGCTGGTTTTTTTGTTGTCTATCCCATTTAGTTTCTTAATGCTTTTATCTTTTATGGTTCCTTTGTAAAGGGTTTTGGGGTCCCTTCAAAACCTATTTTTCCCATAATAAAAAACAAATGAATATAGTTGTGTAAATATTTTCATAACATTTGTTGCATATTATGGAGAGCAATGGAGGAGGAGGAGGTAGGGTTTCTAAGGATGGGGAAAGTGCAAGAGAATTTAATGATCTAGATGATGATTGATTTTCTCATCCACACACATCCCGAGGTGTAGAGTGTGCATCTTTTCCATTCTCCCCAGGTTGGGAGGCCTTGTGTTATGAGGGTTTATCTCTTCTCCCTTTTCTTTTTCCCTCGATGGTTTTTTTTAGTCTCTTGGCACTTGTAGATCCTCTGATATTTGTCTGGGCCTATGTGTTCCCCTCTTTGGGGTTGGAAGTCCACTCCTTGGAGGTGGTGGCTACTGCTTGGTCTCTATTTCTGCCACATGAGGTCGTCTTGCTTGCTTTTGTTGTTCCAAGTTGTGACTGCACTTGGAGATCCTTGTTGGTTTCCCATCCTTCGTTTTCCCCTATTTTCTGGTTCTTTGTTACTGTCTAGCCAAGGTGATGGTTTATTTGGTGGTGAATTCTTGTGACTTGGATGGGTTGTTTCAGGAATGATGTGGTCCTTTCTTTTCCCCTCTTGTTGTTTGTAGTTGGTTCGATGTTCCAGGCTCGAGTTTGCTTCATTACTTGGTATGTTGGAGGCTACAGGCTAAGTTTTCTCTCTTTAGCCTGCTATTTGGGCTGCCTTGATACCAGTGTGTGGCTCCACTGTAGTGTTGGTGGGGTTTTGCTTTTTCCTCCTTTTTATCTTATCAAAATCCTTATGCTATAGAGTTTTCTTCTCTATAATTAGATTTTGGTTTTGTGTGATTGGGGCCTTTTGGGTCATTGTCCTTTATTTTCAGATGGCCTTCAAGTTGCTTGTTGTGAAGGTCAGCATTTTTGGAGATTTCATGGTTGACTTGGTGCCTATGAATAATGGGTCTATTGAGGTGACCCTATTATTTATAAAGGTTGTTGTGATTTTATGCACTGCTAGAGAATTTATGGAGGTGGTGTTCTTGATTATTTGATCTTTTTCTGGTAGGAGGGTTTGGGCTTTGTTTTGGGTTATGGACTCTCTATGCTTCCAACCTTACACATAGAGATCCTATGGAGGTGGAGTGTGTCTGTCTAGGGGTTGGTTATGTATCGAGGTGTGATGGGATCTTAGTATTTCCTGGTTGAAGATGGATTACTTGTTAGAGTTGAGGATTGGTTGTCATTGGTGGGTGGGAGGTAGTTGAGTGTTGAGGGTTGGTTACCGTGTGGGCACCTAATCGGAGAGGGTTCTTCTCCCTTCTTACTTTCTTTTGTGGTGGTTTTCAGCTTCAAGTGGGGGGTTGTGTTTTTTTTGTGGGTTGTTTCTCCTTTCCCTGCTTCCCCCTATCCTATTGTGCATCATTTTGAGGTTCGATTCAACTATTCCATGGGAATGGAGTTTGTCTTTTAGGATGATCCTTACGTCAATAGATTGCAAAATGTTTTTCATATTTTGCTAATGGATTTTTGTTTCCTTGGTTGTTTCGACTTCAATTCTAGGTGTTTTCTCAAAATTATGGTTCAAGGTTCTCTCCTAAACCCTTTTGTTCTGATTATGTGATCTGTCTTCTAGGACCCTGTTCCCACTGGTTTGAGGCCCGAGTCAAGCCTCTTTTCAAAAAAGGGTTTGTCCTTTTCTATTATTTGTTGGGGTGTTGATCTCACAACTTGTGGACCCCTTCCCTTGTGTGCTTGCATAGCGCTTATGTAAAGGTACGGGCTTATAATGTATTCTTATATTTTTTACAAGATTTTTTTTTTCTAAAAGTTAAATTTCTTTTATTCAATTGTTTTTGAAATCATAGTCTTACTAGTTATTCAAATCATTCAAGATAATTAATAATATATTTTCCATTATAAAAAATATTTTTAATTTAATCATTGAAAATGTATTTATATTATCATAATGCTATTTTATTAAGCTAAGGGTTACAACTAATATTTGTAAATATAATTAAAGTTATATAATATTAATATAATAATTAAGAAGTGCATTTAGGATTAATTTTTTTATGTTAATTTGGTTACAGAGGGTTGCACCCATAAATATAGAATCAAAAAATAATAAGCTTTCAATTGGCTACTCCAATGGAGGGCCTTTGCCAAAGTCTTGACAAGGTAAGAGAGAACTCATGATTAGAATACATATATACTTTTATCCCAATAGTTTTCCACATATACACAATGTAAACCCATAATGAGGGGTGCATTACATTAACAAAAAGACCCCTAAAAATAAAGGATCACATAAACATCTATCTATAGGCATGTTTCTTTTGCTAATGAAACCCTTGTACCAAACTTATCATGAGACCAAGGAGATATAAAATACCTACAAAACTTTTTGTTGGTGGTCTTATTTCTTCACTTAACCTAACTATTATCATTTATATTTTATATAAGCCCCTCAATTTCATATATTTTTTCTTCAATATGCTCATTAATTTTAGACCTATTTCCAAGAGAAGACAACACCCTTTTATAGACGACTCCTAAACTATATGAAATAGAACCTTAAATTCCTACAAATATAATATTTTTTCAACAACTTCTATAGATTAACTGCTTCTCTCAATCCTTTCTCACCTCTTCTTTCACTATGCACAATGGTATAATGGCCTTTTGAAAAAAATTCATGCCATCTCTCATTATGTCTCTTTGTCTTTCCGCTTGACATGGTTATTTGAACAACCTTCATGCTCCTAGGCACAAAAGAAATACCTACTTTGATACCATACTAGCAACCAAAAGGGTGAAAGAATAATTATATTTATTGAAGTAGAGAAAACCATTAATACAATGATCAATAGTTGCAAACTGATAACTACATAATTTATCAATCTAATAATAAAATCTACACTAACATTTATCAACAACTCTAACCAAACCTTTTTTTTCACATTATCTCTTCTTATTTCTATTCCCAATATTTATGTAACTACTTCTATGTTCTTTAACTTAAATTGTGTTGATAATTTGTACTTCAATTCATGAATCAAATCTTTCCTATTATTGAAAATTAACATGTCTAATGTAATAATATGAATATGGTAACTTCCCATCTAGTAGATGCTATGATCCTATACAAATCTTATAAATCTAAAAAATAGCATTAAAAAGGAAAAAACACACTTTTTGTATCACATGCTAAGATATTTCTTAAGTCCATGAACGAAATTAGTTAGCTTAGAAACCAAATTTTCTTTACCTTTCTCACATAGTGCTCCAACTATGTAATAAAAATATCATCCTCAATTCTCCAACACCCCATGGATGAATTTGTTAAATTATCAATACTAATTAGGGCTTATGGAAATGATAGATTTCATACATATGGTCATCAATATAAACTGTTACTAACGGTCTTTACTTTTTAAAAAATAATAGTTGTTTAATCTATTTAGAAGCATCTGAATAAGCTAAAGTGATCTAGGGAAAACATAGGCTACTACACTTGTTCAATTAAGTAACTATTAATTTAAAATTAAACCAATGGAAAATAATTTACAACAAGAAAAAAATGGTGCCTTTATTTTAAGAAAAGTTAAAACCCTAGAAACCTGAGTCACCTGCAAACCCATTGGAGAGTAGACATCTATCTAGCTCAAATTGATCTAAAGGAATGTGTTAAATATTCATGACATTTAGAATTATCTCAATGTTCATGAATATATGGAATGAAGTGTGGAAACCTTTGTGAAATCTATTGAAGATACATCTTGGAGATGCAATATGATACAAACATGCTTTGTAGAAAATAAATGAGATGTGGCACAACTTATCCTAAGAAAATACATCAAAAATATGTCAACAAATAATCCTAGAGCTACCAAAGATCTAATATGGCCTATTTGGAGGAATGTTGGAACATAAATATGTGTAAAGGAGTCCCAAAGAAAAGAGTTAGGTATAGGAAGATGTGTTTTAGGGCTTACATATGGTCCCAGTCATTTCCCTAACTCATTTCTCCACCTTTAGTTTCCCAATTTTCTTTATTTTTGTCATTTCTATTTGTTTAAGGTCAAGCTCTTCCTTTATCATGTGCTTTGGTGGAAGTGCTAAAATATTTGCACCTATAATGCTCACTCTGTCGTCCATTAGGAGTTAGGAATATTTTTGACTGCAACTTGCATTGGTCACACCTTGCTTACCTTGCCATTCACTTTTCTTCATGTCATAGCTTTGGTCTTATGTAGCCGTTTTATTATCCCACTTTATCTTTTCTCAACCCCCTTTACTTCATCAAAGGTATCTTGTAAACTATTGGTTCCCAAACCAACAATCCCCGAGTCCTAGAGGAATTGCTAGTAACTCATCAACACACTCGAGGAAGGATTTGGCCAATGACCGAGATTTGGTCACAAGACTAAGATCTCCTACTCTTTTGGCTCTACGAGACCAAGGTGGGTGAACCTATGTAGTGTCTAACAACTTTTAGCTTCACAATACTCAGGACACTACAACTTATAGCAGATAATCTCAATGAAAGATACTAAGGAAGATGGATAAACTCCTGGTTATGGGGTAAAAGTAGAAAGCTGTGTCACACTTTTATAAAGGAAATGGTCAATACTGATTCAAAATTTTAAAGTAAATCAATAGAAATTGAAATATATGTTTTGAATTTTGAAATGATGTATACTAATATAATTTATATTCTTTTGTCTATTTTATATTTGTAATTTTAACAAAATTTTAAAAAAATATTTGAATGTAGTTTTTTATAAAGTAAACAATATAATTTTGTTGTCGATAAAATGCTAAAATTGAAGTTACACAAGCCACCACATTTTAATTAGTAAATTTTAGTTTGTTTTCATCAATTTTTTTTGTGTATATTTATAACTTAAAACTTTAGTGCATGGATATATTTTTTACTATTTTTTATAAATATATATTTTTCAATAAATTTGAAAAGTTGTTGTGCTGAAATATAAGTCTTTCCGATCCCACTAGCTTTTTTCTTAATTATTTATCCAAATTAGAAAAGAATTATATCATCTTGACATAGATTCCTTTCTCTACTGCATCATATTTTTTCAAAATTTTTAAATAAATTTTAGTATTTTTCTTTGACAAGATAATCAACCTTATATTTTAGTACTGATGACCTACTTTCAATAAAAATAAAATATAAAATATAAAAACCTAATTAAAATATTAAAAGATATATATTTTGGAAAATTCACTTATAGATCTATAAAAGGGTATTTTTACATTTCAAAAAAAATATTATTTATAAGAGTAGGAGTTGTTGAAACATCGAGTTTTTTTTTGTTTTTTGTTTGGTAATTAGATCAAAAGTCATATAAAATATACATTTAGTAGACACTTCCAATTGGAAAGGTTGTGGTCCATATATAAATTAGTTATAATGAATCATATAAACCATATGTTTGACTAAAATTATTTTTTAGTTAGAATTACTTAAATTCACTTGTGCTGATATGTTAGCCTAAAACGTGACACAGTTTTGTGCTTTTACCCTATGGATTTAACCTTAGTTTGTAAGCATCTAAGAACTCATTGAGGAGGTTTCTACACTACTCTTACTCCTAATTCTGAAAGGAAATGCAGAAATGAAATATTTTGATTAAGAAATGATTCTGAAAATGAGAATAACACATCAACCAATGCCTTCACTCATTGGGCAGCATAGTCTACTCTCAGAAGATAGCTTTATACCCAAATATTTTGCCTTGTATACAAAGAGATCTAGGCATCAATGCATTGCACCAACACCCATCAAGTTAGTTTTCCTACAATCATGCTTAAAGACCTTGCATGTAAAAGACATTACTTCTCATCTAATTAGAGCTATTTAATCTCTTTCTTGAAGAGAAGAAAGAATAAGATAAACATCAAGCTTGCTAGGACAAAACATGAAATCCTTGATTATCTATTTCATAAGTAACACCATTACATGTAGGAGGCAATAGCAAGAGAAACCTATGTTCATTGATTGCATGCATGATTACAACTATTCAAAATACAAAGCATACATCAATTGAAACAAAAATCTAACTGTCATTCAACCCTACACTATGCATAGAAGCCTCGCTTCTTGGATGATAAAATTAATTCAAAACATCATAACTCAGAAGAGAAAAGAAAGATATACATTAGAGAGAAGAAAAACCTAATCAAAACCCTAAAAGAATCTCTGAGAAGACCTATCTTCAACTTGAAATTTTCAAGTCAAATCAGCTCCTCGTCTTCCTTCAAAATTTGCCAAAAATGTGAACTTGCATCCCCTGCTGGAAAATCTGTCAAAAGTCTGAAAATTGCCATCTCAGGCACTTGACAATTCAGAGTTCTACTCCTTGTTCAAAATTTTCCATTGCCAAATATTCCCTCTTTTATTCGTTGTCCACTTTGTTGAAGTAACTTACCTTTCTCTCTGTTTGGAAAACCGAAAAGTCCCTTTTTGGTGAAAGTCAAGAAATGACTTTTCCCTTGGGTTCTCTCATTGCTCACAAATAGAAAAAATTCCTCTTTCTTGGAAGTGATATGTCACTTACATTTTTCTACACTTTTACTTCTTTATTCTCTGACTAGGTAAAATAAATTTACCCCCCTGGCTGATTTGACATGTCATCTTTATGCACAATTTCCACTTGATGAAACATTTCATTTGACATTTCCTTAAAATATTTCGCCCTTCCCTCTAGAAATATATATCCCTAATGCACTTTAGTGGCAAACTAATCTTTCTTATGAAAATCCATTTCTTGGCACCTACACAATGCCTTTTCCCCACAAAAATCACTTGATGAGTGAAATAGGCCTTTTTAAAAATTTCCACCTTCTATCTAATGAACCAATTGTAATATTACCTTGCTTCATGGCGAATAAATTCACCTTATAATTCACTCTTATTTAACAACAAATACTCTACATGTTGGCAATAATAATTTACCCTTGAGTAAAAATATTTTATCCTCAGGAAGAATATAATCCCTCTCTGCCTCAGATTGCATTATGTGATTAATCCCTATTGAGAAGCCATTTTTTGGTAAACTCATTTCACCCATATGAGACCATATCTCCTCAATACTCCTTATGAATCCCATTAAACCTAGATGCAATAAATAATATATCATGGGAGCCCCATTGCTAGGTAAAGCAATCCCCTTTTGCAAGTACCCAAATGTGAGATTACTGACTAGTATCCAGATCACTTGTGACCAACCAATGCATACCCACCAATCACAATTTACAAACTAGGATGAGAATTCAGTGAATGCCTCTTGGAATGTACATGTCACTTGCATTTGTCAAAAACTTCTATGATCCTTTCAACACTATTGTTTCATGTTTTCATACTTGTTAGCCACAATGCCACATTGCCTCAATTGGAAAAAATGGTGAAGTTGAAATCGTGGGCAAAAGGGCACACAATCACTATCTGTAACACCAAAAACCGTAACCTTTCAACACTTCCATATTTTTCTCTTATCGATCCCTAAAGTGCATTGAGTTTCGAATTCCTTACTCATTTGTGCTTCATCATAGCCATCATCGCTCAGCAAAGAGACTCGATTTGGAAGGCATTTGCTTACTGAAAACCCTTCACACTACAGGTGCCTTAACACTCACTCCTAGACTGCCACTCCCTATTTGTCATGGAGACAAAAATAGGCCCCTCGTGCCTTTTGGTTTGGCATACCATTCTCGATAAATTTGAAGCAACTCCTTCATTGCGCAGACCCTACAATCATAACAATCCACGAAATTCATTTCATAGAGGCACAACCCATGTGCCCTAATTTCTTTCTTTGTTCACACAGTATTTCCTTTTGTTTTCCCTAATTTATCTTTTTACGTGGGCATCCATTTTTTTCTTTTTGGCTTTGAAATTTTTTATTCTACGTATCCACACAATACCTTGTCATGTAGCATGGGATAACCATCCTGTCAGCGATCATTGAAATGTCCTTTCCTTATCCCATGGCTTGGCATGGAGCCATTGCTCAACCCGCGAGATAAAATAATTTCCTTGCATTATGCATGAAAGTCTTATCTCGCAGGTCATACGAGACCCTTCTTTTCATGCTTGGGATAAAAAGAATCGTCCCCTTCCCTTACTAGAGCTTATCTCATGGGTGAATTATGCGCTCCATCTTAATGCATAGGATAAGAGGGTTTTTTTTCCCCATATGCCAAGCAATTATCTCGCATTGTGTTGTGAGCTCAACATTGCATGGTGTGGGATAAAGGACTATGCTCTTCAAATGAAAAATATTTCTTCATAGAGGGCCCACTAAATTTTATTGATGGGCAACGCTAAAGATTTAAATCATTTAATAAATGATTTGAAATCAATTCATTTCATGTTTCCATTGCCGATGTTTCGAAAAAAATGAAATTTACCTTTCTACTCCCTCTTTGCATTGGCCCGTCAAGGATTTACTTAGGATGATAGCATAATAATTTTTTGGTAATTTGAAATTTAACTTTCAAATCACATTTTAAATCCCCTTTATCATATAATCATTAAAATAATGATTTAGTAAATATTTTGATTTTCTTGGGCCTTATATTTAAACCAAAAATGCTTTACATGAAATCAGTCAACCCCCTTTTAAATTTATAGTATTATTTATAATATTTATTCAACCAATTGATCCTTAAAAGGTTATACTGAGCATCAGCTAAAGTCGAGAGCCAAAGTGGGCCTGGCCAAAAAAAAAATCATTTTCAAACAACTAACCCTACGAGAAAGCAAAGGCTCACTGATCTGAGGTGCTTGAGATCTGAGGAACCAATCTAGGAATCTTTATTTTGATCATTTTTGCAACCTTGGCACTTAAATGAAAACACATGAGTAGCCTCCAAAAATGCCTTAAAAAACTGATCAAATCACCTAACCAAGGTCTAGGAGTTGTCATGCTGATAGAAAGTAATACAAATATTCCAGGGCATCTGATGGATCGCCGATGCAACATTTGAGGCAAAAGTTATTAACTTGCAAAGTTGCCTACTCACACTTTTTTTGAAATTGGAACCGCTGAATTAACTTGAGTAGCCCTTAAATCCTGATTTGAAAAAATATCAAATCACCACTTCAAGAGACACCACTTGGCACATTGGTAGATGAATATACCATAAACACGCATGCAAGAGGGTTTGACTTGATTAGGTCACATGAAATTTATAAACCCTCAAAGTTGGCTCCTCTGAAAAATGAGAACATGACGATGCTTACACCTTGAAAAAGTTCATTTGGAATGGGCTTCAAAAAGTGATCAAATGATGAGCAGGGGGAACTACAAATATGGGGCATGGTAGATAACATTATAGAGAATCATGGGGTATCAATAATTTAAAATGTAGGTTATCTAGTCATGAAATATAAATTTTCGAAGTGGCCCTCAAATTGTTGTTTGACACTGTTCAGTTGGAGAATTGAACCTTTTGCATGGAGCTGGATTGCGCTCATCAGGCACTGCATCTGGAGCATCTGGAACATCTAGAACAACTACAAGAACCAAATGGAATCAACTCAGGAAACATGTCAAATGGATTCATGGGACTAAGCCAATTGGCATAGTTCTTAAAACAATAGTGGGGAATCATAGAAAATGCTCTGTTTATCTTTAAAATCAACTGGCACAAAGATATAATGCCTCAAACAAGGTTACTCAAAAAAGTGCAAATATGTGCAAACTGCATACCTAACCTCAAGACCTCCAAAGGAGACTTTAAAAACACATCAAAAATGATCTAAGGAAGCTACGAATGGACACATGGAATCTCCATAAGGTCTATAACAATCCCACAAGAGGATTTCGCATGACACTTCTCCGACGTAAAAATACAAGCTCACAAAATGAGCTACAAAGGCTTGCTCTGAAAGGTGATTCTGAATGCAATCTACAAAAGTTTGAGCCCGGGTCTTCAAAATTAGACAATTTTTTTGAAGTCCCAACATTACAAAATGGTGACTTTGCTGGGGATAAGTTATAGAATCTTGTCAACTTACCCATGAGTTTCTGGTTAAAGAAAGTTTCAACCTAGAAAAGGTTTTGTTAAATCTTTTGTGAAGAAAAAATCAAGTGATTCTGCTAGTGAAGAAAGGACCTAGAATGTTAGAAGACTTTGAATAGATCCCTATTATTCAAAGAATTTTTCTCTACAAGGAGGTGGTGACTCTGTATAAAATAACCTCACATAAATTTCAAGACTCTACTGGAAGAACTCAGAAAGTGTATGTATATCTGAGAAAACTTATCCATTCAAGGTTGTAGCAGCTAGAAGAGAAAAGGTACACAAGTTTCTTCTTGTTCTTGTTTGCTGGTCATAATATATCAAATGTAACTACTGCTGCAATTAAGGTTGTTTGTTCATTGCTCTAGGAATTATTAATAATGGCTGAATGTAATGGCTTTATTCATGCCACGGGTGTTCCTCCTATTTCTTATGGTTCGAACCTTGGGTATTTCCATAATGATATGTATCCTAGTATTACTTTGTTGAATTGTAGTTATGCTCCTACACCTCATGCAAACTTAGATATGCAAATGTATGTGCATAACCATGATAGAATGGCCAAAATGTTAGAAACCTTGGCCCAAATGGATAGAAAGATTGAGGAGCTAACTAAGTTTCAGATTTTGGGATCCCCAAATGTCATGCATCTGAATGAGATGTTAATATCTTCACAAGCTCAGTTGAGTTTTAATCATGACATGCCTCCCATTCAAGCAGTCGAACCCCCTATTCATTTATTTGATCTGTTGTATGATCAGTTGAACTTGTCATGGGTAGAGCATGAGTTCTAAAGCATGCCAAATTAGATTTATAGTCAGATGCCTAGATTTGATGGTTTTAACATATAAGAAGGGAATGCACGTTTCCAAAGGTTTCATAATTTCATGAAGAAACATTTGTTTAGAGAAGAGGACATGTGCATGAGATTTTTTGTTAGATCTCTTGATGCAAGAGATAAAGATTGGTACTCAAGTTTCCTTGAGAAATCCTTTGCTTGTTGGGGTCAACTAGTGGGTGCATACATGGAAAAATTTATAAGAGAACCCACTAATCTTGTCAAAGAATTATCTCAGACTAGGAGGCAAGATAAAGAAACCAGCGTTACTTTCCGTCACAGATTTGCAAGTGCATTGTCACAAATCCCTAAAGGTTTTAGGCCCAATACCCCAGCTTGCATTAGTATGTATTTTGAAGCCTTTGAAGAAGGTTCTAGTGCACTGCTAGAGGATCTCAAAATAGTTGATATGCAAATGCCCTATGATTCGGTGGACATCATGGATAGAATGAGACATGAATAAATGAGAAACTTGTTTTCTACAAGTCTCAATGATAGTGACAAATTTGCTGAAGTTGAAAACACTAGCATGGATATATGTAACAAAGAACTTTCAGCCTCCAAAGAAGAACAATGCATGATTGACATGGTAAGTATCAAAGAAGAAGAAAAGTGTAGCCTTGAGATTATTGGCAATGAAGCTATTTGTGCCCAGTCCCAAGAAGAATACCTATCAGCAAATAATGTGAGTAAAATGCACAATGATGGCACTGAGAGTAGTGATGAACATCAGCAAAATGAACAATGCAATCAACCCATTGAAGACCAATGTGTAAGCGTGAGCAGCAACCATGAAAATTCAAGTATGAATCAAAATCAATGCACAATTTTTTTTCTTTCTATGGTGGACTGTTAATATTTTAAGGTTGTTGGAGATGAAATCTCCTATGATGATGAAGTGCTACTTTGTGATCAACCCTTTGAGTTTTCACAGTTTGATGATGGTAGCACTACTGACCATAAGTTGCAGCTTGATGACACCAACAACAGTAGTGAAGAGCAAGAAGAAGAGGTAGAAGATATAGATCAGAGCAGTGATCTATTAAATAGTGATCAAATTTCAGATTTGTTGTTAGTTGAGTATCAGAGACATATGGGCATAAGTGGTTCTCAATCCTTGCGCTTTTCTTACACCAAGGATTACACTTTTGGTGAGGCTGTATATGACACAAGCATTTCTGATTTTCTTATACCAGTGAGTGGGTCAACATGCATAATGATAATGCATGCACATGATGGGGACAAGGTGTTTGAGTGCCATGATTAAGGTAGTGATAGGTCTGAAGAGTGTGATGATGAATCCAATTTATCAAGTACATGCCAGACCTTAGCCTCATGCATTAAATCCCATGGTGATGAGTTCTCTTATGAGTTGAAGCATTATTTGGAAAACCTTCACATGGATGTGGGAGCTGATCTTGACTTTAAGCCAAAGCTTTTCAGTGAACCAAAATCACACTGTTGTGAGTGTATATGGGATTCATACAACATTGCCACAACATGCTTGGATGATGAAGAAATGTATGAGCCCGTGGGTACGTCGGGGCTTCTGATTGATCCCTTTTTCCAGAGCAACGAGTTGTTGTTCTAAAGTGAGCCAATATGTGATTCTTTGCCAGATCATGTATTGGAGGAATGTGTAAGTGGGTCACAAGGTTTGCAAGAGTATCCTCTTGAGTTTTTTTAGTTTGACATGTAAACTTGTGATGAAATTTTTTTAAGTGATACCAACTGCATGCTTGTGCAAGAGTTCATTTTCTTTCAACTGTGAGAGGTTTCTATAGGGTGTGATAGTGATTTGAGTCATGTTGAATGTTGTGTTCAACAAGGAAGTGTATTTTTCAATGAGCATGACTCATGCATGTCACATAGTGATCAGAATTTTTCAGTTAGTGTGCATGTTTCAAAGTTTGATAATGGTGAGTGCACTGATAGTTTTCAGCATGGTAAGCGGGTGAGAAATATAAATGTGTTGAGTCAACAGCAACCCAGCTATATCATCAAATTGGTTTCAATGTAGTCTGAGGAGAGCAATGTTTATATTAGAGGAAAGCATTGGATAATATTTTCAAGTGGCCTTGGGCCATCACTTGTGGTTTGATCCTCAAGCCACGAGTAGTTTGGGGTAGAGAAGACCTTTTTTGACTCTGTGCCCAATGGAGTAGGCATCCATCCTTCTCCCCAGAGATCTAGGATCTTGCCATGCCTGCAAGGGTCATGCATCCCCAAGCTAGAGCCATTGTTGGGACTTCAAATTTTTTTCTAATTTTGAAGACCCAGGCTCAAAATTTTGTAGATTGCACTCAGAGTTGTCTTTTAGACCAGGACTTTGTAGCTCATTTTGTGATCTTGTATTTTTGGGCCGGAGAAGTTTCATGCAAAATCATCTTGGGGATTGTTATACACCTTATGGAGATGTCATGTGTCTATTATAATGTTCCTCAGATCAGTTTTGATGCATTTTTAAAGCCTCCTTTGGAGGTCCTGAGGTTAGGTCTGTATTTTGCACATATTTGCACATTTTTGAATAGCCCTCTTTGAGGAATTATATCTTTGTGCCAGTTTATTCTCAAGCTAAACATATAGTTGTCTATGATTCCCTGATATTTTTTGAATCCCTGTGCCAAGTGGCTTAGTCCCATTAATCCATTTGAAAAGTTTCCCAAGTTGATTCCATTTCCAAAAGGTTCAGTTCTGTAATTGAATAGTGTCAAACAACAGTTTGAGGGAAACTTTGAAAATTTATATTTCATGCCCAAATGACCTACATTTTAAATCAGTGATACCCCATGATTCTCTATAATATTATCTACCATGGCCCAGATTTGTAGTCCGCCAGCTCATCATTTGATCACTTTTTGAGCCCCATTCCAAATGAACTTTTTCAAGGTGTAAGCATAAGTAGGTTTTGATTTTTTAGAGGAGCCAACTTTGAGGGTTTAGAACTTTCACATGTGACCTAATCAGGTCAAACCCTCGTGAACATCTATTCATGGTATATTCATCTACCAATGTGCCAAGTGGCATCTCTTGAAGTGGTGATTTGATATTTTTTCAAATTAGGTTTTAAGGGCTACTCAACTTAATTCAGCAGTTCCAGTTTCACAAAAAGCCTAAGTAGGCAACTTTGCAAGTTAATAACTTTTGCCTAAGATGTTGCATTGATGATCCATCAAATGCCCTGGAATCTTTGTATTACAATCTATCAGCGTGGTAGCTCCCAAACCTTGGTCAGGTGATTTGATCAATTTTTTAAGCCAGCTTTGGAGGCTACTTAGGTGTTTTCAATTAACTGCCAAGGTTGCAAAAATGATCAGAATAAAGATTCCGGGCTCAATTCCTTAGATCTCGAGCACCTCAAATTAGTGAGTCAATTATTTCTCATAGGGTCAGTTGTTTGAAAATGATTTTCTTTTTTATTCAGGCCCACTTTGGGTCCCGACTACAACTGATGCCCAATATAGCCTTTTAAGGATCAAATGGTTGAACAAATATTATTTTTAATCATATTGATTAAAATAATACTATAAATTTAAAAGGGGGTCGAATGATTTCATGTAAATCATTTTTGGTTTAAATATAAGGCCCAAGAAAATCTAAATATTTATTAAATCATTATTTAATGATTTAATGATAAAGGGGATTTAAAATGTGATTTGAAAGTTAACTTTTAAATTACCAAAAAATTATCATGTTCTCATTCTAGGTAAATCCTTGGAGGGCCAATGCAAAGAGGGAGAAAAAAGGGAAATTTCATTTGTTTCAAAACCTCGGTGATGAAAACATGAAATGAATTGATTTCAAATAATTTCTTAAATGATTTAAATCTTTAGCATTACCCATCAATAAATTTTAGTGGGCCCTCTATGAAGAAATAGTTTCTGTTTGAAGAGCATAGTCCTTTATCCCGCACACACTATGTTGAGGTTGTTAGGATTCCCAAAGATATTGAGAAGGTCAGTAAATACATTTTCTAACCTTATTAAATAAATTGTATTCCAAAAGAGTGTGCTGGTAAGCAAGAATTAATGCAGTAAATAAGAACAATAAACACAACATAGAAAGAACACCATAACACAAGATTTTTAATGAGGAAACCTGGTGTGGGAAAAACCTTGGTGGGATTTGTGACCCATAATATTCACTCACTGGCCAATGAATGGATATTACTTACAATAGGGGCCTGCACATGCAGGAAGGCCAACTGCCTAAAGCTCACTTCTTAATTACAAAAGGAAGTCTCACTGACTTACAAAATGGATTATGCAAATCCAATATAATGTACTACTTTAGTTCAACATCTGCTATGCCAGGTTTAGTACCGGTTTAAGCTCATACAACAACCATAAACCTTACTCCAAAATCTGCCTTAATATTTGCACATTACTTATGCAAATAATCTTCCCATGTCTGCATCTAAAATGATCTACAAGATCTCATATTTATATATGAGTCTTATTACAATATGCCTTGTCGGATTACAAAAAGATATTAAAATTAAATAAAAAATACAATAATCAAAATCATGTCGGCTAGGGTGTCGATAATCATCTTTGTCATTGCTGGTGAACTATCTGCCGGTGTAGAGTCTGTCAGTGTCGGTGCCTACCGGTGCCATAGGATTGCAAGGTTGCCATCAATGACAATACCTTCAATCATATACAATTCTCATTAGAGTGTGCAATGCCAACAGAGGTCACAACACAATGAGGGATAATTGCTTGGCATATGGGAGAAACCCTCTCTTATCCTGCGCATTAAGATGGAGCGCATAAATCACCCGCAAGATAAGATCCAGCAAGAGAAGGGATCGATTCTTTTTATTCCACGCATGAAGAGAAGGGTCTCGTATGACCTGCAGGATAAGACTTTTATGCATAATGCAAGGAAATTCTTTTATCCCATGAGTTGAGCAATGGCTCCACTCCAAGTCATGGGATAAGGCTCGAATATTCCAATGATCACTGACAGGATGGTTATCCCGCACTGCACGAAAGGGTATTGTGTGGATACGCAAGACAAAAAATTTCAAATCCAAAAAGAAAACAAAAGGATGCCCATGTAAAAAGATGAATTAGGGCAAACAAAAGGAAATACTATGTGATCAAAGAAAGAAATTAGAGCACATGGGTTTTACGTCTATGAAATGAATCTCATGGATTGTCATGATCACAAGGTCTGCGCAATGAAGGAGTTGCTTTAGGGTTATTGAGAATGGTATGCCAAACTAGAAGGCACGAGGGGGGTGTTTTTTGTCTCCATGACCAATAGGGACTGGCAGTCTGGGAGTGAGTGTTCAGGCACACGTAGTGTGAAGGTTTTTTCAGCAAGAAAATGCCTTCCAAACTGAGTCTCTTTGCCGAGCGATGATGACTGTGATGAAGAACACATGAGTAAGGTGATCTAAACTCAATGAAGTTTAGGGATCGATAAAAGAAAAATATGGAAGTGTTGATAGGTTTCTCATGGTTTTTGGTGTTACAGAAAGTGATTGTGTTCCCTTTTGCCCACAATGTCGACTTCACCGCTTTTTTCCAATTGAGGCAATGTGGCGTTGTGGCTAAGAAGAATGAAAACATGAAATGATAGTGTTGAAAGGATCATAGAAGTTTTTGAACAATGCAAGTGACATGTACATGCCAAGAGGCAATCAACGAATTCTCACCCTATTTTTCAATTTGTTATTGGTGGGTATGCATTGGTCAGTCACAAGCAATCTGGGTACTAGCCGATAATCTCACCTCTCGGTACTTGCAAAAGGGGATTGCTTTACCCGGCAGTGGGACTCCCATGATATATTATTTTTTTCATCTAGGTTTAATGGGATTTGTAAGGAGTACTGAGGATATATGGTCTCATATGGGTAAAATGAGTTTACAAGAAAATGGCTTCTTCACAGGGATTAATCACATAATGCAATCTGAGCCAGAGAGAGATTATTTTCTTCTTGAGGATAAAATATTTTTACTCAAGGGTAAATTATTATTTCCAACATGTAGAGTATTTGTTGTTAAATAAGAGTGAAGTATAAGGTGAATTTCTTACCATGAAGCAAGGAAATATTACAAAAGGTTTATTAGATAGAAGGTGGAAAATTTTAAAAAGGCCTGTTTCACTCATCAAGTGAATTTTGTGGGGAAAGAGCATTGTGTAGGTGCCAAGAAATGAATTTTTATGAGAAAGATTAGTTTTCCACTAAAGTGCATTAGGGAATTATATTTGTAGAGGGAAGAGCGAATTTTTTTGAGGAAATGTCAAATGAATTGTTTCATCAAGTGGAAAGTGTGTATAAAGATGACAATCAAAGCAGCCAAGGGGGTAAATTTATTTTACCTGGTCAGAGCATATAGAAGTAAAAGTGCAGAAAAATGTAAGTGACATATCACTTCCAAGAAAAGGGGTTTTTTTTCTATTTGTGAGCAATGAGAGAACCCAAGGGAAAATCCATTTCTTGACTTTCACCAAAAAGGGACTTTTCGGTTTTCCAAACAGAGAGAAAGCTAAGTTCCTGGAACAATGTGGACAACGACTAAAAGAGGGAATCTCTGGTAGTGGAAAATTTTGAAAAAGGAGCAGGATGATGAATTGACAAGTGTTCGAGATGGCAATTTTCAGACTTTTGATAGATTTTCCAGCAGGGGATGCAAGTGCACATTTTTGGCAATTTTGAAGGAAGAGGAGGAGCTGATTTGAAGTGCATATTTCAAGTTGAAGACATGCCTTCTCAGAGATTCTTTTAAGGTTCTATTAGGGTTTTCTCCTCTATAGTGTATATCTTTCTTTTCTCTTCTCAATTATGATATTCTGAATGAAATTTATTATCCAAGAAGCTAGGCTTCTATGTATAGTGTAGGGGTGAATGATAGTTAGAATTTTTTTTCAGTTGATGTATGCTTTATATTTTGACTAGTTGTAATCATGCATGCAAGTAATGAACAAAGGTTTCTCTTTCTTTTGTCTCCTACATGTAATGGTGTTACTTATGAAATAGATAATCAAGGATTTTATGTTTTGTCCCAACAAGCCTGGTGTTTGTCTTATTCTTGCTTCTCTTCAAGAAAGAGATTTAATAGCTTTAATAAGATGATAAGTAATGTCTTTTACATGTGGGGTCTTTAAGCATGATTTTAGGAAAACAAAGCTGATGGATGTTGGTGAAATGCATTGATGCCTAGATCTCTTTGGTTACAAGGCAAACTATTTGGGTATAAATCTATCTTCTGAGAGTAGACTCTACTAACCAATGAATGAAGGCACTAGTTGATGTGATGTTCTCATTTTTTAGAATCATTTCTTAATCAAAATATTTCATTTCTGCATTTTCTTTCAGCATTAGGAGTAGGAGTAGTGTAGAAACATCCTCAATGAGTGCTTAGATGCTTACAAACTAAAGTTAAAGCCATAACTAGGTGTTTATCCATTTTCCTTAGTATCTTTAATTGAGATGATCTATTGTAATTTGTAGTGTCCTGAGTATTATAAAGTTGAAAGTTGTTAGGCACTGCATAGGTTCACCCGCCTTGGTATCATAGAGCCAAAAGAGTAGGAGATCTCAGTCTTGTGACTGAATCTCATTCATTGGCAAAATCCTTCCTTGAGTCTGTTGATGAGTTAGTGGCAATTCCTCTAGGACTTGGGGACTATTCGTTTGGGAACCAACAAAAACTAATAACCATTTTATTTTTTCCATGGATCCTTCCATCTTAGTAATGTGGTTTTTGTGTGCTCCAGTGAGGAAAGTTAAACAATAAGAATTAGATCCATCCTCTATTTTAATGGCCAATTTTTTTAGGTTTGGAATTTTAGGGGACCAAATGAAGCACAAGGGAAAACCACTAACATTCTAGGCACACATAGACCTAAAATCCCATGCAAATTTTATCAAGTTTATTACTTCTAATGATAAAATAAATGGGAAAAGAAATGTCAACCTATACTAAAGTTAGTAAAAGATAAATTAAATCAAAATTATTCTAATATTTTCATCAAAATAATTAACTAAATTATATAAAATTATAATTATTTTTCCTAAAAATAATATAAATTTCATTAAATTATATGCTCTATTTTTTAATAAAATTATTTAAGGAATTATTTAATCAAAATTGTTTTTTACAACATGATAGAAATGATTATTGATAATAGAGACAAAAGGTCAAATTGACAGGGTTTATCAAATGTAAATGAGTTATGAAGTATTGTTAGGTATGAAATCTCCTAAGATTGTAAAATTATTTATGTAGGTTAAAAGAAATACCACTTTAACCTTCTTCATCTCTAATTGTTTGTTTTCTCAATTAGTTTTTAGACATTCGTTTGAAATAATGTGTTTTATTGCCTTAATAAAAATAAATATATACTAATGATCACATATATCTAAGACCATAACCTCCTCTTGCATAGTCTACATCAAAGACATTATCTTCTAAAGTGAGATCTTAGCAGTTGATCATCAAAACATACGAAAGAAAATGCAAAGTATAAAGCGAGTGGGATATAATTGAAAACTAAGTATTGTAATATAATGGACCATATCAAGGCTATATTTAGGGGCTCTACATAATATGATGCATGTGCATCCTACTATGATGAATCATCTAAAAACCTTTTTTCCTCTTTATCCTCTATTCTTTATTTTTCTTTTCTTTATTTAGGATCTAAAATTTCTCCAAACTTATTAAAATAATGTCTATAGAATAAATTGTTTTGTCAGTTACCATATTTAAAATCTTATAACCCTTAATGTTCTTACTATAGCCAATAAATGTGTATTTTTATGCTTTTGGATTTATTTTAGAGGAATTCTCTTTTCATGCATGAATAAAGTAATCATAAGAAAATACCTTTAAATGTGAAGTGGAAGGTTTCTTTCCTATCCATGCATTTCATTAGGATATTTTAATGAGGAATTAACAAGGAGATTGGTTTATCAGCTTATAAATAATACTCTTTTTTTCAAAACCATAAATATAATTGTGCAACACTTAACATATTTTTTTCTCTTTTCATTAAGGTTGGTTATTCTCTTTAAAACCTCATCTTATCATGGTGGTAAAAATATGCTTTTGTTATAAAAATAATACCTACATGATTAGATATACCAATGAATTCTTCTAAATAATATTCACTGTCATTATCAAATATTAAAACCCTTTTTATTATCAATTTATTTATTAAAATGTTCCTTAAAACATTCAATAATAGAGAATTCTTTACATCTAATGCACATAAAATAAGTCAAGATGCATTTAAGAAAATCATGAATAAAAGTGACATTATATAATTTATATATACTTGTAGAACTCATGACCATTGTACCAAACACATCTAGTGAATTAATTATAATGTTCTCTTTTCTTTGCATGTAAAGAGATGTGATACTCAATTATATTTTCCAAAGAGGAAATGTTATTATAAATTAAAATTCTCATAAGATTAAATAGGAAAATATCAACCTCATTTCATGAAAAATTCTCCAAAAACTATTTTCACTGGAACATAGTCCAAATATCAGTGTTGTAAAATACATCTTTTTTTTTTAAATTACTAGATATATTGGTAGTGTTACAAAATATGATCAAATTTAAGCTAATTGAATTACTAATATGGGATCCATTATAACAACCACAAAATTTACTCTCACCAACTTACAATTGGATTTTCTGAATTTCCCACACAATTTGAAATTACTCAAATTGGATAGAGAAATCAAATTTATCACAACTCCTAGATCACACAAAACATTGGTAAGGGTATAATTGAAATACAACTTTTCCTTTCCATGAGAAAATATTTTACTTACTAGGCTCTATTTTTAGTATATTTCATTAATCCTTCTCCATACGAGATATGTAGCATCCTTCTTAGAGATATTTAATATGATAAACTATAGAAGGAACAACTAAATAGATCCTTACATGTCTCTTTATCTATTTTCTATTAATGGAACAACTATAGAAGGAACAACTAAATGGAACAAATTATATCGCTCTTCAAGGATATCCTCCATTACAAGTTTTCAAAGCTTATAAATAATACCATTCAATTTCTTAATCTCTAAATGAGATTTAATTTTCAAGACTTTTTGTACACATAGATATGTGCATGAAAAATAAAAATGTTATAGTACAACATAAAAATGCCACAACACTTTAAAAAAATCCATTCTCCTCTTATCAAAAATAAAGTTATAATACAAATTTTTTACATAGCAAGTTAACTATTCTAAAAATAACATTAACCTAATTGTATATATTTTAGTGCATTAATGTATTGACCAATATAATGTAAATGCAAAAATCATATAAAATTAGTAAAATATACAAGTGTAGTTCTCATCAAACCATATATATACGAAGAAACCTTTTTTAAGAAAATCAATGTTGGCATTATGTTGTCATTGATGTCAACCGGTATGGGATGACTACCAGTATGAGAGATGTATGTGTGACAATGTTAAGGAAGAGTATAGGTTGAGATATCTTTGATATCACCTTGTGTTGCAAGACACTGGTAAGGTAAGGATGAATGACAACTGGAGTCACCGGTACACAAGTTAGTGCCTGACTTGTGTGGATGGAATGTTAAGGTGACCTGTACCGGTACAATATATCACCAGTAAGGAAAGGATGTCAACTAGTAAGTGATGTGTTGAAATGGAGAAGTCAGATCAAACAAGTCAGTGGTTGTGAGCCGGCAAAGCTCATGACCAGTGTACAAGTAGGATGGCCAAGGTGCTTAAGCTGTTGTTTGTGATGAAGAGGCAAAATGCTACCTAAATCACATCAACACTAGAGGAGAAGAATGGACATGTCACCGATACATTGTGAGGTTGCAGAACAACAAGACTCCCATCGGTTAAAGATGCAGTCACCATGTGTAGAGATGACTCACAGTGAATGTGCTCACACCGGATCTACCGATGAATTGAAGAAATGCTTCGAGTGCATGAAATTAGGTTATGCACTAGACTGACTAAGAAGGCATGCTAAGATGCCAATGCAGAAGAAGAAGTGATGCGTTTGTCAACTTGACAAATTGACTGAGATATGGTCTGAGATGATCAGAATAGAAGGGCTGACTGAAGATGGAGTCTAATGAAGGTTGATGACATAGTGTCATCAAGAGTGTTTATCGGTATGTAAGTCCATCGGTAATATGGACAAGGTGCATATGCAGAAGACTCCCCATCTAATGAAGATGTGAATAAGATAGGTTAGCAAGAGTGTTGAACGATTGAGTTGTCCACTGAAAGAGAAGCAAAGTGAAAGGTTGATGACAGACCAGTTTGAGGGTTTGATCGACAGGGTTAGTGAATCGATAGACAAAAGAACCGGTGGAGTGTCTGGTCAGTGATCCTATCTGAACCAACATGAAGATCCAAGCTAGAAGGTGGTCGACATGAATGCCACATGGAGTCATGGTGGCAGACTTGATACAACGGTCGGTGGACTGTGCATCGACGGAGTAGTTGTAGAGTTGGTCAACTTTAATGGCAGATCCCACAAATCACAGGTTGTGTTGTAGAGGTTTGCAACTCAAGGTCTAGAGGACAACTAAGAACCAGCTCAGAATGATTGAGGAGATCAAGGTAGATGAAGGAAACAACAAGATCAATCTCTGTGGTTGACCAAGAGATCAGTCAACAAGGTAAACAAAAGATTGCCAAAGATAGAAGGTATGATCAAGAAGGGATGACAATGGTGGTGGTAAGGAAAAAGTTGTCTGGGCGATCAGATTAGATAGGATCTGATTGGATTTGGTTCACCTCAAGGCTGATGAGGAAAAGATAACCGCCTTGAGTTTGAATTAGTTTTTGGCAGGAAAACTAGTTTATAAATATGCAAGCCAAAATTAGAGATGGGTGTTGTTGGATGAGAGAGTAGGGCTACTGAATAGAAGAAGAGTGTGCTCCTATGAAGTGATACTTTTGCATGTGAGAGAAATTCAGTCAAGTGCTTAACACATACCTCATAAGAGATACTGAGAGAGAGGGTGAACCAGGTTGAAGTTCTCAACTGGTAGCAGAGCAGAACTGGTGGTGTTCATACCAGTAGGGCAGAAGTGAAGGAAGTTACAGAGAGGGCAGACATAGAACCGACAGAGTGTAGTACCAATGAAGAGCAAAGAGTAAGGTGAAGATCAATTAGAGAAGAATAAGAGGATAGTTGTACCAGTAGAGTTTATTGGTAGTGAAATAGTAGATGTGAGTAGCAGGAGAAGTGTATCAGTGCAGCAGAGAAGGTATCTCATCAACAGAATAAGATATATGAAATGATTACAAGATTCACTTGTAACAGTGTGACTAATTTTTTAATTGATGTTTTAATTGTGATCACTGAGATGTAGCTTGGTGTAGGGTTTGTAGCTCCTTTGGGTTGTAGCCTATAAATCTGGTAGGCGTTGGAGCTCTTTGGGTTGGTGCCCTAAATCAGGGGTTGTAGCTCCTTTGGGTTGTAGCCCATAAACAAGTCAGGGGTTGTATCTCCTTGGGTTGGTGCCCCAAACATTGTAATAGAGATTTGATTATGAGGTTGGATTGGAGTAGTAGTCTCCATCAGCATTGCTCACCAAGGTTTTTCTTATCTCAAGTTTTCCTCTTACATACTAGTGTTATGTGATGTCTCCTTGAGTGTGTTTGCATTTGAGTTAGTCTCCCCACTAACTGATAAGTCTGTTACCAGTTAGATCTAATAACCGGTATGTTCACATAGGACAGTAAAGGGAAAAAAATTGAGAACCACTTGTTCACCCCCCTCTTGGTGGTACGTTGTGTCTAACAATTAGTAACAGAGCCTAGGTTCCCAATTAGACGAGTTTTCTCCAACTTGGGTAGATTCTGGGTTAAGGATACAGTGGTTTGTTTAGTGTCAATCCATGATCCAATATTTGATGGTTCAAACTATGCTACTTGGAGTTGCAAAATGGAAGTCTTCCTATCCTCTCTAGTGTTTGATGTGTGGATGTCAGTTGTTAATGGTCTCCCTAAGAATGTCAGTCCTCCCTTCAGATTTGAAGATGAAAGAAGATGCATATGTAGTGAATACACCATGAAGGCCATAGTCAGTGGGATCACTAGTGATGTTCTCTCACAAGTGGATAGATGCAAATCGGCAAAGAGTCTATGGGATAGACTGAAGAAACTATATGGAAATGAACCCTAAACCACTAAATCAACTTGTGAGAGGGAGAAGAACTTTGTAGCAAATACATGTGAAGATGACAGAGGCAATTCAGATTGCCGCACCTACAATGATGATGAGGAGACTCATCTTTTCATGGCCCATGAGACAAACATTGAGAATCACATATCAAAAGGGGATAATACAGATAGATCCTACCTATATGATGTATTTGGCAATGACACTAAAAAAGAACAATAAGAAGGAGAAAAGGTAAATAGATCTAGGTGGCAAGATCTATTTGGAAATGACAATGAAGAAGAAGAAGAGGCAGAAGTAGATCTTGAGTGTGAGCTGGTAAGTCCTCTGGAAGAGCTTCAAAATGTTAGAAATGATTTTAAAATCTACAAAAGATCAGTTCATGAGGATTGCAGCCAGTTGAGAACCTGGCTTGAAGTATCAAACCAAAAGGTTGGTTTATTGACCACTCAACTAGAAGAGACAAAAAAATTGATTGATGATTTGAAATCAGTCTTGGACTCCAAGGGAAGTGAAATGGAGAATTTGAGAAATGAATGCAAGCTATTCAAGAATGCTGCTATAGTAGAGTAGAACTCATTAACAAAATTCCTTGAGGAATATTAAAAATGCATCTTAGAGTTGAAGACTTAGGCAAAGAACACTAAGGTGTGCCAATGTGAAGATTTGGCATCAAGGCTAGAAGTTAAAGATAAAGAATATCAAAAGTTGTTTGGAGAAACAGAGTTTCTCTGAAATGACCTCGAGAAGTGTTAGGATGAGCTCAAGGTAAGAATCCGGTTTCATGGCAACAATGATGCCTTGGACAAAATGTTGAAAAAGAAAAAGAATGCCAAGGACACTAAAGGATTAAGAAGTGTTGTCAGTGAATGCTCCACCAGCAATAATGTCCCCCACAATGACATTTTGTTTGTCTCCTCAAATAGGGAAAACCAAGGCCAAACCTTCATAGTGAGAAATTCTCCCCAAAAGAAATTTGATCTAAATACAACTGGTGAAGACTTGTAGATAAGTGTGAAGACCGGTGTTGTAATAAGAAGGACAAATGCAAATCCCAAAGGTAAAGGGAATATGGGAGAAGACAGCTTCACCGGAAGCAGGAAAATGAGGAAGCAACAAAGAAGACCTCCTACCAACAGAGGACAAAGAAATGTTACAACCCACAAGGAAAAGCAAGTGTGGGAGAAGAAGAGAACAAATGGAAGAGTTGCATAGAATGGACAACTAAGGATCCATTCTCAAAGAAGAAGAAATGGAGATGCTAAACCAGTAAGATCTCCTCATGCATGGCAAAATAAATTTGCAAGTCATATGCCATTCTTTACTAGTTATTGCTTTGTATATAATGCTTATGGCCATAGGGAGGATAATTGTAGAAAGAGATCTAGAAAGATTAATCTAGGATCTCATAGACATCATGCATATGAGAAAAATGTATCCAAGAGTAGATACATGCATATCCCCTCTCCTGATTATGCTAAAAATAATCCATTTGTTGTTCCTAATAAAGTAAATGTTGTATGTTTTAACTACAATGGATCTGGCCATAGAAAGTTTGAATGCAGGAAGAGGAACTTGCAATCATATGGAGGTTGGTACAACAACTATGCTCTACAAACAAAGTGGGTATAGAGCATATGGAAGTGTGAGACCTACATGGAACCAAAGGAGAAATGGCCAAGCAGGAGCAAGAGGTCCACCGGTTTTGGTTGTAAGTCACAACAACATGACTAGAAGAAGATGCTCAAACCGGTATGTCAACAGATTCCCCAAACATGAAGTTGGGATGGATGTTGTGTGCTACTATATCACTACTTCTAGCTATGATGGAGAATCAGGAAATGGAAGGACTCATCAATAGAAGAAGGAAAGACCTTCTCCCAAGCCTAAAAAATGGAAGATGAATGAGACCAGGCAGGTATGGAGGAAGAAGACCATGGATCGACATTGTGAATCTAATGCATGGGTGATATCTCCAAAGGCCTAAAGGAGATGCAGGATCTTAGGGGGAGTAATACATCGAACTTATCATTCAACCCCTCAGTGATGAAGGCAACATGTAAGAACATGTTGCTTCCGGCATGAAGGAAGAAAATGAGAAAATAAGTGTGTATAGAGGTTGACTTGACTACACACCCACATATCAGAGTTGAATCACTATTGTTGTATCAATGTATGACAAGATAACAATTGGAATTAGATACAGAGTGACACAGAATCTTAGGATTCATAGGAAGGTGCTTTGGTAGTGATAATGGATCAGTACGGGAAACCGATATGTGTAGGATGTTAGTGGCATAAATACTAACAAGTACTTGCAGGTTATGTAAGACAATGAAGTTGGAGATCATTGCAATAGCCCCAGTAGCATGGAATGTGGAGTTATGTCTCAGGTGGTGTTGATGAAGACCTGAATGACATATGTTGGCCTAGTGGTTGACCATGCAAGAATCCATGTTTATGGGCTAACCGGTTAGGTTTATGACATGGTGATGTCATTGTATAGCATTGTGAAGATTCAGGATCATGTCATTGGGTGTGATGTGAAATAATGAAACTGAAAGATCATCAGATGATCTCACCTACACAACTCAACCGGTACATGGAGATGATTGGAGCTCTGGTATTGGACTTGATTGGAGTTGAGAACCTAGGATGTATGACTCACGGGGAGTTCAAGTTCTCATGATGCAGAGTCAGCATTCTTGAACCTAAAAGTGTAAGTGCACTGATTGCCAAATCTATAGATGATGAAAAATTATAGTAGGAATACCCAATAAAATTTCATTGTAAGGGGTATCTACCTATCATTTGGTTGTTTGTATTCATAGTACAATCACATTTGATTCCTAAATAAATTTGGGATCAAACAAGAGGTGATGCAATTTGACCGACAAGTGAGTAGTGTTCATTGACACATCCCTCTGCAATTGACTATTTTAACAAATGGTATAAAATTTGCATTCTCAATTGGTGTCAGTTGATGGTTAAGATCTCCATCTCAAGTGTTGTGACTTGAGAAGATGTAATATTAGGTAACAATTGGTTTCAAAGGAGGAGAAAGAATTTTGTCAGTGACAACGCCCTTTGCCATTGTTGTCAAATGGGGAGAAGGATTTTGTAGTATACTACTTACTGCATGTGTTGAGAATCCATGGATTAGAGAAAGGGGGAGAAGGATTATGTAGTGTGCCAGATAGGATTCTGTAGTATACAACATACTACATGTGTTGAGAATCCATGGATAAGAGAAAGGAGGAGAAGGATTATGTAGTATGTCGGATACTACATGAATTGACATCAATGCAAAAGGGGGAGATTGTTGGCATTGTGTTGTCATTGATGTCAATCAGTATGGGATGACTATTGGTATGAGAGATGTATGTGCAACACTATAAAGGAAGAGTACAGGTTGAGATATCTTTGATATCACCTTGTGTTGTAGGACACTAGTAAGGTAATGATGAATGACCACTGGAGTCACCGGTACACAAGTTAGTGTCTGACTTGTGTTGATGGAATGGTAAGATGACCAGTACCGATACAGTATATCACCAGTAAGGAAAGGATGTCAACTGGTAAGTGATGTGTTGAGATGGAGAAGTCAGATCAACCAAGTGAGTGGTTGTCAGCTAGTAAAGCTCATGACCAGTGTACAAGAAGGATGGCCAAGGTGCTTGAGCTGTTATTTGTGAGGAAGAGGCAAAATGTTACCTAAATCACATCAACACTAGAGGAGAAGAATTAACAGGTCACCGGTATGCTGTGAGGTTGCAGAACAACAAGACTCCCACTAGTTGAAGATGTAGTCACCATTTGTAGAGATGACTGACATTGAATGTGCTCACACCGTATCTACTAGTGAATTGAAGAAATGCCTTGAGTGCATGAAATTAGGTATATGCACTGGAAAGACTGAGAAGGCATGTTAAGGTTCCAATACAGAAGAAGAAGTGATGGGTTTGTCAACTTGACAAACCGACTGAGTTATGGTCCAGGCTTATCAGAATAAAAGGGCTAACTGAAGATGGATTCTGATGAAGGTTGATGACAAAGTGTCATCAAGAGTATTTACCGGTATGCAAGCCCACCAGTAATATGGACAAGGTGAAGATGCAGAAGAATCCCCATCTAATGAAGATGTGAATAAGATAGGTTAGCAAGAGTATTGACCAACTGAGTAGTCCACCGAAAGAGAAGCAAAGTGCAAGGTTGATGACAAAATGGTTTGAGGGTTTAACCAACAGGGTTAGTAAACTACAAAAAAGAAGTACCGATGGAGTGTTTGGTCACCGATCCTATCTGGACCGACTTGAAGATCCAAGCTGGCAGTAGGACAACATGAATTCCACATGGAGTCAAGGTGGTGGACTTGTTAGAGTGGTTGATGGAGTGTGCACCAATGAAGAAGTTAAAGAGTTGGTCAACATTAATGGCAGATCCCACAAATCACGGGATGTGTTGTAGAGCTATTGCAGAGGTTTGTGGCTCGAGGTCTAGAGGAAAACTAAGAACCAGCTGACAATGATTAAAGAGATTGAGGTAGATGAATGAAACAACAAGACCAATCTAGGTGCTTGACCAAGAGATCAACCGACAAGGTAAAAAGCAGATTGCCAAAGATAGAAGGCATGATCAAGAATGCATGAAAATGGTAGTGGTAAGGAAATAGTTGTCCGGGCGATCAAATCAGATAAGATCTTATTGGATTTGGTTCACCTCAAGGTTGATGAGGAAATCCTAACCGCCCTAATTTTGAATTGGTTTTTGGCAGGAAAACCAGTCTATAAATATGCAAGCCAAAATTAGAGATGGGGGCTGCTGGATGAGATAGTAGGGTTACTGAATAGAAGAAGAGTGTGTTGTTGCGAAGTGATACTTCTGCATGTGAGAGAAATTCAATCAAGTTCTCAACGCATACCTGAGAAGAGATATTGAGAGAGAGGGTGAACCAGGTTGAAGTGCTCAACCAGTAGTAAAGCAGATCGATAGTGTCCATACTGGTAGAGAAGAAGTGAAGCAAGATGCAGAGAAGGCAAGCATAAAACTGACATAGTCTAGTACCAGTGAAGAGTAGAGATTAGGGTGAAGATCCAGTAGAGCAGAAGAAGAGGAAAGGTGTACTAGTAGAGTTTACCGACAGTGAAGCAGCAAATGTTGGCAATAGGAGAAGTGTACCAGTGTAGCAGAGAAGGTATCTCACCAGTAGAGTAAGATATATGAAATGGTTATAAGAATCACTTGTAACAGTATGACTACATTTATAATTGATGTTTTCATTGTGATCACTGACTTGTAGCTTGGTGCAAGGGTTGTAGCTCCTTTGGGTTGTAGCCCATAAATCTGGTAGGGGTTGGATTTCCTTGGGTTGGTTCCCTAAATTAGGGGTTGTAGCTCCTTTGGGTTGTAGCCCATAAACAAGTTAGGGGTTTTAGCTCCTTGGGTTGGTGCACTCAACATTGTAATAGAGATTTGATTGGGAGGCTGGATTAGAGCAGTAGTCTCCAGCATCATTACTCACCAAGGTTTTTCTCATCTTGGGTTTTCCTCATACATACTAGTGTTATGTGATGTCTCTTTGAGTGTGTTTGCATTTGAGTTGGTCTCCCCACTAACCGGTAAGTCTGTTACCAGTTAGATCTATTAACCGATATGTTCACATAGGAGAGTAAAGGGAAATTTTTTGAGAACCACCGATTCAGCCCCATCTCTGTGGTGCATTGTGTCTAACAATCTATAGCATCATAGATGACACAAATCAATATCAATCTTCAATAAATAATTATATCTATAAAAAAATACTTTGTTTATTTGTTATCATTTTGGTATCACTTGTGTATATATAATAACCCATAGAAATTCTCTTATAATTCATAACAATGACTTAAAAAAAACTATAGCTAAATTCCTAAACTATGATATGGGAAAATAATAATATCTATATGTTGCTAAGAAATGCATCATTGAATAGAAAGTATTAACAAATATGATCTTTGATCTCATTCAACCTAGTAGGAACCACTTTCTAAACTAAGAAAAGAATATGATGTTAATAACTCATGTTGGAACCACCCATCAAAAAGAAGATGTTCCAGTTTCTCCTCTAACATCAAGAATCGATATCGTAGTATAAATGTATTTGCATCTATTTGTAACTTCCACCGTGATGTTTGAAAACCCTCATGAATTATACTAAAAAATTAATATTATAATAAAAGAGGAGAATAATAAGAAAATAAAGAGACTCGCAACATGTATATCCAAGTATCAATTCTCCAATTTTGCATATCCAACATTAGTACTTTAGGATTACAATTAAATATTAAAATTAACCTTAAATGGATCAATATTTTTATAGAAACATGGACCTCCTTAAGATATTTAGTAAAACAAAAGGTAACAATCAAATTCTTGGGTCATAATTAATTACCTCTAGAATTTGGTGTTAGAAACTAAGTCACTTGGACAAACAATGGGTTAGCCACAAAGAGTTAGCAGCTTAATGGTAGAACACTCTAGTGGTAAATGGAAGGTCTTAGGTTTGAATTATAGCTACTCCATAGGTAGCACCTCCACATGGTATAATATTTAGGTTAAGCTATGTGTTCCAAGCACCTTCAATATGTCTTATGGTGGTGTATTCAAAACAAGCCACACTCAAACCAATGATGAACATGGTACAAATGGGCGAGTAGTTCAATTGTAACACACTCCAACACCAAATGAAAGATATTATATTTGATTCTTAGCTAGTAAAAAATTAGCATCTCAATACTTCTAGATAGAATAACAAGAGCGTCTTTAATATATAAGATGGTTGTAAGAGGAAGTTACACTTATTGACCAACTTATGATTCATGTTATAACACATCATAAGGCATGTTTAGTTAGATATCAAAGTCAACATGAATTTATTTATTTGTTGAGAAAATGATGACAAGCTTGTGGTAGGTAGTTATTATCATATTCTAAAATTTAGCCAATAGACTCATCTTGGCTCTTGGGAAATGTATTTTGACTATGTATTTAGGTACCACTCTTTGGATTGTTTTAAATGAACAAGGAACTAGTAAAGACGTCATATATTAATATTCATGATAGTACATATTTAAATAAGTGAGAGTAGTTAGAATGAACCATTTATATGGTTGAACCACCACTAGTTGGACCATGACAATATAATAACCAATGACATTCAATAGTTATGCCAACATTCCCCCCTTATTACATTGTTCCTAAAACTTTCCCTAGGGAGCCCCATTTAAGGCTTATCACAACAAAAAATTGCTGATTACATTATGTGAATACATATTTTTGAGAAGATCTTCTGTTGAAGAAGAAAATCCTAAACCAAGTAAGGATCCATCAAGTTGTCTCTTGACCCTTGAAAAGGTGTAGCTTCAAGTTTTGTTCTTAAGCTCTCAATTCTGAATTCTAGAATTACAGAGTCTTCAATTATTCAACAATGATCCCTAAGATATACGATAGAATTCTATCATTGTTTAATGATTGCAAAAAGATTAATTATTTTAGATTATATACTATTAACCTTGCTTGACAACAATCCATATTGTGCTCAACACCAAATCCCAAAGCTGTCTCCAAAATATAATCTTCACAATACATGTATTCTTCAAAACCATTAGCATCAAAAAAGAAAATAAGACACAAGAAAGACTAAAGGAAAAAATTATTCTTATGCAAAAAAAATCATCTCAAAGTGAGAAGTTAACTTGAGATGACAAAAATCCTCCATCCTCCAGTGCCACCGGCCTCCAAGTTTTGAAATTTTATAATACTGATGCACCATTGACACCATGAGAAGAGTCATTAATAATGCATTCATCATCTACAGAATCTTCATCTTCAATGCAAGCAACATCAACTTCAGTAGATTTTTATTTTACTTTTCCCTTAAGCACATCACTAGCTCGAGTTTTACAATCCCAAGGTGTGTGACCCTTTTTCTTACAATACAAACACTTGATTCTCTTTCATATTCTATAATGACTTCCTGAATAAAGTTGTTTTTCCTAAGGAATCTAATCTTTTGTAGTTGCTTTTTGAATATAGTTCTTTCTCTTGAGGATCATCTTTTGATTCTTTTTTTGTTCACTTATCTTCTGCTATAAGAGCTGGAATCATACCTTCTAGAGTTTGTGAAGGTATTTGACTAAGTGTGCAAACAACATTGTTGTATTTTGAAGGCAAGTCATTTAACAATGTGACCTTAGAATTATCATCATCTATAGGAGCCTTCACCTTTGCAAGTAGTCTAATGAGAGATCTCAAATTACTTATATGGTTTGACATCGCGATCCCATCTTCTATCTTGAACCTAAACAACTGAAGTTTTAGAGGGAATTTTGAATTTACTACTTTAGCTCCAAACAAATTATCCCAGATTGCATTTGATGATTTATCTAAATCTATATGATGCAATTCAGTGTCAAGAAGAGAACTACCAATAATAGTCTTCATTGTATCATCTCTATTATTCTAATCTAATAGCTTGGTTGCATTTGTCGATGGTTTCTCCTTTCCACTTACTATACCCCATAAATTCTTATTCATCAATTGTATTTGAATTTTCATCCTCCAAATGTAAAAATTAAATTTGAAATACTTATATAATAAAATTTCCATTTTAACAAATTAATATCAACCGTATCCCTCCAAAATATGTTGACATATTCAACCATCTTTATTTCATTCTTTATTCTTTTTCACTTAACATCAATATTTTTCACTTGACTTCATAAATTACAAGATAAAATCGCTCTCTATTCTAACATGGTACCATAAGCAGAATCACTTCATTCAAGCATGAGGTATTAAGAAAACATCAGACTTATATGTTCCCTAAATCTTACAATATTATTATGTGTTGCTTGTATGCTTCCTCCTCAAGTTTTCTGCAAACACCATTATAGGTTTTCTTACACAATACAGATCTTATTTGCATGGCGTTTTAAAATTTGGGCTGCAACCTCCTATGTCTTTGGCTTCGACCTCTTATATTGACGGTTTGAATATAGAAATCCTCATGATTCTATGTGACGGACATCAATCTTCTGGACTACTTATCACACACTGTGAACTCTCAAACAGATTGTCAACAAATTGAAAAATGACAAAATAGTAATGAAGCCATGATAGAAACCATTCACAAAAACAATGGAATAAACTCCTTATTACTTTCACTTCTTTGAATCAGCACTTAGAAATATATATCTTCAATTTTCAATATAGACTCTCGTTAGCCTTATATTTCTTATTACAAGACAAATGTTGCATGCACTTACATGAAGCGATGACAGGGCAACCACAGAAGCGATGATAGGGTTCAAATTTTGATACTAACTCTATTGTTTTAATGGGTCTCAATTTTTGATAATGAGCTTGTTGCTTCTATAAGTCTCAAATTTTGACAATGAGTCTATTACTTTGACAGATCTCAAATTTCCAAAATGGGTCTATTACACATTGGGTGCAATCAATATATTGAAGTTTAATCACCACAATAATTACAAAGTGTCTCCACTTGAATTTGACAAATAAGAAGATTATCCCTTTTGGCAAATGAGAGAGGAAAATATCAATATGGACCTCATAATAGAATTACTAAATAAGAGGCAACATCTTTATCTCTATAGTGTCAAATAAGTGGAATACATTAGTAAAGACCAACATTATCATAGTTATCATAAATTGCATTTCCAACGTTAGGAAAATCATTTTCATGGGAAGTAGATTTACATCTTGCATCTTCTCAACACTTGGTGGTGTATCAAATATATCAAGTGGTATCTCAGAAATATCAATATAAATTGTAGTTAATATAGGGTCAATGAGATCAACAATATCATCAAAAGAATCACAAGATGACTATGCATATGCATAATTTCACCATCAATAATAGATTGAACTGGTCTCCACCTTAAATGGTCTATACAACCAATACTCATACACCTTATAGATTTTGAATGTGGATCTAGGAGATAACAATGCTTTGCAAAAGGAGTATGCAAACCACATGACGTACAAGGGTGTAAATCAAAGCAATTATTGGAATGATTAACTCGACATCCATAATGGGAATAAATTTGGACATTCTTAGGCTTGGCACATATTGCTTTTGATTGCTTAGATTTTTAAACTTCATTAGAATCATAAAAAAATTTTGACTCTACATGACATTTATTCATAATTTCCCCTAATATGAATTTTATGGGTTTGGGATATTTTGGGGTATAAGAACAAACAAATTATTGATAACCAAGACCACATTTGCTTTTATTTGATTTCTAGGATTCCAAAACTCTCACAATGGGTTTTGTTGAAGTAACATATTTCAACTCAATAAATTTTTTATTTTGTTGAAACCCAATATTTTTCCTTTGTGACTCAACAAATTTATTTAAAGAATATTTGAATTTACATGATTTATTGTTGAAATTCTAGAAGAATACACATTTTTCTTAACCTCTTTTTGTTGTGTAATTTCTAATTGATATTGTAACCAATTAATTAATTTTCTCAACAATATATGTATTGGTTAGAAAATTACATGAATAGATATTTACATTATCCCCAACATTCAAAAATTAATTTTGTCCTTTATGAGTTGTTAATTTGAATCCACATAGATAAAAATTTGTCTAGATACAAAGTAGATTTCATAATGAAGGTTCAATCAGTAATACTCAAAAAAATCCTTCCAAACTTTTATTTCTTCTTATCACAACAAAACCATTTTATAAAGCTACAGATCAATATCTCATGTCTCTAAAAGAAACTCGTAATTAAAACCGTTATCTCATTTCAATATTTTTTTATTACTTTATAGTTAAAAAATAGATAATATCAATAGTTGCAGACAAGTCTATTTAACCTTGCAAGTGATAAATTAACATACCATCCACAAACATTGAGAGTAGAATCGGTGTGTAATCATTTATCATGACCACCAACAATCATAAACCATGTATCCATTGATCTACAATATAAATCTAATTTTCTTCACATAGCCATTTGTTTCGCAAAATTGACCACTCCTCTTCTTTTTAAATTTATGTAAACTATAATGGATTCCCTCACAATAGTCAAATAGAAAATATACAAAATCCAATTTGTTTGGTAAGAGTGCTAACACCATAAATAAAAAAAATAAAGAGGAACGTCTATATTTCACCTTCCTTAGTGCTATGGGTTTGATGTTTCTTCCACAATTTTTAATGCTTACATCATTTTCGTTTGCTAACAAACTTTTGGTTTATTATTCATATCTTCCCATCCCCGGCACACACCTAACAAAGAGATTTGAACACCCAACAATGAAAAATAAATTATAGTACAAAGATAAATACATATTATATGCAATATTGTCTATCATTATCTCCCATCTTATTCATCAAATCATAACCATTGGGCTCTACTACCATTTTTAGAATAGGAAGGAAACATAAAAAATACATTTGATTGTATATCATAGTTTTAGGTTTGAATAACTATTTATATTATTATTTTAGAGGTAGAAAATAGTTGAACTATCATGCCCCCCAACTCTGGTTGGTTGAAGTTAAACTTTGATGGCTAGTCCAAAGGGAACCCAAGTTGGGTAGGTGAGGGTGGTGTCATCTATGATGATAGACAAAATGTTGTGTTGTCTTATGTGGCCAACTTGGGAATGCAAACCTTGAGCTTTACTAAGGTGGATACCATTTATTATAGTCTAATCATCGTTAATGAAAAAAATATCAACCAATATTATAGAAGGTGACTCGAGAAACATAATCCTTTCCCTAAAAAATGAAGCTTCTCCATTTTGGAAATGTGAAGAATTGGTGAACAAGTGTAAATCTATCATTCAAGGCATTAGCCCTATTAGCCTCAATCACATGAGGAGAGAGGGTAACAAAGTTGTGGATAGGCTAGCTTCTTTAGATCCATTTTCTGAGAATTTAAAAATCTAGACTAATTCCTATGATCTTTCCAATTTGGTTTGTGTCGTGATATGCAAGGACATAAAGTATAATGATTGGGTATAATTCAAAAATCACCTTTTATATCCTAGCCACCCCTTTAGCAAGTGATTTTTTTCTAGATTGGTAGGTTCCCTTTTCAAAAATTAGTGTCAGTTCTCCTTGTAAGTGCTATGACATGCAAACTATTGGTTTTTGTTTCACCCACCTAGTTGAACTATTAAGAATACTTCAATGGTGGAAATTGGGGTGGGACTTAATCCAAGTTGAACTGGATAACTATGAGCAATTCAAGTGTAAGCCAAAGCTATGGCAAAAATGATAAAGAGGGATTTAGATAGTTGTGTGGAGCACATGCAGGGTTTCAACCATGAGCTTTCAAAAACCTTTGCAAAGGCCTAGCAAAAGTGGGGATGTAGATTGGCAAAGTTACCTTCAAAGTTATACTAGAGTTTATTACATCCATTAATAGACTCCCACATGATGGCATTACATTTATTAAGAAGCTGAAGGGTTCATATAAGGAAAAATTCAAGTGATTCTTCTAATTCTTCTAGGAGGGGGAAGGAGTGTCGAAGCTATAAAGTGGTTACAACAGAGAATAGATCCCCTAAAAATGGAAGGATGTGACCCTTCTTTTGATGAAATTCTTCACCCTTGATGATAATTATAAAAAATTTCACACTCAAATATTCCCCATGTTAAATCACCTGAGGTATGGAATCTGCAGGAACTTTGCTTTCGAGTTCTATTCATCTTTATCCCAATCTATTCATAGAGATAAGTCAATGAACTACTCACCCCTACATTAGGCTTTAATCCTTAGGCTATATATTTTTCATTTTGATTTAACCCCTTCGGGGGTCCCCCTTCTAATTCCTCTAGTCCCCTATTGGACCCAAATCTGGTGATTGAGATCTCTAGGACCCCTATGGCTAAACCTACCTCATCTATTTGTTCTATGTCTAAGCCCAATCTTGTCCCCACCTTCTTTAACTGTAGCAGAGAGGAAAAGAAAATTCCCTCTTCTATCCTGAACCTCAAAAAGGTGGAGGTGTTGGAGTCTAGTAAATACGAGTTTGAGCACTATGAATCTTCTTTTGATTCAAAATATGAGTCATATCCTATTGTGTTTGAGGAGGTGACACCCTTTCTCCCTAATCAAGAGACCTCGAACCCTAAGAAGGCCCTTAATGATATCAAGGCTATGATTTTAAAACTGGAGGAGATAAGGGGAGACAAGAAATGGTTATCAAATAGTTTCTCTCACAGTTTGATTTAGACATTAACATAATATTTGTTTCAGATATGGAATTTATCATCCACTTGCTATTAGTGGATGATATGACTCTCTAAAGATGGCATGAGATCAATTTAATAAGTCTCATCTTTAAGGATATTTAATAAGTTTTGTTAAACTCATAAATAAAAAATTTAAGGATCTTTTTCATAATGGTAGCTCTTGTGTTCAAGATAAAATAGCTTGTTGCTTGGCTCTCAAATTGCTTCTCTACCAAGGAAAAATCTTGTCATTTCTCTCATTTATTTTATGTGGGACCAAGTTGTTGAATTACTATAAAGAAAATTTGGAAGAGTGTTATTTCTTGAAAAGGGAAATGGTTGAGCTTGGGGAGGAGGATTTTGGAGAATTTTATTGTATCTCTTTCTTGTACTATCTATTCATGTGATTTTTTTGAAGTGAACTAATTCCTTATGCTAGGAGCCTCAAAGGATAGAAAAATGTCACTTCTAAGATGGGATAAAGTTTTCATGAAAAGAGAGAAAGGTGGAGCTCAAATTAATGATATATCCTTACATAATTTAGCATTGGATGTTAAATTACTATGATATTTTTTTCTCGAATGAGATAGTTTGTGGTGTAATTTATACAATTTTAATATTTGAATGGTGGAAATGCTCCAATCTTCATTCCAACAGAGAATTTTTATTTGATTCTTTCAAATTATAATTTTGTGAACTTTTCTATAGACACCATTTGTTTGAGAATTTCTTTGGATATAGGAATGGAAGTAAAGAAAAAAATGATCAAATTATTTCATGTGTCTCCCTCTTTTCTCTAGTTCTCAAGACTTGGCCGAACTTGGAGAAGAAATTGTATAGTGGAGACTCTTTCTCTTTGAGGCCATAAAAAATATTTCTTTTTCTTCTTTAATGTATATAGATCCCCCAAATTTAGAGATGGTAAGGTTTTTTGGATTGGCAATCCCTTAGAGGATTATAAATTTTAGAACAACAACTTAATTTAATGAATAAAATATTTCAAGTCCTTGGCATGACTAGCCTTCTAATTTGATTCGGCATAAGTGAGCTCTTCCCAAATGTAACACTTTTATTTTGTTAGTCGCCCTTAATAGAATCTTGACATATGATAATATATAGACAAGATGTTTCATCTATCCTCTCCATTGTATTTTATATTAGTAAAAAATCAATAAGTGGAGCATACCCTTTTTCATTGTTTGTATGGTTCAAATTTTTGGATGAAATTTTTGCAAAATATAAATTTACAATGTCAAACTCTTGTTAATTCTGCATGCCTTAATGTATGTGCTTTATATTAGGATCGTAAACATTAAAGATCATTGATGAAGGTATATGTTGGCTCTTAGGAGAATTTGATTAGAAAGGAATAATTTATTTGTTTTTATTGTGACATTTCTTGACAAAGATGATGGACTAAAATTCAAGATTCTATTGTGAAAAATATTAAATATGCTATCATGTATTTGAACCATTATTTTTCTCATTTTGATCTCTTAATTCTTCACATTCAGAACATTACCTATCCTTCATCTATCCATAAAATGAGGGATAAATAAGATGGAAAATAAAAGGTCAAATGACTTAAATCCCTAAAGAAATTTTTTAATTATACTATAAAGAATTATGAGGAAATATATATTAGGATGGTTTCTACAAGATGTGAGTTCTTTTTTCATATGCACTTGAAATGGATGGTAGTAGTTGAAGTTATTTCCTTGGCAATCTCTTTGAGGTGAAAAGAGTTGATAGTAGAAGATGATCCTAAATTAGTGATGTATCCCTCCTCAAAGAAATCTTAATCTAGTTGGAAAAATAAAAATCTATAGGATGAATCTTTGTTTTTTAGTTTTTCCTTGAAGGATGTTTTTCTTTCATTGCTTTAGAGAGATTAATAAGCTTGTATAATATATTGAGATTAATAGGAAACAGGTTTTTGGGTTTTATTTAAGCATGAAGGTTATATTTAAGGGAGTTTGATCAAAGCTAGTGTGGGAGACACTAGTGTGGAATCATCCCTTGTGTTTTGTTGAGTTGCATGTTAGTAAGTTAAGATTTTTTCATTGGATTGTAAGGAAAATAAATTAAACATTTTCAAAACTTCTTGATAATGGTTTAATACGAACACTTGAACCACTTGGAGATGACATATTTGGGTGTGTTTCTCTTAGCTTTAGCTTGTGTTGCCTCCTAGGAGGGCTTACTTTATGCTAGGTACAATTTTGCTTTGTGTGTTATTCTAGTAACATTTAATGTGTTGTGTGGCTGGAAAGCTCTCACACATGGTGATATTTTTCTCTATTATTGTAATGGTACATAGGATTATTGTTTATCTAGAAAAATTTTCAACTTAAAGGGCTAGTGTTCAATAGGCAATTGGAAACAAAATTTGATTTCTTCATTTTTTGTCTAATTTCCCTATCTAAATGCATTTTGAATCTTTTGAGTGTTGAAGATATGAAGATAGTGTAGGTACATGTTTTTATTATGCAATATTGTTTGCATGGCTTGGTGAATATAGTGGTAGATTTGACAATAAGGTCTTAAACTTTAAAATGTTCGATTTGAGAGGAGGTTACTTCAAATTAGTTTGAGGTAGATGATCTTAGAAATGATATAATTTTATAAGAAAATTAATTTTGATTTCAGAAATTAAAATAAAATAATTTAAAAATTAACTTAATTGTCAAAATCCTTCTTATTAGAAGTTTCCAGCCGGAAAATTCCTAAATTAAAAGATAATGTATGACAAGATTGCAAAGCACAAGGAGTTAATTCAGAACCTAATTCTCTAACCGAGAGCAGTGTTTTTCCTACCATTCCAATAAAAAATACTGTAAACATTATAAAATGCCCAAGAAAAGATGACATTACAGAGGAGTTAAGGCTCCGGGTGTTGTAAGCTCCTCCCCGACGGTTTCATTTCCTTTTAATATTCACCAATGGGAATGCCTAATGGTTTCTTCACCGTGGAAGCGAGGAATCAAGAACAAAGTAAAAAATAATCGTTTGCGTGGTCGCACTCCTTTCAATAATGATCAAATCGAATGTGAGCACATTCTTGGGTTCCTGACTTGTGGTGGAAGCAACCGTAAGCTAACCTGTCTCACAGGCCACGTAAATTTTGCGTATATCGCAGTAAAGTTGGAGCAATATCTCCTAATTAAAATGATGAAAGTCGGTGACGGCACTCGGTAGGATTCCTTTTCTGACGTCGTTCCAGTCGCTGTCTCCTCTGTCCAACCACTTTCCCCTCTGCTATACATGGGCAGTCTTAATGAAATCCCTTCATTGCCTGCATTTGTCAAAACTTTCATCTCAGTTGAAGCTGAAATCCCTATAGCTGGACTCTTTTGAAGCAACATGGATGCCTCGAACAATCAAGGAATTGGGAGCCTCCCCACCCTCCCAACACCTGCGCGCTTGTGTTTCATAATCATAGTTCATCACATACTTGATCAACCTAATAACGCTCGTGATGACCAGATTTTGGAGCAGACTATGAAAGATAGCAAAAATTAATCAGCAACAATTATGTCCATAATGGTTGGAGTCTTCTTTTCGATGATCATGCTTGTCGCTTGGCATATGCCGTTCCACCATGGACAGAAGGAAATAGCAATATTTCTACTAGTTATATATATAGTGTTTTTTGGACAATCGGTAATACGCAGTATTATCATCGTCTATTGGAAAAACAGATTTACAGTCGAACACCTTGCTGATGGAGACAGGTCACTGTCTTCCTTTGCTTGCATTTTCTTAGCCAAATGCATCATAGGTATTAATATATTTTTGCATCTCATCTTCATGACCCAAGATGGTTTATAATGTTTAAGTAACCTCCTGAAGTTTTACTTACCAAAATGTATGAGTTGCTTGTTGCACAGATATAATGATCTCTTATTATATTAGTTTATCTTTTCTAACTGATCGAGCCGTTTGTGCCTAATTGTAATCAGGCTGAATAATAAGGAGGCTTGGCGCTCTTTGGAGAGACGAATTCAACGGACAAACAAAGCCTCAATGGTTTTTGCTGTGACTGGAACCCTATGTTTTTTCCTTCTTTTCGGATATCAGATGTGGGTTGCTTTTATGAATTAAGGTAAGCTATTGAATGTCTGATAAAGTAGCTCTTAGATTAACGATATATTAGGTCAGAGATGGACTTGTTTATCCAGAAATTCTTATGCAGGAATTGATCTTGGTTAAAGAGGGGTAAAAGTTCCTATGGAAGTGATTGATCTTACCCTTTTTTTTTTAAACTAGTAATAAGCCTGATTTTTGCTTTGCAAGTGTGAAATTGAAATACAGTTTTGTAGAACCCTTTAGCGCTTTTATAAACAATTTGATACTACAACTAACTGGAATGCCCTTAAAGTCAGGGCTCACGAGATCGTTCTTGTTGGATCTCTAGGACTCTACACATTATTTCTTTGATTGTGAAATTCGATTGATCTTAAACAACATGATTTTAGAAGTATTTGTTAAAAAAAAATTTATTTAATTTTTGATTAATTTATTAGTGGGACTCTTTTGATCTCCTCTAGTTATTTAGTCAAATCTAGTGGTAGTACTTTGGAATGCCTATTTCTAAGATTGACCCTAATTTGGCCTCCTTGTCATGGATTAAACAAATCTCTATCGGGTTCAACCCTCTTCGTGTGAACAAATAGAAAAATACCCTACTCCGCCTTCTAAGGAAGTTGATTTGGTGGACTCTAAAGAGGAAGAGGAATTTGAGTATTTTAATTCTTCCTCGTCCATAGGTTCAAATTGGTTTGTAGCTAGTTCTACAAAGAAAGCCCCTTTTGCACCCCCTTTAGGCTCCCCTTCCTCGGTCCATGGTGTTTCTACCCTCAAGCTAGATTCCCCTACTATGGTGGATAAAGTTAATGGGCTGGCTAAGGCTGTTAAGAGATAGGATGCAGTTGTTGGATGGCTTCTTTCCAAGTTAAATGTTGCTAGGAAGAAGATCAATATGTTGGAAGTGATGGCAGAGGTGGAGGCTCACGGTGAAAGTTGAACTATGGAAGAAAAAGATGAGGGTTTGGAAGGGAGCCAACAACATGATGGGGAAATTGAAAAATTAAGAGACCATCGAGCAGAAACTTAAAGGAATCAATGTGAAGATCAATCTAAGGGATGAGAGGAAAGGAAAGGTGAAGTTGAAGAAAAACCATGAGGCCCTGAAAAAGAAAGTTGATGAGATGACTACTCTGAGGAAGGAAATGGCAATAAAGAATTCTACTTCTTTGCATGCCATCTAGGAGGAGATTTAATGAAAGAAGGAAAAGAAGAAGAGACATGTGGAGTCTCCTTCTATGGCATTAGAACTCCTCACCTCCACCATTAAGTCTATTCTAGATTCTATGGCTATTTCCTCAAGAAAATATTCAAATGAAAATCTATACTTTATTGATAAAGTAAAAGTGCTATGCTCTAAATGGAAAGATGATAATGCCTCCACTCAGTAGGTCATTCCTTTGTGTTTGTGGTGGGTGGTTGGTTGTCTAGTTTGGGTTTTGTCTCTCTATGTAGTGCTTTACTTTTGGTTGTCTACTAGTTTTTTTTGCATGTTTTGACTTTAATTTTGTGGTTGGGTGTGCACCCCTCACGTGCCCTAAGTAGTTGGTTTTAAGTGGTTATGTAAAAAGTTCAAGCCTATCTCACTTTAATCAATCAAAACTTTTCATTAATCTAAAAGATAATATTAAATTTGGAAAAAAAAAACCACAAAGCCTAAATTGAACCAAATCCACATATAATATGATTTGAAAAATCAAAGAAGTTTAATTGTTAGTTTCCACTCTTATACTTTGAATATAAAGACCAACCAAAATAAAATTCTTTTTTTACTTGAAAATTTTAAATCCACCCAAAAGAAGAATTATTATGTTAAAGCATAGAATAAATAAAAATCTTGAATGTGCTGGTTTTTATACTATTGTTTGGTCAAGCCTTTCTACCAAGAGGATTGCAATGTATAGACAATATTGGTTTCTACATCTATTTATTGCTCTAGTATAGACAAAACTAAAATTTACAAGAAAACTTAAAAAAAAATTATTTAGTAGAGTTGCCTTCATACTTCTATTACATTGTTATGTATATATTTTACCAATGACAATAAAGTCTTTCTATGCTTAAGGGGAAATCAACCATCATCAAAAGTTAAACAAATCTCTAATCAGTTTAGATTTTTGAAAGGAAGTTGATAGTAGAAAATTTTCATATATTAATCAAATGAGGAGAAAAATATAACAAAATGTGATCTAATCGTTTCAAAAAAATTTAATACAAAAGATGAGACAACAACACAATGTATAACCTTAGACAATAATTTTAGAGAAAAATTTAACCTGTATAGACCAATGCATTCATAATTGTTAACGTAGAATATTTTGCATACAATATTCCTTCTAGATAAGCTCATTAATTTATGTTATTTCACTAAAAGAATGATTTCTCAGATGTACAATCTTACATGTGATCACATACAATGATTGTAGATAATAACTATTATTTTAGGTGACAGTAAATTTATATATATATATATATAATGAATCAAATTCATCTTTTGCTTTCAATTACGTGCAATTTGTGTAATTGACATCTCATCCAATATTCTGGATTCTCACATAGTATTATAGCTTTGTCCACTATAAGTCATAATTTGCTTTATTCTGCGGAAATTTGTTGCAAATCATTTTAATATAGATGCAGTTAAAAGGAGGATTGATATAGCTCATGGATTTGAAAAGATGGTGTATCTGCGTCAATATTGCTCCTCTGTCCTCGTGAAGGCATGACTTGGCAAAAGGTTTATTTATTGTGATTGTGACCCAATCTTTTTATTTGAATGAATCACTCTGTTTGGGTGTCTATGTGGGTTAATGTTGTTTCTTTGATGAGGTTTTTTTTAATGCTATCATCGTGAGTTTTTTCTTTGAAACAAATCTTTCTTGGTTTTGGTCATATCAGAAAAGGTAGAAATTGGGTAAAGTTCCCATCCAGCCACAAATAAGGCATTGTAAAGTGCTCAATAGGCAAGAATGACCCGTGATCTTGCATTAGAACAAGACTTGAAACCCACTATCATATCTCTGCACATTGGCAACCTTGTAGTGTTGTATTTTTCATTGTGATTGAAGCCCTAATGGTTCTTCTAAGCTACTGGTTCCTTTGTAGGATGATCTGAGGTGTTTCAAAGGCTGCAATGATAGTTTTGATAAATTCTATTTGGCCGCAAAGAGGGGGTTTTATCCTTTTTGTAACATTAAAGAAAATTAATAAAGCTGGCAAAATTTTATTTCTGTTGATTCTATTTTTTTACTGCTTAAGAGGCAATATTTTCCCTGCTGACCTTAAGGATCTTTTGAAGATTCTTCTTTCCTTAGAAAAGGGTGTGCAAATGAGATGGGAATGTATGTAGATTTCTATTTGTCTTTCAAGAATGTGCTTACTAGAATTTGATTTAAGTGTTTCCTAGTGTGATAGACGTTGAGTAGGAAAAGATGATGTTTCTAAAGTTTAGAACCTTTCTCCAGGCCGCAGGCATTTTTTCTTAGGCGCAAGTCTCTTTTTGGAGAGAGGCGATTTGCCTATTGTAGGTCGATTAAGACTATGTGAGCAGTGTTCCAGCATGGGTATCTCTATTGCAAACAATCTTGTCTTCATTTCAGCAATATTGGAGTTGTTTGTAGGCCACATGGAAACCTTTGATTATTTAATTCTGGTTTCTTTTGCTTGTGGAAGATGAAGGGTGAGGTCTGGGTTGGTAGGAAGACAATACTCTCTCATAATCAAAACCATTGTATTTTTCACTTTGTCCATATTCCAACAAGTGGTTGGAATTCTAGCTCCACTCTTGTCTTAGTATTTTATAGTGTAGATGTATTAAAATAGATCGTTTTTATGCAAACATGTTTTTGAAATCTAGTGCATAGTTTTACATTTTCCATTTGTTTGATTTTAGTTTTAATTGTAAAAACAATAAATTAGATTTTAGTTTTATTTGTAAACACACTAAATTATTAAATGTCAAATCAAGGGGGGCTTACATTGATACATTTCTTCTTGGATGGCCAAGTAGGAAGACAAAGTTTAAGGTTTTGAAGGGAAATTCCTGGCATTTTTTTTGGTGTGTGATGAAGAGAATAAGAAGTAGTGCCAAAGTTTTGTTGAAAGACCAGCAGTTAGATGATGTCAGTTGGAACTTAGTTTTGGCTATTAGACAGATTTTTAGGTTGTGTGACTTTTTAGAATCTGTTATTTTTATTCACATTCCTGGGAGTGGAATGGAGTAGTAGATGGTCTGATCGAATAGCCTTCTAATCGAAGGGTTGAAATATTATAGATAGGAGACAATTATCTCTAGAATTGCCTCACACATTTAATTAGTTAGTAGATACAAACAGAGTTGTATAATGCTCTTTATCTGTAGACAGTTGACCCTTCTCGCTTTGTACTTCTCTCATTTTCAAATAACCGGGAAAGTAGATAGAAGGCCACAATGTAGAAATGTATAAGGGGATAATGAGTTGTTCTTCAAGTGAGGAATTGGATATGAATGGTGTGGGGATGAAGGATAAGTAATCTGCAGATAAAAAACTTGACCTCGTTACTAGCAAGAGGGGATGTAGCTGTAAAGAAAGAGGATGTGAATGTGCATAAAGAATGAAAAGCGATAGAGGGTAGTGCTTGAAGCTGAAGAGTATAAAACCACACCTAGGCTGGATCAGAGTAGGCAAAAGAAAGTAGGAGAAGGCCGCAGGATGATAGTAGAGGACATGGCATGGTTGGTGAAGAGAAAGGAGACCATGCATAATGAAAAGAGGATTGCGTAGGGTTGTAAAGACAAAGCATGTGTAGAAATTAGGATTTGGAAGGTCCAAAGTTTTTAAATCATTCCCAAAATTGGGAGAGTGCCTAGCCAAAAAGAGAGGAGATAGGGGCGCTTTAGTTGGCGAAGTAGAATAGATTTTAAATAAGTGCATTGTAATAAGATAGGAATGAAATACATAGAGTAAATGCATAACTATATTAGCAGACAAAGGCAAACAGAGGAATAAAGAAGAAAACACACAGAGTGAATAGAGAAATTGGTAGAGTATAGGTGTAGAAGAAGAGCAATACATAATGTATGGAGAATAAGAGATAGCACATAGTGTTGAAGGGGAATATATGAGTCAATGAAATGGATGCAGATTTAAATTCATGATTAGTAATTGGTACTTTGTTTAAACATTGTAGGTTACCTTGTGATTTGTTTGTGAATTTCCAATTGTTTGGGAGATTCCTGAAATCTTTGTTGGATTATTGTTTGAGAAGAATCTATAGCTCAGGAATTTGAGCTTTATCTCCAATCCCATCTACATTAAATGGTATCAGAGTTAGAAGCCTCGAGCATGTAGAGTCTACACCAAGACCTCGGGTGAAGACTGAAGCCATAGAAAGCTATTTATGTGTTTTGTGTAGGTTGTAGAGAGAGTCTTGTATGCAAGTTGTGGATTTGAAACAAATTGTTTGACAAAATATCTCGGAGCCCAAGAGAATGTTTGGTGATGAAGAAATAATTCCTAAAGCCACAAAATGAGAAACATGAACATGTCTAGTGGAGTAATGTATTTTTAACTATTTGCAAATCAGGGAAGAAATGCTCCAAGATGATGGTGGATAGCAGTAGTACAAATAATTTAGTGTCATTAGAGATGGTCAAGAAGCTAAAATTGCAAAGAAGAGAACATTCCAACTCTTATAGTATTTCTCGAGTGCAAGGAGATCATCAGATATGGGTAAGTAAACAATGTGATGTTGATGATCAGATTCATAGATATAAGGATTAAGTTGTATGTGATATAGTGCCTATGGATATATGCCATGTTTTCTGGAGTCAACTATGGTTGCATCATAGAGAAGTTATACACAATGGCAGAGAAAATATATATAGAATAATAAGAGATGGGGAACAATATGTTCTAAATTCATTGCAAGATAAATGAGAGGAAGTGGCAAAAGAAGTTGTAGTAGTATGCCCTATTAAAGGCATAGAGGCTGAAGAAAAGAAGAAAGCAAAGGAACTATGGTAGAGGTTGCTAAGGAGGAAAAGGAAGATGATGAAATCATCGAAAGAATGGTGAGAATGCATCATAGATTGAGGAATAATGTAATGTTGCAGCAGTTGTAATGTAATGACAGTAGCTATGGTTGGTGAATATGAAAATTTCATAGCATAGTGCCATACATGTGGCATAGAAGAAGAAAAGAGAAACATTGTAGTAGCATACCATGATGAAGGTATGAAAGAAAAGAGTGAGGAAGAGGAATTTTGTCGCTAAAGTAAAGAGTGAGTATATGGTGATCTATGCAGATCTAGTTGTCGATGAAGAACTCGAAGAAGAGAGTTGTCCTATGTTCAATCAAGGACTTCAAGAAGAGAACTTATTACTTGCATGAGAGATTGTGGAAATAGTAGAGTTGTTCATTTTGAGTGAAGAAACTAAGAAATAAGATGTAGCAGAGCTACCTGAAGATGTAGTAATTGTAGTGAGCCACTGAGCGGTGATGATGAAGATAGTGTAGTAGTAAAAGTAAATTTGGTTTTTTGTAAATATTTTGATGAATAAATTTATGTTGATTTGCATAAGATGAATAAGAAGGATTTAATGCAAGTGAATATAGAGAAACAAGATGGATGGGTTTCGTAGTTGCAAATTGGCATGCAAGGAATTTGAATATAGAGGTTGTAGAAGTTAGTGCAGGGGAAACTTTATGGAGGGTGTCGACTTGTGGTGGGTTGAAACCCACGAAAGAGGAGAAGAGTGGAAAGATTGTTTCGTGGAGGAGGCTAGATAATGGTGGATTGTATCCCACGAACGTGCGGAGAAAAGGAAGGGTTCTTTGGAGGAGGATATCAGTATATGATGGAACTAATTCCACATTGAAAGAAAGAAGCGCAAAGTAGAATTATTGGAGAAAAAGAATGCTTGAAAGTAGAATTATTGGAGAAGAAGAATGCTTGTGCTGGCTAGGTGTTTAAAGATGAGAGAGAAAAATTAAATTTGCGGTAATTGTTTCGGTGATGGAGTTTGCATAATTTTCTCTTATTATCCTCCAATAGAGGCATCTCTCTCCTCCACAAAATGATGATTAAAATAACTTTTAAAAGTGCCCCATTTTCAAGAGCTCGCATTTCTATTCTCTATCCATTCTTTTTTTTAAATGTAAATTCAACTTTCTCAAAATGGAAGGTATTACTATGTTATCCAAACAAAATTTAGAAGAAGTTCGTTTTAAATTTTCAAGAAAATTGTTATCAATTATTTTTTTAACACCTTATTTCTTTATTTTCATAATTCTTCAACTCTTTATTTAAATTTTTAAAAATTTCTCTATATTTTATTAAAAATTACAATAAAATAAAATAATTATTGACTAAGATTTAGTTACACAGACTTTTCTAAATCCTTATAAGAATAAACAACAAATTTAATGCATGAATGAATGAAATCTTGTGCTAAGGAATTGTTGAAAGTGACTCTTTTCATAAATTTTACTTAGATGCTCACTTTTATGTGAAAACTTGCCAAGGTGGAAATAGTGACAATGAAAACCATTCGAGCATGTTGTTGATCTCTATTTATCATGAAACTTGAGAAATAAAATTTCTTGTAATGTGTTGGCATTGATCAAATTCTCCCAAACAATGAAAGATGTGAACATAATTATTTTTCACACTTAGAGAAATGGAATTAAGAAATTACCAATCAAAGGAATTTTTTTTCTAAATCTTATAGATTCTTCTAAATAATTGTTTATCCAAAACTACCTCTAGAGCCTCCCAAATGACAATTTGGTGGAATCTAGATTTTTATAGCTTTGACCAAATAAGTAACTTTTCTTAGTTGAGAGATGCCTAAAACCACCACAAAACAACAACAAAAAAACCAAATTTGGTGTAAGATCACCTATAGACCCGAATGCTCCTCCATCATAGAAAGAGGGGGGTATATATAGAGATAGAGATAAAGCAAGATAGATATAAATATAGTGAAAGAGGGAGAGAAATCAATATAGATATAGAGAGAGAGGTAAATGGAGAGATACATATATAAGTAAATTAGAAGGTAGGTATAGAGTAAGGGGGATAGATAGGGAGATATAAATAGGAAGATATATAGAGAGGAGTATGAAGAGGGGGAAATTAAGAGATATATTTTGAAAGAAACTTATAGAGATAAATGGTGATAGAGAAGGAGAGAAAAAGAGTGAGAGATAGCGAGAGAAATATAAACGAGGAAGGGAGAGTGAGGGATACATAGAGAGGGAAAAGATAGAGAGATAGAGGTAAAGAAACAGAGATAGATGTCTACAATCAGAGATATATAACTAGAGATAGGAGGCACAGAGAGATGAAGATAAGGAAATATATAGATAAAAAAAGATAGACAAAGAGGAAGAAACATAGATGGAGGGAGAGATGAAATGAATAAGAGAAAATTACATGTAATGATATATAATATAGATGAAGAGAGATCTATAAGGAGACAAATGTAGAGGGGAAATAGTTAGAGAGAAAAGAGGTGCTTGAGATAAATAATAGAAGCATAGAGTGATAGAGAGTTAGAGATATGGAAGGAGAAGCAAGGCGTATTTTTTGTATGGGAGAGAGAGAGAGAGAGAGAGAGAGAGAGAGAGAGAGAGAGAGAGAGAGAGAGAGAGAGAGAGAGAGAGAGAGAGAGAGAGAGAGAGAGAGAGAGAGAGAGAGAGAGAGAGAGAGAGAGAGAGAGAGAGAGAGAGAGAGAGATAACTTCATTTAAAGGGATATGTTTAGATAGAAGGAGGCTAAAAGGGGGAGATAAATGGAGAGATGAGAGATAAGAAGAGATATATAGGAATAAGGAGTGATAGGAATAGAGGGAGAGAGAGAAAGAGTGAGATTTATGTAGAGATGATATAACTTGGTAAAGATAGATGGAAATATAAAAAATGATAGAGATGGGTAGAGAGAGGGGTACAGAGATTAGAGAGATATAGATAGAGATAAAGTAACAAAAATGAAGAGAGTTAAGTATATAGGGACAAAGAAGGAGAGGGAGAGAAAGCAAGAGATAGCTAAATAGATATAGGGAGAGAGGGAGAGGGATATAGATAGACAAGTTCTCCTATGCCAACATAGACAAAGGTGTGCATAGGATAAAAGTCAACAACGAAGCCTTCTATGATGATTTATCATAATATGTTACTCTCCTTAGTATATCAATTCTAAATGTTTTACTATTTACTATCCTTATAATGTTTCAATTATTTTGGTATGATTACTGCAAAAAAATATCACAAAAGATAACCTTATATAAGTAATTTGTGAGCATTTAATATTTTGAAAATGAAGGATGAACTTAAAATGATTATGTTTAATTTTTGGTTCATAGAATAAAACATTATAATATTTATTGTAAAGTGCTATGAATCATCTTTCCAATACCTGTAAAAAAGAAAATTTCTTATAAAACTGAAAAAGTTATGCCCATTTTTTTTAAAGTGTTATTTTCAAGTATTTATAAAATAGATATCCATTTTGCAAATCAAAATGAATATCCATTTCTTACCAAAAAAATTAGATATCTATTTTTAAAATATAGTATTAACAAAAATACATTTATGAAATGGATATCCTTTAGTGATAGATATCTATTACTAGCATATATCCATTTTAGTTTAATATTACCAAACCAAAACCAAATTCTTGTTAGGGTTTTCACCCAACTCTGGATGCCTATATACAAACCATCATTCACAACAAAGAGATAACCAACAACTGAGATGATAGTTTGCCAATAAGAAAATGTATTGATATGTGAAGGTGAGAAATAAAAGTACAAATTCATTTCTTATAAAAGCAACAATAGTGGGTAGGAGTACACGACAACTTGATATTTGTCTTAATCCTAAGTGAGGGTAGGTAGATTATAACCATTCCTAACTACCCAAAAACAAATATTAATTATGGTTACCTAAGTGAAACTTAAGTAAATGTAAGTGGGATTAAACCACATACACCAACACCCCCCTTAAGTGAAAATTAAGGAGTAAAACTATGCAATAAGAGATGCACTGTAGATCGTTAGAACAAACCATTTTAGGTACCATGTACAACTATAATGAAATGCAATCTCTCAAAAATAGAGGAAACGGAAAAAACCTTGTCGGATAAATATCCTCTCCAAAAGAGAAAACATGAACTACTATAAAGCCTCCAAATGATGTACTTAAATTATGAATATGAAAAACATCACTAAAGCACAAAGAAGCTATAGGTAGCTATTGAAGACTATTGTGGTGTTGTAACTGAAGAAAATCATCTAAAAGGTAATGATGGTTAAGATTAAGAGGGCAAAAATATTCATGAGTTATCCAAATGACACCACCCAAACAATGATCAGATGAGAGCAATTGCAAAACATCTATCAATCCAATCAAAAAAAAATTGCGAATGAATTTGCACAAGTGGCCCCAACATGAAACTACTCAACAAATGAAGGTTAAAATATAGGTTCAAAGAACCATAATAAATAGAGGATAGAAAATTGTCTCCATTAAATAGGACTATAAGAGTGTCTCTATTCACTCCAAGTGAAACCAAAAAAACATTAGCATGAACAGTATTTAGCAAATTACACCCCATAATATTGACTATGGAGAAGCATGACAAGTCTACTAAAACTAGGTGATCCCAAGAAATACATGAAGCAGATGAGAAAACATCTCAAGTGATGAAAAAAGTACCTACAAGTAAAAAAGAGTGTGTACCAAAGCAACACACTTATATGAGACAGAATCCTAAAGATCCTATTGTTGTTGTCGAGGGACAATCAATTGACAAAGATATGATTAGAAAATAGACAAGGCACTACACAACCCTCATGACATGTTATAACATAGTGCAAGTACAAGAATATGGCACAAGATTTGTGCAAAATCCCCAAAATACATGAGCAAGATGTGGCACTTTATCTCAATGTGTCTACAAAAAAGTACTTATAAAATATTCTCAAATGATCCATAAGAGAAAAATAAAAAGAAGAAAATACTTGCAATGATAGAAAGTAAACAAAATCACCTTTCTAACGATACCATGTTTGTAAAAAATAAACAACGAATGTCCAAGTTATAGCCATTTGAAGAAAAATTAGTGATTTGAGCACTAAAGGTGGTTAAAAGCTCACCTCTTTGTATCACCTAGGGACTAGTGTATGGTCACCGTGTGATCATCAGTTCAACATGAGAGGAAAAAAAATGATTTTCATTTGATAAACTAGTCAAACAAAGAATTGATTTGGCCAATCCAATAGTAATAGAGTGTGCTAAGTGAAAGTACTTAAAGTAAATTTAAACTTCTCCAAAATAGATGGTAAACTATCATAAAAATTCAAATGCACAAAGGAAAAACCATCGAGGCTTACAATGAAGGAAGATCAAGCCAATAAGCCAAGGCGATTTGCCTATAATTTGGTGCAAAGCCTAATCCAATACAGTGTGATTGTCATTCTTGGTAAATTGCAAAGAAAGATAATTGAACAATTGTGCACCAATGAAATGGAATCAACAAAGAAAGAAATCATATATCAACTCAAAACTCAAAAATGGTGAAAACTCTAAAACCTTGAAGGAGCTACAACAAAAATTGCTTTGATACCATGACAGGGTTTTGACCCAACCCCAGGAACCAATTTCCAAACCATCCTTCATAGCAAAGAGAGAATCAACAACTAGGGTGTTATTTCACAAATAAACAAGTGTATTGAGATCAGAGATGAGAAATAATTTGCAAATTCCTTGCTTCTAAAGGTAAGAGTAGCGGGTAAGAGTACACAAGATCTTGACATGTGCCTTAATCTTATGTAAGGGTAGGCAGATTATAACCACTTCCAACTATGCAACAAAAAATATTAAATTCTACTTACCTAAGTGAAACTTAGGTAAATATAAGTCATTTTAAACCCTATATGCCAATAATTGTATGTGGCCGATACAAAAGGGTCAAACATCAATTTACTATTTGACCCATACAAAAGGTCAAACATCCATTTCACAATTTTGGGTAGAAGCAAAAATGTATTTTTTTCCTTGTTCTCAATTTTTGGCTCATGATGATGCTACACTCACCCTAGGTTAAATCTTATTCAATAACTAAACCAAGTACAAGTCTCACTCTTCTTTAAAGAATCCACTTAGTCATCTATGACAAACTTTTATGATTCAATATTAGCTAGCTCCACTACCTTGATCACAATTAAAGGATCATTAATATTAGGAATAAGGGAAGCAAAAATCTAAACTTAGGTATTCTATTACTTTCTAATTTCTTATATTACTAAGTGATTCTCCTAAAAATATAAGGTGGAATTTCTTCAGCTAAGTCTCTATATTATTATCCTCATTTTAAGTATATTTCCTATACCTATAGTTTAGCCTTATTGCATCTATCTCTATCGTTAGTTGTAATTATAATGTATATTTCACACTCCCATCTCATTACTCAACTATGAGTTAATGTCTAACCTCATTGAGTCTAGATCTTATACCTCTAGTTTAGGCTAAGGTGCATCTATTGAAAGATCCCTGATCGATCCCCTTGTTGATCTGTTGTAGTTTTTAAATTAATAAACTATATTTTCCTGTGTTTCCTTTAATGGTTTTAGAGAATAGACAGAAGTTGTAGAAGGTTTGTTTATTTTTGTGTTTTTGATAGTTTTTCAGCAAGTAATAATTGAAGAACAAGTACATGAAAAGAGTACTGGAAATAAATCTTCATACACAGCCAAATCAGAATCATACCAAGCAGATTTCTGATTATTTAAATCAAATAATTATCTAGATAATGATTCCAAACAATTCCAGGAAGATTACAATAACAATGATCCCAACCTGGATAAAGAGTGAATACTGCAATCAAGAATGAAGCTGTTGCAAATGTCCAACGCTCTTACATAGCTCCATGTGGGAAGAGAAATGGCTGTTAGGTGATGCCAACCTGGAAACCCCAACCTGCACGTTGAACCCTAACTCTGTCCATAGAATCCTCTAGAAAGATGTCATACCAACTCCAAGGCACTGAAATTGAATGATAGAACCAATAACCACTATGCTGGGGGCTACGTCCCAGATAGGCAAGACCCTGGGGTTTTCGTCCCAGATGCTGAATCGCTCTCCAGAGAAAATTCTCCAAATCAAAGATGAAAATGTGTAAAAGATACCAAGAATTAGGTCTCAACTTCCTTATAACACCTTTCCACTTAGCTCGAACCCTAAAAGTGATTCAATGTGGTGTTTAGGGTTAAAATGTTATATTTCTCATTTTAAGTTGCCAAGTGCATAGAAAAATGACCCTTTTTCAAATATAAAGAAATCCGTTCACTGAAAGGATCTGAGTCAAAAGAGAAATATTTAGAAAAGTCCAAGACCTTTCCAACAAGCTATTACACCAATGGATACACATCCAGATGAGGCCAAAAACCCCTTATTACACCAAAATGGCTATAAACATAGCCTTATTTAAATAATAAATGCTAACTTAGGAAATATTAAAAATATAAATAATTACAAAATGCTCAAATGACACTACAAACTAGAAAGTCAACCTACCACCTATCTATGACTGAAGTTAGAAATCAAGGATCCACTAGCAATCTCAGCCCTAAAATCTAGGGATGCTCCTAGAAACCAAGAAACAAACCCAAATCCTCTAAAATTGAACCCAAGGAATAATCTCAAGGAGACCCAACCCTAGGTATGGTCATAACCTCCTAAATAGTAGGGATATCCTCCATAAACATAGGAACTGCCTCCTAAAAATAAGGAACTGCTCCAAACTGATCAACTACTGCCAGAACACTAAGTCCCAAACACTGTATAACCACACTGAGTCTCTATCCATCACTGGCAGCCTACAAGACCCCATAATAAGCTGAGTCACATGTCTCTACTAGACAGAGCTAAAGAGGGGACATGGCAGTCCTCCCCTCTTGGAGACGTTTTCCCACAAGCAACTGTAATGCTAGATGTTGTAAAATGGCCTCACCCTCCCAAGTGGGATCCTTTATGGGAAGATCTATCCAACGTACCAAATACTCATGAATCACCCTACTTCTCAACCGTCGTTCCCTCACCTCAGGAACCAAAGTCAATTTACCTTCCTCATCCATGGGAGGCAAATCGGGTGAAACTATAATATGCTATCCAAGGGCCTTTTTCAGGCAAGATACATGAAACACATTATGAATTTTACTACCTGGTGGTAACTCAGCCTCATAAGCAACCTCTCCAACTTGCCTGAGTACCCTGAATGGTCCATAAAAATGTGGTTTGAGCTTCTTAGCTCCCCCCCTTTAAGGGTGCTTTGCCAATATGGCTGTAAGCATAAGAAAACCATGTCATCCACCTCAAATGCTCTCTCAACCCTATGCCAATCAGCGTATATCTTTTGCTGATTTTGTGCATGTTGTAAATTCTCCTTGAGAGATCTCATTATATCCTGGTTCTCCTGTAACCAATCCTGAGCCAAAGGAACTCTACTGTCACTTAGAGATAAATCAATGAAGGATAATGCCTCATAGCTGTAGAGAGATCTGAAAGGTGTCATACCAATGAACATATGGTGCGTAGTATTATAACAATACTCGCCCAAATACAACCAATGTACCCATGCCTTCTGCTGCCCTGACACATAATTACGCAAATATCCCTCAACCCACTTATTAACTATTTCAGTCTGTCCATCTGTTTGAGGGTGGTAACTAGTACTAGGTGTCAATTCAGTGCCTGCTAGCCTAAAAAGTTCCTGCCAAAAGGAACTCATGAATCGTCTATCCCTGTACTCACTATGGTCTTGGGAAGACCATGGAGTCTAAACACCTCTCTGAAAAATAGCTCAGCCACCTGAGATGCTGTAAAATCAACTACAATGTGAAAGAAGTGGGCATATTTTTTTAGCCTATCCACGACCACATAGATACAATCCTTCCCCTGCACCCGAGGAAGACCTATAATGAAGTCCATAGAAATCCCAGTCCACTTCTGTTCTAGTATAGGCAAGGGTTGTAACAACCCAATAGGATAAGTATGCTCCGACTTGTTCTGCTGACAAGTCATACACTCACGGACATGTCACATAACATCATCTTTGAGACCCTTCCAAGAGAATCTCTCTCGAACTGCTCTGTAAGTCTTAACATACCCTAGATGTCCTGCCATAGGAGTATCATGGAAAGCATGCAAAATTTGTTCCTTCAACTATGAACTCGAAACAAGATAAACCCTACCCTTGTAATAGATAATATCATCTACCACACTGTATCTGTCATCCACTATGAAACCATCCATGACCTCACAAGCATGCTGATTTTTAGAATACTCAACCAAAAGTTGAGCCTTCCAATCTACTGAAATCTCGCTCAATGAACATAGGGCAGCAAGTGAGGGTTTCCTAGAGAGTGCATCAGCCATAGTATTATTCTTCCCCTTTATGAATTCGATATTGAAATCATAAGCCTGAATCTTGCTCACCCATTTTTGTTGTCGATCATTAAGCTCTGTCTGATCTAGGAAATATTTCAAATTGTTGTGGTCAGTTCTTACCACAAATTTGTTGCCAACAAGATACTATCTGAATTTGGCTAAAGCATGCATAATAGCCAACATTTCATTATCATACGTAGAGTACAACCTCTCATTATCTCACAACTTATAGCTCTCATAGGAAATGGGATGTTTGTTCTACATCAACACAACTCTTATGCCTAGACCTGAAGCATCACACTCTAGGACAAATGGCTATGAGAAATTAGGTAATGCCAAAACTGGACAAGTGCTCATAACCTCCTTGAGCCTATCAAAGACTCCCTATGCCTGTTTTGTCCATCTGAATGCCCATTTCTTTGTGAGGTCTATCAAAGGTGTTGCCAACTGAGAGAAACCTCTCACAAATCTTCTGTAATAAGAACATAAACCAAGGAACCCACATAACTCAGTAATGTTCTAAGGGCTGGGCCAATCCCAAATCGCCTGAATCTTCTCCTCATGCACCTTCACCCCATCAGCACTGATCACATGGCCCAACTATAAAACCTCCCTAAGTCCAAACTCACATTTGGATAACTTAGCAAATAGAGATTGGCTCTCCATAATGCTAAGCACCTCCTCAACATGTCTAAGATGGTCCTCCCAAGTATGACTGTAAATCAATATGTCATCAAAGAACACTAGAACTGACTTCCTCAACTACTTGTTGAAGATATGGTTTATATAGGATTGGAAAGTGGCCATTGCATTGGTAAGGCCAAAAGGCATTACCAGAAACTCATAGTACCCATAGTGACAACAAAAGGAAGTCTTGTGTACATCCTTTGCTCATACATGTATCTGATGGTAATCTAAATGAAGATCAATCTTAGAGAAGTAGATAGCTCCATGAAGCTCATCCAACAACTCATCAATGTGTGGAATAGAGTATCTATTCTTGATTGTCTTCTTGTTCAAGGCTCTGTAATCTATACACATCCATAGAGTCCCATCCTTCTTCTTAACAAGTGTGTAGGGGAAAAAGCGAGACTAGGTTAATATGCCCTAATCCTACCTTTTGACACACATTACAGAATACGAAAGAGCCTAGAGATATCGCACAATTGGCTACTTCTTTTAGTGAAAGAGAGAGCCATGGGATATCTATTAGGATTCCTATTCCCTTGTTGAAATTGAAAGCTAAAACGATACAAGTTCAAACCCTAATCCCAAAATGCAAGTATGAACTAATAACAAGATTGCAGAATTGAGATTAAACAATGAACAACTGTAAATACAAGGATGAGATAAGAATGCAAATGTGTACCAAGAGTCAAAATCTGACTGAAAATGTTCGGGACGGGAGCGCGGGCGCCACTATCCTGAAAACTGCACCGGAAACTGCTGTTCTGCACTCTGAAACACTGTCGGGAGGCTATTTGAAAACTGTCTGTCCGGAGGACCAGGGCGCCCAGCGCCTCTATCCCAGGGACAAGGGCGCCCAGCGCCCCTGTCCTGGCAGGACCAGGGTGCCCAGCACCCCTGTCCTAGTCTTCTGCTCTGCAATTTGACACAGAGTGCTGTCTCGACCTTCTTTCTCCGGATCTGTATCCCGCGGCGTCGTCCGAATCCTGAAACCTGCAATGATATCTGAAAAAGGGGGAGGGGCGGCTATATAGGGTTTTGCCTTAGTCAAACCCCCGCTTCGGTGATTTCCACCTCCACGAATAGCCAAGTTGTTTTGTAAAATGTATTGTGTGTGCAGACCTAGTGTGTGTGCAAGGTCCAAAAATGCAAGAAAGCCAACTAGAGCAATCTAGAAAGTAAACCCTAATTGCTTGTAAATGATAATGCAAATGCTCCAAATCAAGATGCAATGTGATCTAAAGCATGAATAAATGATGTATCAAAGCTTATGCAAAGACATGAAAACAATACGAAATCATACCCAACCCTCAAGGGAGGAGTACAAGCCAATCTTCAGTTGGTAATCTCCTATTGTTATTCAATGTCTTCCAAGCCCTAAGTGGATGAATGAATTTGATAGATGCGTGGTAGAATGATGTTGAATGTTTTTGAAGTCCTCAAAGATCTGCTCTTTCGCTGCATATGAAATTCCTGGAAACAAAAATCGGATCCCTTCAAATGAAGAAAGAGAGCTCTTATGTAGGAAACCCTAGATCGTAAATTCATATTTTGGCCGACCTAGAGATTGAATATCCCGCCAATTTCTTGGGGTTAAGCTTTATTTTATGATTGGATCGTGCTCCCAAAATTTCGGGAAAAATGTCCGAGACCATGTGCACTCCGGGCGCCACGGTCCTGACAACTTTTCACCAAATTTTCAGGGCCATCGGATATGATGATTTTAGAGAGAATCCCAAAGTTATAGGTGATTTCGAGATGTTTTGACCCCGAAACCAAGCCCCCAAGTTTGAAATAGGACTTAATTGGGGTTTTTGATTAAGTGATGTATTGGAGGAATAAAATGCGAAGGGCGCGCTTTAGTGAAAGGGCCCAGCTTTATGATGTAGAGAATGATGAAATAGGACCTTAGACCTAATTAATTTGATTAATTAAGTGCTTAAGGAGAAATGCAATGCAGAATGCAAAATGCACTAAGGCGGGTGCTAAACTAAGTGTGAAATTGTACCACCCTAGCGAGTGCATACAATTTATGATGCTACATTTAGCCCCCACTTTAGCGGTCATATGAGTACTACGTGCATATGCAAGCTAAAGTATAGAAAAGTAAACGTTATTTGAAAAAGGATATATCCATAAGATGTCGGACGAAGCCCCCAGCGGTATCTGCAGTACACAGTTAGGAACCGCACCCTACAAAACAAACATTAGATCACAAAATCACCTAATGCTTACTAGGGAAAGTGATGAAATCTGTGAGTAGCTATATGCCCCCCCCTGTTTCGACTTGCTTATTAGGGAGGTGAAACAGGGTAGCATGTTTACTTGCGACAAATTGTGTAAGATAGTATTGATGAGGGGTGTTCACTAAAAAGGCTTCATCAGAGCACTTTTTGGAACATCCCGAGAGTAGGAGAAGGAAAATATGATTCCAACGCAACAAACGGCTCGAAAATCGCATCTCCCAAACCCAAGTTATGATAAAATGAATGATAGAGGAAAATTAGGGTTTCAAAAAGTAAGAATAAACAAACGAGAGTATATACTTTGAAAGTGACACTTGTATTCATCACTTTGTTGATTTCAGAATACTATTCAATGAAGTGGAGCCCACCTAGCCATCATCATGCCTTTACGACGACCGGAGCATCCCACGAGGATCGAGATCCTACGCCAGGCCATGATCAACGACGAGCCACTGGATGAGGTGAGTTGACTGAATGTTTGACTTTTGATTTTTCGCATGTTTAACTTTTTTGTGATCGTATGCAGGCCTTGAAGGCCGACCGGGGCCCACCCAGGGCGCCATGGTCCCTGTGGGGTGCCCTGGTCCCCCCAGGGCGCCATGGTCCCTGACAGGGGCACCATGGTCCCCTTAGGGCGCCATGGTCCCTGACAGGGCGCCATGGTCCCCAATCAGGGCCTGGCGAGGGGTTACAAGGCTAGCATACAATGTACGACAGTTTGCATTTGCGATTTCGATGATTGAGTACTGATTATGGTCATGTTTTCGTGTTGCAGGGTCTCCCGTACATGAGAGAGCATACAACGGGACATATTCTTCGCACTTTGTGAGATCAGATTCTGCGGCTGACTCAGTCAGAGAGAGACACACTATCGATAATGGGATTGTGGTACGTGATTCTCATGCCGGCCATTCGATTTCATCCTGCGATGCTGATGGCACTGATGGAGCGATGGGATCCTGACACATGCACTTTTCACCTTCCAGTAGGAGAGCTGACGGTCACACTCGAGGATGTGTACCGTATACTTCGTCTTCCTATCAGAGGAGCGACAGTTACATATGCGACCGAACGGTCAGCGGAGGATCATCAGAGAGAGCAGATGTATTGCATAGGGAGAGTCATGCCGAGCGAGACTAGAGGTCGCATCATGGTCAGTTGGCTCTTACATCCTACAGGGGAGATACCACTTCTGCGATGCCTTATGATAGCCATCATAGCACTAGCCATCTGCCCTAATGGGCGAGGGACACACATGCATGGGGGCCTCGCATGGTGTATCAGAGCGATGGAGAGACATAGGAGAGTGTATGCGTGGGGTCGGAGCATGCTTGCACATCTCTATCATGACCTTGAGGAGTATGTATTCGGACAGGGTTGTAGCTTGATGACATGCACACTTCTGCAGGTGTGGATTTTAGAGCATTTCACATGCACCAGGCCTGTCGGCTTTTCACTGAGTACAGCGAGCAAGCGACCTAGGGTGTTCGCTTATCCACTTACCAGCGAGTGGAGATTTGGAGATTTGTTGTATTGGAGAGTGATTTTTGATAGACTGACAGCCGAGGTGATAGTGTGGAGACCTTACCTACTGATGCACAGATGGGATGGTATGGAGAGATAGTTAGCATGTCTACAGAGGAACCGCCTACTGTGGGGACGATATGCACACATCATAGTCCCTTTCTACTTTGACCGAGTACGGAGGCAGTTCGGACTAGAGCAGTGTGTTCCAGCCGATGTGCCCATCTACACTCGACACTCATGGGTCCTTCCCAGACCTAGAGCAGTAGCAAGACCGACGGTAGATGACATTGAGATGACAGACTTAGAGGGATCTGATCAGGATGTAGTCACTGATTATTCCGTAGAGCCTGGAGCATAGCGCAGGTACATCTCATGGTTTACGAGATCATATCCAGGTCCTATCTTTCCACCAGATCATTCGATAGGCTATCCAGGCCCATGGAGACATGGAGACCAAGATGAGGACGAGGGATCCAGGTCAGAGGAGCCAGAGGAGGGAGAGGGTCATGAGGAGGCGGGAGATCCTGATCCACCTACAGGCGATCAGCCCAGTGACGAGGAGGAGGAGGAGGAGGATGCAGATAGAGAGGAGGATGAGGAGGATGCAGGTGATGATTCAGATGAGGACGAGGATGAGGAGGACGATGAGGAGGAGTCAGATGTAGCTCCCAACCATTCAGGAGACGACACCATAGCTCTGGATCCACCTCTTATTCCCCAACAGGGGGAACATGAGGCGATACGGAGACCTATCCCTAGTACCGTCCAGCCTACACCCATCGTGGATAGAGTATGCGAGCGAGGGGAGCCTAGCGGTTCCCAATCACAGATGCTACCATATCATGATCCCTACTGGCACGAGGGAGATCCAGGTATAGTAGGTTTATATTGATTGATTAATGTTTTGATGATATAGAATGGTACTAACAACAATCTGTTCTACTGCCACAGCTAATGTGCTGGAATGGCATTCCTTGATTCAGCAAGCAACGACTGACATCTCCATGATAGCACAGATCCCCAGTTCCTCACAGATTACCTATAGGCCTCAGGGGAACGCGGGTCGGCATGAAGATTTGTTTTTCCCATTCCAAGTACAGGTAGATATATGGAGGGAGAGAGAGAGAGTCCTATCAGAGGACCTCCAGCAGGCACGGCAGAGAGAGAGAGTCCTATCAGAGGACCTCCAGCAGGCGCGGCGAGATCTAGCAGCGGCTCAGACCGAGGCTACCACCTATCATGCGATCCTTATGGATAGGGATTGTAGGAGTTCCTCTCGGAGTCACTCATGATCTATATCGCACTACACACCCATCGGTCCACCTTCACGGCCAGATCAGGAGGGAGCATCCAGTCGACACTCTCCAGCCACTAGCCCTAGGGATAGGAGATGATTTTATGATGTAAAAGAGAGGTCACATTCTGGATGTACAGTGACCTAGATTTGTATACGATCCACACATATATATGTATATATACATGCTTCTCTTTTGTCTCAAATGTGTTATCTTTAATGCTTAAAACAATGTTTGTTTTGTTTTGATTAAATCTAATACATTTGGTAAATGTACATGTATGTTCAGAATTTAATTGCCATGTGATTGATTTCTCAATGCTCCATGATTAAATTGATACATGTGTGACTTAATTAAAATATTTAATCAAGTACTACATTGATGATAAGGAAGAAATATGCATTAAGTCTAAGAATCATATAACTAATGTGATTTAATTTTGAACTTAAACACAACATGATACGATTCTACTTAACACATAACGACACTGTATAATATGCTAGCATAACGGAAATGTAAATCTTTTACAATTTACATAAATGAATTCAAGACAAACTATAAAGTAAGAAGACACGCTTGTCAGGAATGAAGCAATATAGATTAAACATCATAACATTTAATTCTATTTTGCTTTAATTAATAGATACTAACATATTATCCAATGGTGAAGAATTGAAAAGAAGAAATGAAGAATTAAGCATAATATCTACGCAAGTGCATAGCATTGATAGGTTCTTTAAGAGGCGTACCGTCTACATCTGCTATTTTGTAAGCACCTGATCCATAATCCTCAATAACGATATATGGTCCAAGCCAATAAGGACTAAATTTTCCCTTTTCTGCAGGTAAGGCATTCACATTGCGCTGATTCTCATAAAGGACTAGGTCACCTACTGAGAAGGAACGTTGAATAACCTTATCATTATAGCTTCGTTGTAGAGTTTTGTGATATGCTTGAATATGCTCAAGAGCATTTATACGTTGTTCATCAAGCATCTCAAGCTGTTGAAGTCGTTGTTCTCTATAAGAGTCATCATCTACTATACCTTTAAGAGAAACCCCAAGTGATGGAATTTCTAACTCTAAGGGCATAATAGCATCAGCACCATAAACAAGATTATAAGGAGTAGTTCCCGTAGCAATTCATACACTCGTTCGGTAGGCCCAAAGAGCATAGATTAGCCGGTTACTCCAATCCTTACCATGCTTATTCACGGTTTTACGAAGAATTTGTTCGATTATCTTATTGGATGATTCAGCTTGACCATTTGACTGAGGATAATATGGTGTAGAAAATCAATGTTTGATATGATACTTCTCGAGGAATTTCTTCACGTCCTTGTTTTTAAACGATGTCCCATTATCTGAGATAATAGTGGAAGGTATCCCAAATCGAGAAATAATGTTTTCTAGAAGAAATTGACAAATCACTTCAGCAGTAGTAGAGCGAAGGGGAATAGCTTCTACCCACTTCATAAAGTAATCTGTTGCGGTTATAATGAAAGTGTGTCCTTGAGATGAAGGAGGAGAGATTTTTCCAATAAGATCCAAACCCCATGCGGAGAAAGGCCAAGAAGCTACTTGAGAACGAAGTTCTTGGGCAGGAGCATGAATCAGATTATTGTGTTGTTGACATTGATGACATTTCTTAACAAATGAAAAGGAATCCTTTTGCATAGTTTGCCAATAGTATCCCATACGAAGCAATCTATGAACCAAGGATTTGCCCCCAAAATGCCCCCCACAGGCACCTGAATGTGCCTCTTCAAGAGCAACAGGGATTTCCAGCTTGTTAAGACAATGAAGGAGAAGACCATCATAACCCCTTCGATAAAGGACATTAGAAAGGATGATATACCTAGCAGACAGCTTGCGGATTCTAGCCCTAGTGTTCCTATTAGCAGAATCAGGAAAGGTACCATCGGTCAAATATCTTATGATATGTGAGAACCATTCATCTGAATCTACAAAGTCACAACATGTTACCAGACTAGAATCATCTTCAATAGCTGGAGAAGTAAGATTGTGAATAACGAAATTAAGATCGACCATAGGGTCCTCTAAAGATACTAGAGAAGCCACACATGCCATTGCATCCGCATGTCGATTATCTTTTCGAGGAATGGGTTCCATGGTATAAGAATCAAAATTTTGTAATAAAGAGATAGCAAGGTCTTTATATTGTGATAATTTGTCTTGTTTTGCTTGATACATTCCTGTTACTTGTCTTATAATCAATTGTGAATCTCCATAGATATGTATGTGTTTTATATTCAGAGCTAAGGCTACTTTTATTCCCTCTATAAGAGCCTCATACTCAGCAATGTTATTGGTACACAGGAAATTTAGACGATATGATAAGGGAATAGGTTTCTTTGTAGGAGAAACTAGAACAACACCTGCCCCCGATCTCGTACGACTCTTAGAGCCATCAAAGTATAGCTCCCAAGTTTCATCTTTCTCAATAGAAAGAATGAAGTCATCAGGAAAGGACTCAGGGTTAGGGAAGGAGAAAGGCGAAGGGGGCTCAACTAAGTGATCGGTCAACGCTTGTCCTTTAATTGCTCTTTGTGAAACAAATTTAAGGTCAAATTCAGTTAACATCATAACCCACTTAGCTAGACGTCCTGATAAATCAGTTTTAGAGAAAAGATGCTTCAAAGGATCAAACTTAACCATGATGTGGACTTCTGAATTTAAAAGATAATGTCTCAATTTCTGAGTCGCAAACACCACGGCCAAGCATTGTCTTTCTATCGCAGAATATCGGGTCTCATAATCGAGTAAGGTACGACTTATGTAATAAACCAGACATTCCTTTCCATCTTTATCATGTTGTGCTAACAATGCTGCGAGAGCATGAGAAGAAGCAGCCGTATACAGAAGAAAGGGTTTAGAAGGTTCGGCAGGTTGAAGAATGGGAGGACTAGCCAAATACACTTTTAAATCTTCAAATGCTTGCTGACAATCCTCATTCCATTGAAAAGTGATATCCTTTTTAAGAAGTTGAGTAAAAGGAAAGGTACGATCTGCAAGTTGAGACACGAACCTACGAATAGCTTGAATCTTTCCTTGTAAGCTTTTAAGTTGAGAGACATTTCGAGGAGGTGGCATGTTAACAATAGCATCTATTTTCTTAGTGTCCACCTCAATCCCACGATGTGAAACTATGAACCCTAATAGTTTTCCACTATCCACACCAAAAACACATTTTCGGGGATTCAAGCGCATGTGATATTTACGAATTCTTTCAAAGATTTGACGGAGGATTTTAACATGATCCATGCGAAGAAAGGATTTAGCTAAAATATCATCAACATAATCCTCTAAAATCTTATGCATATAATCATGAAAGATAAGGGTCATCGCTTGTTGATAAGTTGCACCGGCGTTTTTAAGTCCAAAAGGCATCATTATCCAACAAAACGTACCCCAAGGAGTGGTGAAAGCGGTTTTGTATTGATCTTGAGGGTTTATGAAAATTTGATTGTAGCCTGAAAAACCATCCATGAAGGATAACAAGGCATGTCCTGCCGTAGAATCAACTATCATGTCAATGTTTGGAAGAGGGAAATCATCTTTTAAAGAAGCCTTATTTAGATCCCGAAAGTCGGTACACATTCTTCTTTTGTTATCTGGTTTAGCCACAGCGACAATATTTGAAATCCATGGGGAATAGTCAATAGGGCGGATAAATCTAGCCTCCAATAATTTTTCAATCTCAGCCTTAACAAGCAGAGCCACCTTAGGATTCATTTTTTGAATCTTTTGTTTCACGGGCTTAGCATCAGGAACTAAGACAATATTATGAGTAACAATCTTAGGATCTATACCAGGCATGTCAGAATATGTCCAAGCAAAGATCTCAGGGAATTCATGCAATAATTCTTCATATTGTTTTTGTTCCTCTTCATCCAAACATTTCCCAATTTTAATAACTTTCTCTTTGTTGCAAGGATCCATCTTAACATCAGTGGTGTCACTTGTGAGAAGATTACTTTGTTGAGGAGTATCCTTTAACTGAGGAAATTCTTTCACAATCTTATCGTTATCAATCTCTTTTCCAAAATAGGCTTCAGTGTTTAAACAATAAGGGAGTCCCCTATTGTGATGATAACGAGGAAGAGTGTCATAGGCTCCCAAGAACTCAGCTAAAGCATCATCGGTAGGGAAGATATCCAGAGCACAATCACCCGAAGAATCCTCATCAATATACTCAGGGTGTTGTATTGATAAAGATGTAGAGATAGCATTAACACTAATGCATGGTCTTTTAGAAGCTTTAGTACATCTGCAGGGATTATAGCCAAGTCCAAAGGCATAATGTTGAAAATTAGTCTCTAGAGGAACTCTTATCCCTTGTTCATTAGCACAACAACCTTTTCCATGATACCCATGCTTAGCAAAAATGCGAAAACCACGACCATAACCATCAGCCATTTTAGGAAGGGAAGGTGGTTTTTCATAAGACAAAGAATCAAACTCTTCATAATTATAGATGTGAGGAGAAGAAGTTTGAGAAGCAGCCACAAAATTATTACTCATAGATTCAGGTAAGGTTGATTGATTTTTAGCTTCTTCTTTATTTTCAACTTTGTGATTTTCAGCCTCTTCCTTCTTTTCAACTTTAAGCTCTCTAGAAGGAACCTTATATTCACCTACAAAGGTAGGGTTAAAATCAAGAGATCCCCAATCATCTTCTGCGAGAACCTTCTCAGGATCAAAATCCTTTTTATGTGTAGTTTCAAGTCGAGAAGGATCTTCTTCAGGAGTTCCAGATTCATCCAAAGGATTTTGATCATCGGAGAGCGAAGACTCATCGATAGGTTTCTTGTTTAAAGAGTCATCACTAGACGAGGATGGCTTAGAAGAATCTCCTTTGGAATTAGATGTTTGTAGACAAGCTTGAAAATTAGTATCTCCTATCAAAGTATATGTCTTATTATTATAAACGAATTTAACTTGTCTATGTAATGTAGAGGGGACAGCTTGCATGCTGTGAATCCAAGGCCTCCCTAATAACAAGTTGTATGTTAAATTTCCTGGCATAACATGGATAGGAGTAGGCAAAGTAACAGGTCCCACTGTGAGAGGTAAGGTGATGATACCCAATGAAGTCTTAGCCACATTGTCAAAGCCACGAATGGGATGAGAGTTAGGCTCAATAAGAGATGTATCCACATTCATCTTATGCAATAGATTAATGCTACACACATTAAGGCCAGAGCCATTATCTACTAGTGTTCGTCTTATAGCAGTGTCTTTCATGACAACCACAATCATCAAGGGATCATATTGTTGTTGAATTTCACTAGTAGGCAACTCATCTTGGGTAAACACAATTTGAGCTTTAGGATTCATCACAGAGTTAACAAAAGATGCTATATTACTAGATGTATTCAGTGGAGGAACATTCAAATCTTTCAAAGCATCTTGTAACATTCCATGATGAGCGGAAGAAGTTTGAATCAAATCCCAAAGGGATATCTTAGCAGGGGTAGCTTTAAGTTGTTCTATGAGATCATATTCCTTACCCATAACTTGCGAAATATGGGGAGCTTGAGGAAGAATTGGTTGAGGATTAGGAAGAGAGACTGGAATAACAGGAGGAGGATTAGGTTGCCTATTATTTCTGGTATGATAAGTATGGGCAACCGCATGATAACTCTCTCTAGTTATTTGCTTAGCATAATTGTAAGGACTTATAGGTTTTCTTCCTTGTACGGTGATGATTGGTTTATTCGGGGTACGAAAGGAATCATGATCATACCTTCCTTGAACAATAAGGAGAGGTGATTTAGGAATTTGAAAGGTGGGAGAAGGATAAGCACCTTGGACTTCAAAGAGAGGCTTGTTATATTCATTCAAATTTATCATGTTAACCAATTTAGAGGTCTTGTTTTTGTTTATAGGTTTCGACAAAGCCACAAAGTCATCAAGAGCATCATCCAACAAAGCATGATCATATCGGTTAAAGGGTTTGTCTTTTGATTCAAAAGGAGACATCTCCTCATAGAGGGGATTATTGAAAACAACCATGTTACTAGATTCAGGGGAAGAGTGGATAGGAATGTATCCTTGAGAGGAATCATTCGACTTATCTTTCTCATCACACCTAAATGGCATAGTAACAAGGTTTATGAGTTTTTGGTAAAATGAAGGTTTAGCATCCTTAGGGTTTAAAAACTCATCTAAAGCTTCATCTAATTCATCTTGGCTATACTCATAATAAACATCAAAAGCACGAACATTTTGCAAATAAAAATCTGACATTTTGAAAAGATTGCATAAAATTTAAACACACAATGCAAACAAACACAATTTTTATTTTTTTCTCTTTTTCTTTTTAATGAAAAATGAAATGAAAACACACTAATCTAGATCTAGATCTAACAAATGCAATGCAAGAGGAAGCAATGATAGATTCACGTCGAGTTCACCAAAATGTGTAGGGGAAAAAGCGAGACTAGGTTAATATGCCCTAATCCTACCTTTTGACACACATTACGGAATACGAAAGAGCCTAGAGATATCGCACAATTGGCTACTTCTTTTAGTGAAAGAGAGAGCCATGGGATATCTATTAGGATTCCTATTCCCTTGTTGAAATTGAAAGCTAAAACGATACAAGTTCAAACCCTAATCCCAAAATGCAAGTATGAACTAATAACAAGATTGCAGAATTGAGATTAAACAATGAACAGCTGTAAATACAAGGATGAGATAAGAATGCAAATGTGTACCCGAAGTCAAAATCTGACTGAAAATGTTCGGGACGGGAGCGCGGGCGCCACTGTCCTGAAAACTGCACCGGAAACAGCTGTTCTGCACTCTGAAACACTGTTGGGAGGTTGTTTGAAAACTGTCTGTCCGGAGCACCAGGGCGCCTAGCGCCTCTGTCCTAGGGACCAGGGCGCCCAGCACCCCTATCTTGGCAGGACCAGGGCGCCCAGCGCCCCTGTCCCAGTCGTCTGCTCTGCAATTTGACACAGAGTGCTGTCTCGACCTTCTTTCTCCGGATCTGTATCCCGCAACGTCGTCCGAATCCCGAAACCTGCAATGATATCTGAAAAAGGGGGAGGGGCGGCTATATAGGGTTTTGCCTTAGTCAAACCCCCGCTTCGGTGATTTCCACCTCCACGAATAGCCAAGTTGTTTTGTAAAATGTATTGTGTGTGCAGACCTAGTGTGTGTGCAAGGTCCAAAAATGCAAGAAAGCCAACTAGAGCAACCTAGAAAGTAAACCCTAATTGCTTGTAAATGATAATGCAAATGCTCCAAATCAAGATGCAATGTGATCTAAAGCATGAATAAATGATGTATCAAAGCTTATGCAAAGACATGAAAACAATACGAAATCATACCCAACCCTCAAGGGAGGAGTACAAGCCAATCTTCAGTTGGTAATCTCCTATTGTTCTTCAATGTCTTCCAAGCCCTAAGTGGATGAATGAATTTGATAGATGCATGGTAGAATGATGTTGAATGTTGTTGAAGTCCTCAAAGATCTTCTCTTTCGCTGCATATGAAGTTCATGGAAACAAAAATCGGATGCCTTCAAATGAAGAAAGAGAGCTCTTATGTAGGAAACCCTAGATCGTAAATTCGTATTTTGGCCGACCTAGAGATTGAATATCCCACCAATTTCTTGGGGTTAAGCTTTATTTTATGATTGGATCGTGCTCCCAAAATTTTGGGAAAAATGTCCGGGACCATGTGCACTCCGGGCACCACGGTCCCGACAACTTTTCACCAAATTTTCAGGGCCGTCGGATATGATGATTTTAGAGAGAATCCCGAAGTTACAGGTGATTTCGAGATGTTTTGACCCCGAAACCAAACCCCTAAGTTTGAAATAGGAATTAATTAGGGTTTTTGATTAAGTGATGTATTGGAGGAATAAAATGCGAAGGGCGCGCTTTAGTGAAAGGGCCCAACTTTATGATGTACAGAATGATGAAATAGGACCTTAGACCTAATTAATTTGATTAATTAAGTGCTTAAGGAGAAATGCAAAATGCACTAAGGCGGGTGCTAAACTAAGTGTGAAATTGTACCACCCTAGCGAGTGCGTACAATTTACGATGCTACAACAAGCACTATAGAAGAAGCAAAGGGGCTAGAACTAGGCCGAATGAAACCCATATCCAACAACTCATGAATAGTCTTCTCAATTTCATCCTTATAGGCTCTAGGATGATGATATGGGGTAGTAATCACTGGCTTCGCTCCATCCTCCATCTCTATACCATGCTCAAAACCTCTATCTGGAGGCACTCTAGAAGGTATGTCACCAAATACTCTCCCATGATGGTCCATCACTGACTGAATATCAACATGAAATACCCTACCATCCTGAGGTGTAGGTGTTTTGGACTTCACCAAATTGTGTGTAGCCCAAATCACATCATTATGTCTAATAATAGTCTCCATCCTATGAGAAGACACCTCCTTAGGTCCCCACCATCTAAAGCTGCCCTCAAGATAGTCTTCTTCCCCCTAGAAAGGAACTCTAACTGCATATGGTGGTGATCAATAATATAATGCCCAATACCCTGTAACCATTGCATGCCCAAGACCACATCATAATCCTCTAATGGAAGCACATAAAAATCATCGGTCAAAGTATAATTCCCCATCTGAATACTAAGTTGTGGAATCCGTTTAGTATAGCCCAAAACTGCACCATCTACCACCTTCACTCCAAAACCACCAAACTCCTCATACTGTAATCCATGCCTCTCCACTAACTTCTGATCAATAAAGTTATGCGTGGCACCTATGTCTACCAAGCTCATGACCCGCTTGCCCTTCAGTGTACCTTTCAACCAAAAGGCATGAAATTTAGGATAACTGGAGAGGGTAGCCATAGTTACTTTGGTTGTCACCAAAGGCTCAGGGGTATCTAACTCCACCTGTGTCTGCACCTACTCAACATCCTCCATACTATCCTCAGTGTCAATGTCAGGTACCTCCTCATCCCCTAACTCATATGTCACCTCAATCAAATGAACCTTTCCTTTACCCATACAACGGTGTCATGGTTCCCAAGGTTCCTTGCAGGAAAAGCATAATTTTTTCCTTCTTAATTCATTCCTCATCTCCTGATTCATCCAAGGGGGTCTAGATGATGACCCTCCTTTATTCTGTGAAGTATTAGCCTTCTGTACAGGTTGAGAGTCCCTAAATGGCTTCTTATCTGCTTGATAAGAAGTAGGAATGATATCCAGTCTCAATGTAACATCAATGGCCTCCTTAAGAGTGGTCGGCTGGAAAGCATGTACCAATCCCTTAAGTCTATCCTACAATCCCTCAATAAATAACATCACACTCCTCCTCTAGGAAAAATTAGGTACCATAACCGCAATACACTGGAACTCATTAATATAAGCTTCTGCATGCCCAATATGTCTAAGATGTGCCAACTCTCTATAGTAGAGCTCTATATCCTTAAGATCAAACCATGTAATGAGTCGTTTAGTGAACTCGGCATAGGAATGTACCAAGGCGTGATCCTGGGTGACCAATCCATGGTGCCACCAATCATAGACAATCCCATCTAAATGCAACACAACAAACTGAATAGCCTCATGCTTAGGCATGGGCCTCAAGGATAGATATATGTCCAACTTATGCACCCAAGCTCGTGCACTCGTATCACCAGAGCCATCATATGTAGCCAATGTGATCTTCCTAGAAGCTCTATTGAGGTCATAGTTCTACTGTTGTGGTGGTCTATAACCGCGATCTCCTCTGAACCTAGCTGTATCTCTATGATGTGCACAATACTAGGGAAGAGGGAAAACATCCCTAACCTCTAGGGGTAGGGCTCTCCACTCAGCTGTGGCTACCAAAACTAACTCCTAGAACCCAACCTCTAGTGGATCTACCTGTTGGTTGTTCACCTGGTACAAACTAAGGAAGTAAAGGTCTATTCATAGCAGGTGTATGATGGCATTCCCATCGAGAGGAATGAAGGGAGTTCCCAACTAATGAATGGGACTGATGGCTATGCTGATTGCCTGCCACTGAAACTAATATTCTCCACCCATGTCTGCCCCTATGTCTATCCAACTCAATTCGTGCCAAGGTTTCCTGTAATTTGTCAAGTGTTTGGACTATCCTGGGCTATGTAGTGATGAGGGTTCTCATCATCACCCATTCTTCATCCTCAATTCGGTTCTGTCTAGCACCCCCTTGTCCATCTGCCATGTTGGGTACATGTTCAATTCCACTCTCATGCTCCTGTTGAGCTACCTTGCATGTATAATACCTGTGTATCTCCTCTCTACCTAGATGCATAGAATAAAATGTAACCCTAGTGTGAAAATTCCACACAAACCCTACAGGCTGGCAGGATGATAGCTCTAATACCACTAAAGATCCCTGATGGATCCCCTTGCTGATCTGCTATAGTTTTTAAATTAATAAACTATATTTTCCTGTGTTTCCTTTAACGGTTTTAGAGAATAGACATAAGTTGCAGAAGGTTTGTTTATTTTTGTGTTTTTGATAGTTTTTTAGCAAGTAATAATTGAAGAACAAGTACATGAAAAGAGTAGTGGAAATAAATGTTCATACACAGCGAAATCAGAATCGTACCAAGTAGATTTCTGATTATTTGAATCAAATAGTTATCCAGATAGTGATTCCAAACAATTCCAGGAAGATTACAATAACAATGATTCCAACCTAGATAAAGAGTGAATACTACAATCAAGAATGAAGCTGCTACAAATGTCCAATGCTCTTACATAGCTCCATGTGGGAAGAGAAATGGCTGCAAGGTACAACCATATGGCTGTTAGGTGATGCCAAGCTGGAAACCCCAACCTCCATGCTAAACCTTAACTCCATCCACTGAATCCTCTAGAAAAATGTCGTACCAACTCCAAGGCACTGAAACTGAATGCTAGAACCAATAACTACTATGTTGGGGGCTACATCCTAGATAGGCAAGACCCTGGGGTTTTCATCCCAGATGCTGAATCGCTCTCTAGAGCAAATTCTCCAAATCAAAGATGAAAATGTGTTAAAGATACCAAGAATTAGGTCTCAATTTCCTTATAACACCTTCCCACTTAGCTCGAACCCTAAAAGTGACTCAATGTGGAGTTTAGGGTTAAAATGTTATATTTCTCATTTTAAGTTGCCAAGTGCATAGAAAAATGACCCTTTTTCAAATATAAAGAAATCCGTTCACCAAAAGGATCTGAGTCAAAAGAGAAATATTTAGAAAAGTCCAAGACCTTTCCAACGAGATATTACACCAAGGGATACACATCCAGATGAGGCCAAAAACCCCTTATTACACCAAAATGGCTATAAACATAGCCTTATTTAAATAATAAACGCTAAATTAGGAAACATTAAAAATATAACACAAATAGCTGCAAAATGCTCAAATGACACTACAAACCAGAAAGTCAACCTGCCACCTATCTGTGACTGAAGTCAAAAATCAAGGATCCACTGGCAATCTCATCCCTAAAATCTAGGGATGCTCCTAGAAACTAGGAAACAAACCCAAGTCCTCTGAAACTAAACCCAAGGAATAATCTCAAGGAGACCCAACCCTAGGTATGGTCATAACCTCCTAAATAGTAGGGATATCCTCCATAAACATAGGAACTGCCTCCTAAAAATAAGGAACTAGTCCAAACTAATCAACTACTACCAGAACACCAAGTCCCAAACACTATATAACCACACTGAGTCTCTATCCATCACTGTCAGCCTACAAGACCCCATAATAAGCTGACTCACATTTCTCTGCTAAACATAGCTAAAGAGGGGACATGACATCTATCTCACTCTTTAGTTGTGATTATAATGTAAACTTCACACTCACATGTTATTGGTCAACTATGAGTTAAGGTCTAATCTCTATGAAAGTTTTTTTTTAACTATAATATTTATTTTGGGTCATAAGATCCCAAAAGATCGTAATATTTCATATCATTTCCATAGACAATTAGATATGTTCTACTAAAAATCTATATTTTAACTCTTCTCCTTAGGAATATGACCATATAATTCACAACCATATATTCAAACATAATTAAGTGAGGCCTTTCAATCCATCCAAACCTCAAAATATTTTTATCTAGAAGTGTTAATAAAGGAAACCTATCAATTGAATGTAATGTGGTTCTAACTACCTTTTCCTAAAAATTATATTCCAAATTAGTTTATTTGAGAAAACTTGTCACTTATCCATCAATTACCTATCAATTACTTATTTGTATCTCCATAAGAACCTGGAAATTATTTAACCAACTCAAGATCTAGGATTCATGCTAAAGAAAATAGATCCAAGTCATATTGGATAAATCATTAATAAAAATATAATACAAGGGTTTCTCTAGTGAATGTACATCTTCACATGAACAAACACATCACTATGAATAAAATCTAAAATCCCATGAAACTTATTTGAATTCAAGTAAAAGTAAACATGATTTATTTTTCCATAATTTTATAATCTTCACACAAAGACAATGTCAAAATAAAAATTAACCAAAATCTCCACAAGGTTTTTTTTAACAATCCTAGGAGCTTTATTGCTAATGTGGTTCATGTAACTATGCCACAACATAGCTTTCTTAGCTAGAAACTTACTTTCTAATTTGACAAAATATTTGGGAACCCATATCACATTTGTCCTTGCTCAGAGTCCTAATGTTGTTGGTCACTTTCCTAAAAGTAACCATCAACCTAGAGACCTTGGGGAGATTATTAAATGTCCTTAAAAAAGATAGATTAATTTTACAATCTTTAATTGTCTATTATGAAGAAACATCAATATATATACCCATGGAAATTAAACCATATAACTCAACTAATATAAAATTACTAGCTCACATACCACCATTAATACTAGCAACATGGATGTCAACAAAGATAATAAAGGATTGTTTAATGTGGAGGGGTGATATGTATCCATTCCTAGTGGTTGAAGAAACTCGATCTATTTAATAACTAGTTACTACTAATGTAAAGATTCATTCCTTAAAGAATGTACAACCAGAAAAATAAGTCTCTACATGATTAATATAATAATTTTTGAAAATTAAAAAGGAAGGGTTTAAGGTTACTACAATGGTCACCGTGATTATAATTTTTTGAGTTTAACTAAAACACAAAGATCATGACACAATAAAATAGGGGCTTAGTATATGAATATAAGTGAAAAAATTAGTTACCAGTGCATGATAATCTAAGTAATTTAATGAGGGCTATTTAATCAATATTTTTAGGTTAATTTTAAAAAAATTAGGGCACAAAACCATATGAAGAGCTAGAAAAATACAAATTAGGGATCGACTGTTAATAGTCCCATGAATAAGTTCAAAATAAGCTTCAAAATATTACCTTAGGTTAGAATAAAAAATAGAAGTCAACATTGAAGTTGATTTAACTTTCTTTGAAGAAGCTAAAATGAATGATGTGTAGAGAAAAATAATGAAAAACTATATGATATTTTATTGAAGAATAAAATTTGGAAGTTAGTGGATCGTCCAGCTCATATTAAACATTTTGGTTGCAAGCGAGTCTTTCAAAAATAAGGAATTAACTATGAAAAAAACACATATAATTGCAACAAAGTGGAATACCTTTCATACTTCATTTGTTTAGGTAGCACAAAATGGGTGAAAATCCCATCCTACAAACCTAAAGACTACATTTTTTAATGTTGTTCTCAAAGAAATGGTATATGCATTTCAATGAGAAGGTTTCATTGTAATTATTTAAGAATTAAGGTGTACAAATTGATGAAATAAATGTATATGCTTTGAAACAAGTCCTAAAAGCTTGGTATGAAAACCTCACATAGCGCCTCTTGAAGATGAATTTTAAGATAATAGAATTTGATACTTATATATTGCTTCTATATTTGAATCATATATTCCTAACTATTAACAATGAAAAGTGTATAACAGAAATAAAACTAGAATTGAAAGGATGTGAAATGACAAATTTACAATCCCTTAATAACTATTTAGATTTTGAAGCGATTCAAAATTCTAAGTATATTTTCATCACACAAAAACTAAAATATTGGTGAAGCTTGAACAAATAACAATAGACTCTAAACTTCTAAATAATCTTATGAAGAAAAAAATTAAATAGAAATCAATTGATACTACAATGTTTGTAGAAACAATTAACAATTAATACAAATATCTTGTTGGAGACTTACTTTTCTTTTGTTGTTGGAGTCCTCTCCAGATTTTTTCAACCTAGACAAAATCATTAGCTCTTTGATACCACAGGCACAATAATTTAAAATGAGATAGATCTACTTTAGGTTTCCAAATGAATCTAGATCAGTGGTTATCTCCTGTAAGTCAAAGAAGCAATCACATCTAGCTCTTTCAATAGTAGTAGGTAAAGGGCATATGAACCACTAGATGAATTTACCACGAAACACCTGAAAAGCAATTTACAGGTGTCTAACCCGAGTAGTTCATCTCACAAATTCATCAAAGAGAATGGGATATGTATTTGCCACTCAAACATTTTACTGGATCTAACCTGCATAAAAACCTATATGCCCAGTGCCGTATACATATGACAACCTGCAGAAGAGTGCATGCGAGTGTGAATTATAAACTCAATTATCCATGGAAAGGAGGCAACAGCAGCCAAACCTATTGAGCATACTCTTCGAACACCTCGAGCATAACTCCATCATCACGGATACTCTGCAGATATAAACCTTCCACGGAGGATTCGTAGACACCACGGTCCATGAGAAAAGCAAAGTAGAAAACTGACATTATTCTGTAGTCCAGGAATCTGAAGCTATACATCAAGAAGGAAGACCTAGTCTAGAATTCCCCAGAAACTCATTCCCCTTCGCACAGCTTTAGTTGAGTTGTACATATTGCGCATACAGACAGCAATATATAGCCAAACTGCTATCCAAAATAAGACTATAAAATAATGGATATCTTTAAACAGTATATTTAATAATTTTCCAATAGTATTTATCTATTTGAATGATTTTATATGAATCGTTTATACAAATCAAATTCACAATTTTTTTGATTTATTCAAGTAGAATTTTAGAATTTTTCTATTTGAATGATTTTATATGAGTTCATTTCCCCTCTCATAGACGTTCAGCAGAGAGCATCCAGATAGATTACATAGGATCCAATAACCCTATAATGAATAAATCTGGCTTCATCCTGCTCTCTATTTCAGATTCTTTTTTGATACTATCTATATTATGTACATATTATTTTTTTCTATTAATATAAAATTATGAGTTCTCGCTTTACTTTAATAAAAAAAGAATGAATAAATCTGAATTCATCATGTCAATCCTTGTTCTGGATAGTGGGGTAAATGACAGCATGTAAATTCCTGACATAATTTTGTCCTTCAACAAACTGGAGCTGCGCTCGCAAGTTGCAAAAAATTCTTATAAAAACAGCATTAGCGGGCAATTGATCATGAAGGACTGCCGATAAGTTGGCTATCTGGAGAGAGCGAGGTTGGAGAGGACGGCTCGGGGACTGAGGCAACGCGATATTTGAAAACATTGCCAAACAACGGATTTTCGAAATGAAATTGATTAAACTTGCCTGTACGTGTATGCGACGACATTGTCAAGTGGGGAAGTACCAAGAAGCGTAACTTTCCAGGACCAACCTGCATGTTTAGAGCAGGAAGCATAGAGAAAAGGGAAAACCATAACTTGAGGGCATTGTGTTGAATACGAAGTGCAGAGAAACAATCTACAGAAACAGAATTAAAGATGCAAGACAAAACAAAAGTGAACACAGAAACCAGATTTATGTGGTTGATCAAATTGGCTACATTCACAGGTAGCAGGGGAATTTCTGTTATTAATATTTCAGTTTTTGGTTTACACATTAAGCAGCAAAGTATACTGATATATTAAACATTACACTATCTACAACTATATAAATCTAGAAAGAAGTCAAAGAGACAATCAAAAGAGGGGAAATGATAAGGAACTGAAGGGGCAACCGCTGGACTTCATTTTCCAACACTGTCCCATTTGAAGTCCAACCACTACTTCAATCACTCAGAGATGTTCCCTCACTTCAGTCTAATTATCACATCTTAACAATGCTTAAGAGAAGCTTGACCTTTGAAACTATCTTTGTCAATGCATCAACTGGATTCACATTGTATGGATCTTCTCTACTTTTAGTTTTTCATCTTTAATTACACTTCGGATGAAGTGATATCATAGCGCAATATGCTTGGTTTGATTGTGAAAAGGTGCATTCTTGACCAAGTGAATAGTGTTGTTACTATCACAAAATAGAGTGAGGACATGTTTGCATCCCATTTCACCCATAATCATTGCAACCATGTCATTTCCTTAGCACCTTCACTGTATTCGGCTTCAGTAGTGGAGAGTGCAACAACTTATTGCAATCTACAAACCCAAGTAATTAATTCCCCGACAAATGTAAGAATATAACCAGTAGTTGATCTCCATTTGTCCAAATCATAGGCCATAACGAAATCAATGAGACCTTGAAATTGCGCATTGCTCCCTCCAACACACAAAACATAATATAAAGTGCCTTTCAAATACTGTAAGATCCACTTAACCGCTTGGTAATGAGTTTTATGTGGATTGCTTATAAATCTGTTCACTACTCCCATTGCATGGGCTATCACAGGTTGAGTGCAAACCATGGTGTACATGAGACTCTCAATAGCTAATGAATCTTTGATGTATTGTTGGTCTTCGTGTGTCTTGGAACACATTTTTAACAAAAGTGTTCAACAAGTGGTGTGCTTACAACCTTAGCACCCTTATGTTAAATCTATTCAAGACCTTATTATTGTATTTCTCTTGTGACAATCAGATCTCTTCTTTTGTCTATCCTGAATTATGGTCATACCAGGAATCCTCTTCACTACCCTCAAATCCTTCATTGCAAACTTGTGAGCTAATTGTGTTCCAAATCATGAACAACTAACATATCATCAACATATAGCAGTAATAAAACAAATTCACCATTGTCCAACACCTTGTAGTAGACACACGAATTAGATTCACATCTGGTGAAGTTCTACTGAGCCATGAAGAAATATTTGAAGTACCGCTGCCATGACAAGCTTCTCCTCAATCTACAATACAAATTCTATTACCCTTCTTTCTCAAAACATTAACGTTCCTACACATATAATTCCTCTTGTATGTCACCATGGAGAAATACAGTCTTAACATTAATTTGCTCTAGTTCATAGTCATATATTGCTGCCAATCCCAAGACGGCTCGAATGGCAACAATATTCACAACCAGTGAGAAAATTTCATTAAAATATATCCCCTTTTACTGGTCATATCTTTTCATCACCAAACTAGCCCAATATTATTTATTGCCTCACTTTTCTTCATTCAATTTGTACACCCATCGATTCTTCAATGATCCTGCAACTCAATGTTAATCCAATGCGACTCGAGGAGCATGCGCGACATATGCGAGGAGTTCAAATTTGAATTCAGTGTCCCTTAATACCCCTACGAATTACTCACCCCTGTTGACTGTAGTAGCTAATTGGTATTAATCACTGGTCACTGCCTGTGTATTACCATTATTTCTCTCCACATTGTTTAGCGACTGCAAATTTGATGTCCCTGGCATTGAATTTGGTAGCCAATTATACCAAGGCAAAGTCCAAGTATGTTGAAGTGAACTTTTTAACACCAAGTGTTGAGTGGAGTACGACCAAGGGTGGCAAGATTGAAAAGAGTGACGTTGGCAGTTGTTGCGACAGTTGCAACCCATGAGGAGGCCACATGAGGTGATTCACTTGCATAGAAAGCTGCAGTAGAGTAAAACCAGATGGAGGGTGCATAGGAGCATCTCCACCTACACCAAAGTCTGCAGACACATCCAAAGGAGGTTAGTCAAGATGTGTAGGCCGCGATAGATCAGACATGGGATACTCTTGTAGTACGTGCGGCTCTTGTACTAGCAGATACAAACATTGGGAAGTCCATGTCACAGTGGGCAGAGTAATGACTTGCATGTGTTGCAAGGGTCCCACTTGATTATGCATATTGGATGAGTTTTTAGAGTGCAGGTACGAGATATGGGGATGCAAATTGCCTCCAATTGCTGGTGCCTGTGAATTGCCATTAGTAATGTTTGATAAAGGCACATATTTCTTTGCTTGCATCTCTTGTGCGTGTAGACCTAAGAACGTGTTTTCATTAAATATGACATCCCAACTACGAACCCACAGTCTAAAATCATACTGATCCTCTTTATAGCAAACAAAAATGCATTTTTTTATTTGGCATCTAGTATCATTGTCCTCCTTGGGAATGTGAGCAAACACTATGCAACCAAAGATCCATAAGTGATTGTAGGAAATTCTTATTTTGAACTACTTTTTCTTTGGAATGTCAAAATTCAATTGAGATGAAGGCCCTTGATTAATCAAGTATACTACTGTGTTAACTTCCTCTATCAAAAATTCTTGACACAAGCCTACATTATCATATTCTCAGTTTTGTTCGAGATTGTTCAATTCAATTTTTCAACTACAGTATTTTCTTGAGGGGTGAATGGAACAATTTTAATATGTCGGATTTCATTATCTACACAATAGTTTTCAAAATTCAAATAGAAAAACTCTCTACCATTATCCATTTGTTAACACTTGATTTTATTGTTAGTCAGATTTTCAACAATATCTTTGAAAACACTTCTAATTTTCCTATTGAACATATAAAGCTAAAATTTATGAGTGCAACCATCAAGAAAAGTGACAAAATAATTTTCTCCTCCAATAGACTTACCATTGTAGGACCAAACATGTGCAAGTGCACAAGTTCCAAAGGTCATGTCTTCTTGTCATGTCTGGTTTTTGAAAAGTTGATCCCCATTTGTTTTTGATGTGGGAGAATTCAAGGGTGTAAGGTAATCCTACATCATCCAAAAATATTGTTATTTTAATTTTATGTTAAGGTTAGTTGTTGAAAAATAAATGCAAGCATGTATAGGTCTCCATATACCTAGGAAAGAGTCCAAGGGGAAATAGGAGGTAAAATTTATTTAATATTGTGGGCCTATGTTCAATGGAAATTATAATTTTCAAGAAGTGACACATTTTTTTGTATCATTTATAATACTAAAATCATAAAAATATCCATCTTGGTGTGGAAATGGGGAAGGAGAAGAGTCATGCACTCATATGTATTGAGTTGTTCCATAGAAAATAGGAAAGACACATATTTAGAAGGCAACTTTGGAAAATTGAAAAGACAACTCTTTGGAAGCCCAATTGGGGGAGTTCAAGAGTCATTTGTTAACTATGTGTTGCATTTATTGATTGCCATGTGTTGTTAATTAAGTGGGGGAGTAGGATTTCCAAAAGGCACAAGAATGGTATAAAAGAGATGCTTGGGATAGAAGTTATGTATTCAAAGTTGAGTTCTTCTCTTTAGAGACAAAGAGGAGTAGTTAAGGGATGTAGAAGAGTATCTTATATTTCTGGCTTGCAAAATTCATAAAGCCTCTAGCTTGCAAAATTTGTAAAGCCTAAGTGGCTAAAATTTTTTAATTAAATAATTTGTATATCATTTTATTGAAATAGAAGGCATGTTATTTATTGACATTTTCTAAGTTATTTTCTTTGTTATTCTATATATTAATATTGGCTGGAGTAATCTTTGGTTGAGTAACCCTTCATCTAGTGTAATAGAGAATGTGTTTGGGTGTGTATGGAGATTCCCTATCATCATCTTCCCATAAATACAATACTCACACAATTTCAAATAAATAGATTTGAAACCAAGAAGTTGATCTCCTTTTTCAAGTCGTTTCTTGCTCATATGCCCAAGCCTTGTTTGTCAAAGCTTTTTCCCATTTTCCATAACTACAATCGCAACTCCCACTTCATTGTGGCTCTCTAGCACATATAAAGTTCTCAATTTTCTTCCTCTTGCAACCACTAAGGCTCCTTTGGTCACCTTCCAAATGTTTAACAAAAAGTTGATGCTACATCCTTGAGTAACAAGTTGTCCCATAGAAATCAAAATCCTTCTATTTTAGGAACATGTCTCACATCCCACAACAATCACATATTTTTATTGTTTAATCTCAACATCACATCATCTTTCCCAATAATATTGCATGTTTCATTGTCACCAATGTTGACTCTGCCTTGTTTACCTTCTTGATAGTTTTTGGAAGTTTCCCAACATGAGGTTTAATGGAAAGAAGCATCATGAATCAACTATAATTTCACTTGTTGACATTACTAGAGCACCTTTATCTTGTTCATATGTGGTGTTAACTTCATTATCCATTGATTAGTTTTTCAATTTCTTCTATGACCAACAATTCTTCTTAATGCATCTTTTGACAAAAAACCAACAACCTTCATTTTTCCCTCTAAACTTAGATCTCTTTGTAGATTTTGATCTCCTTCTATTATTATTTCTCTCTTTCTTGAGGTCTCCTTCTATTTCCAAAATTTAAGGCATCACTCAATTATTTTTATTGATTTTCCTCCTCACGTCTTCAATAAGAAAAGTGTCTTCAAAATCATCAAATTTCAATATGCTTTTATCGAACACCAAATTAATGATTGTCATTACTTCTCCTTCACAACTATTTGATAGAGAGCACAAAAATAAGATGGCCTTGATTTTATCATCCAGATTTATGTTCATGTAAATCAATTGGCTAATTAATGCATTGAATTTGTTGAGGTGATTGGACATGTTACCTCATTCCTTCATCTTCAAATTATATAATTTTTTCATGATGAAAAATGTGTTTGAAGTAGAAACTTTTCATACATATTTAAAATTTTTTCCACAACCCTTTTCCAGTATTTTTTGTTGCAACATTAAATAAAAGATTAGTAGATTACTAAATAAAGAAAGGATTGTGGTTGCTCTTTCTTTATTATCCAATTTATCCCATTCCTCATCAGCCATAATTGTTGGCTTCTTGGATTTTCCTTTGATGTAAGAGAAGCTAGGGGTTTAAGGAAATCTTACATTGTCCAAAAAAGAGTTGTTACTTTAAATTTTAGTTAAGGTTAGGTTAATAAAAATAAATTCAAGTATCTATCGGTCTCCAAGTACTTAGGAAAGTGTCCAAGGGGCCATATAGATTGAAAATATTCAATATTTGTGGCCTATGTGTAAAGGCAATTGTAATTTTCAAGAAGGGACACCTTATATAACATTTATAACACTACTATCATAAAAATATCCTTCTAGGCATTATTACAAGGAAGGGGAAATTCATGCACTCACATTTATTGAATGATTACATAAAAAAAAAGATGCCTTTTTATGCACCCACATGTTAAATAAAAAAGACACCTCTTTAGGTGGTCTCTTGGGGAAGTTAAAGAGTCATATATTAGCTACATCTTGCATTTCTTGATTTTCATGTGTTTCTCTCTTAGAGGAGTTTTGATAATCTCAAGAGGGATAAGATAACTATAAATAGGGGGTTGGGATAGAGGTTTAGTCATCTAGAGTTGAGTTGATCATTGAGATTTGATCCCAAGTTGAGTGGGTCATCTAGAGTGGTGTTGATCATTCAAAGGTGAGTGATAATTTGAAGTTGAGAAGTTTTCTCCTTCATGTAAGAGTGGAGTTGTAGTTTTTCTTGCAATATTGGTAAAATCCCACAAGGCTAAGCATTGTAATTTCTAAATATTTATGTTTCTTTACATTGAAGTAATGATAAATTAATTATTTCTATTGTTGCAATTTCAATGCATTTTTTCTTTTAATGTTATGCATGAATCTTGGGTGTAATAACTGTCATATAGTTTGAAAGAGCAATGTTTTGGTTTTTTTAAGGTAGTCCCCTACATCAAGATTCCAGCACAATTGAGAAGTCTCTTTCAATAGATAATGATTCCATCTGCATCTTCCACATTCCAAAATTCTACCTTGATAATTTTTTAAATTCTTTATTTATTTGCTTCTTCCATATTTCCATAAATTCTTCTCAAATACCCAATCAAATTCTTCACCAAGCTATAATATCAATTGTTTAATGTGAAGTGTACATATAAAAAAATTACACAAATAGAATTAAAGATGTGTTACAAAACAAAAGAGAACATAGAACATCAGTTTTTGGTGGTTCATCATATTAACTACATCCACAGGGCATAATGAAATCTTTTTTATTAATATCTCTAGTTTTGGTTTTCATACACATCAACAAAGTATGCTAGAGATATTCTAATATATTGATCACTACATTATCCATAATTATATAAAGCTCCAAAGAAGTCAAAGAGATAATCAAAGGAGGGAAAATGATAAGGAGCTAAAGAGGCAACTAATGGATTTCATTATCCCACGTGGAATCAAATCCATATTGTATATTTTATGGTTTCATCTTTAGTACAAAAGGCATAAGATTGTTTGTAAAGAGGGGTGGGGGTGAGATGTCGGAATTCAATGTAATTAGTGATGGGTAGTCTGATGTCAAGGACTTTCCATGTAGTATGTAGGTATTGGTCATCAACTATCTTGGATTTCCAAATTTATAGGCTAAGATTGTTTCAGTATGAATTGTTTACTTACAAATCAAAATGCACCTTTGGTCTTACTCATTAATGAATTTTTAAAAAAATAGTACTATTCTAATTTTTAAATTATTTATTAATAAACATAATTAAAAGTACACTTTGTGATTCAAATTATCATTAGGGTGAGGTGATAATATGATTGATAGAAGTATCTCTCTACCTTGCATTTCTTTTAGGACATCTAGATGCAAATTGACCAATCTTATTACATGAAAAACATTTAAAAGGTGCTTTTCCTTCATACTTACTTCCAGTTGGTCCTTTAGGTACTCTTCTATCAAATAAGGCTTCAAGTTGCTCAAGTTCTTCATTTTCTTTCCTCATGTCTTCCAATTCTTTTGCATATAGGGATTTCCAATCACTTTTGCCAATAGATGTTGATGATGATGCATGAAAACCGGGTTCAGACTTTATAGCTCCAGAAAATCCAAATTCTTCAAGCTCAAAAGTAGATAATTTTCCAACCATAATGTCTCTGTTAACTGAAGTGTTTTCCATTGTTCTTAACTCATTAGTTTCAGTTTCCTTCATCTTGTAAGCCGGTGCAAGGGATCTCAAGACTTTTGAAACTATTTCATCTTCACTTAGAAATTGTCCACAACATTGAATTGCCATAACAATCTCATTTACTCTTTCCATAAACACAACAATTCTTTCATTATCTTCCATTTTCAAGTTTTCATATCTGACCCGGTAACCATCAAGTTTAGCAATTTTGACAGTAGGGTCACCTTCATTTAGAGTTTTCAATTTGTCCCACATAACCTTAGCCGATGATTTGTCGGTCAATCCCATAATCTGTTGATTAGTAAGTGCACAAAATAGGGCTTCTCTACCTCTACAATCATTTTCAATATTCTTATCCAGATCTGTAGGAGTAAGATTTCCAAATGCTTGATCATAAGGTGTGTATCATTTCTTAGTGATCTCCCAAATATCCTTGCCAAGAAATCTAAAATGAGTCTTCGTTCGAATTTTCCATATTCCATAATTTGTTGCATCATGCTTAGGGATTTCTCTTCTGAAAATAGTTGTTGATGGATTAGAAGTGTTAGTTGCCATAGGATCTACCTCAAGTGGTTAAGCTTCTACAAAAGAGGACCAAAGCTCTGATACCAATTTTTAGGATAGTCGGTGAACAACTGAGAGGGGGCGGTGTGAATCAGTTGTTAACATATTATAACTTTTAATCCATAATACAACCTTAAACAAATTAAGTACCGATAAAGTACATACAAATGCAGGTAGGAATAAATACCAATAAATAATACAACTTAAAAATTAACCAGATAATCAATGCCAAGCAACCATACCACATAACACCATGATTTGTATGTGGAAAACCCAGAAAGGGAAAAACCATGGTGGGAAGCCTACCCATAGTCATATGATACTTCTGCAGAAAGTATATGTTACAATGAGGGGCCTGCACTTGCAGGAAGGCACACTTCCTAGAGCATACAACTCATTACAAAAGAGTCTCACTGACTATAGAGAGGCTACAACCATGTCAAGATAAATGGACAATAATTCAATAGAGTGAACTACTAGAAATAGCATCTACCATGCCTAATTACAGTCCCGGTTAAGCTCAGTGTCTGAGGACTAAATCCTCTTCTCAATCCAATTCGATCACCAATTATTGACCATCTCCTCTACCTAAATGATATTACATTATTTGCACATTACATTCCTTGACCATTACCTTTTCTATAACCATGATACTTTACAAAGAGTTTCTACCTCTTATTTATACAAACCCTAGGGCCTAAACCAATTAGGTCGTCCACCTAAAAGATATTACAATAAGATTATTACATAATTTCATATTACAATGATATGCCACGTCATCTTAAGACCAAAACAATAATAATAAATCCATAAATCATCTTGAGGCATCCCGATAACGTGTAGAGTACACGTTAGCATGATATCCTTCCATAACCTAGATAGGTACCAGACCTATTATGGGTCCACCACACCAAAGCAATGTCTTCAAGCAGTTGAAGCATGATCAAAGAACATCTTCAGCATCCTAAAATCCATGAATAAGTTGCACCAACACCAACTATGCATCCTGTCACGATTCCTCAATGAAAGCTCTATTGGTAAAGCCTTAAACTAGTGCCGGTAAGGGTTTACCAGAGTGTATGATAGCATCTGATTACCAAGCCAGTACCAAATGACCAAAACAAGCTCATGGATCATATACCACATGAAATCAAACATACTTTACTGATCCAAACATGTCGGAAGTGTCCAAGAGATAGTCTCTTCTGCTGATAACACTTGATCTTCTATCGGCAACCAAAACTTGTATGTTGGTAACCAACCATAAAAGCTAGTGTTGACATCAATGACAAAACATAAATGCAACATATAATCAATTCATCCATAATGCCAACAACATGACCCCTTAGGACCACATATGACACCTAACAACACCACATGAGCCCTTAGGACAACATGGCAACCATTAGGACCATATGATGTCCTAATGGTTCATATGTTGCCCTAAGGGGTCATCTGGTGTCCTAACACCATGTGTGACCCCTTAGGACCTCATATGGAACCTAACGACACCACAGGACCCCTTAAGATAACATATCAACAATTAGGATCATATGATGTCCTAATGGTTCATATGTTGTCCTAAGGGGTCATGTGGTCTCCTAACACCATGTGTGATCCCTTAGGATGTCATACGACACCTAACAATACCACATGACCCCTTAGGACAACATAAAAACTATTAGGATGATATATAGTCCTAATGTTTCATATGTTGTCTTAAGGGGTCATGTGGTATCCTAGCACCATGTGTGACCTCTTAGGACCTCATACGATACCTAACAACACCACATGACCCCTTAGGACAACATCTGAACCATTAGGACCATATGGTGTCCTAATGGTTCATATGTTGTCCTAAGGGGTCATCTAGTGTCCTAACACCATGTGTGACCCCTTAGGACCTTAGAGGACACCTAATGACACCACATGATCCCTTAGGACAACATATGAACCATTAGGACTATATATGGTCCTAATGGTTCATATTTGTTCCTAAAGGTTCATGTGGTGTCCTAACACCATGCGTGACCCCTTAGGACCTCACATGATACCTAACAACACCACATGACCACTTAGGACAATATATGAACCATTAGGACCATATACAGTCCTAATGGTTCATATGTTGTCAAGGGGTCATCCGGTCTCCTAACACCATGTGTGACTCCTTCGGACCTCATACGATACCTAATGACACCACATGACACCTTAGGACAACATATGAATCATTAGGACCATATGATGTCCTAATGGTTAATATGTTGTCCTAAGGAGTCATGTGGTCTCCCAACACCATGTGTGACCCCTTAGGACATCATACGACACCTAAAAACACCAAATGACCTCTTAGGACAACATATGAACCATTAGAACCATATATAGTCCTAATACTTCATATGTTGTCCTAAGGGGTCATGTGGTGTCCTAACACCATGCATGACCCCTTAGGACCTCATACAACACCTAACAACACTACATGACCTCTTATGACAACATACGAACCATTAGGACCACATGATGTTGTAATGGTTCATATGTTGTCCTAACACCATGTGTGACCTGTTAGGATCTCATACGACACCTAATGACACTACATGAGCCATTACGGAAACATATGAACAATTAGGACCATATGATGTCCTAATAGTTCATATGTTGCCCTAAGGGGTCATGTAGTCTCCTAACACTGTGTGTGATCCCTTAGGATGTCATACACCTAACAATACCACATGACCCCTTATGACAACATATGAACCATTAGGACCATATATAGTCCTAATGGTTCATATATTGTCCTAAGGGGTCCTATGGTGTCCTAACACCATGTGTGACCCCTTAGGACCTCATAAGACACCTAACAACACCACATTACCCCTTAGGAAAACATATGAACCATTAGGACCATATGATGTCCTAATGGTTTATATGTTGTCCTAAGGGGTCATCTGATGTCCTGACACCATGCGTGACCCCTTAGGACCTCATACAACACCTAACAACACCACATGACCCCTTAGGACGATATATGAACCATTAGGACCATATGATGTTCTAATGGTTCCTATGTTGTCCTAAGGGGTCATTTGGTGTCCTAACACCATGTGTGACCCCTTAGGACCTCATATGACACCTAACGACGGCACATGACCCCTTAGGACAACATATGACCTCCATTGATTCAACTTGGGCTTCCTCCCTATGTTATTCAACTATAATATGTTCTTGAACGTCATTTGCCTTAGGTACTTCAGAACTTCCTTCTTGTTGAGCCCGTTTTGCACATAAAATATGACAATGTGTGTATATATAGTAAGATAAAGGTCCTAAAAAGATGACCTAAAAAAAGAGATCTAAAAAAGACAAGGGTTTAGAGAGAGAGAGAGAGAGAGAGAGGGAGAGAGAGACTTTTTAAAAGGAGAGAGAATATGATATCTAGTGATAAGAAGACTTAAGGGGAGAGAGAGAGGAGACCTAGAGATATAACTAAAATTAAAACTATCTATTTTTTTAATCCACCAAAATTTCAAATATATAAATTGCTAATCTAGAGAGAGGTCCTAGAAATGGACTTAAGGGGAGAGAGAGGGGTACTAAAAATAAATAAGAGAGAGAGCTCGGTTTGTAAGAAAACCAAATGGGACCCTAAGATGAAGGATCTGATAAGAGAACCACTTAGTGATATGTTGTAGTACTAACTTATTATAGGTTCAAGTATGTTAATGGTTTTTTTGTATGGGTAGTACCTCTAAGATGAGGAATGAGTTCAAAATTTCTATAGTGAATGAATTTGAAATGAAAGATCTAGGTATTATAAAATATTTTCTAGGGATGGAGGTTTATCAAAGTAAGGATGAAAATTTTATTTGTCAAACAAGTATGCAAAGGATATGTTGAAAAAATTCAATATGATTGATTGTGACGAGCATCATCTTCAAGTGCTCATGAGGTGGTGTAGAGTTAATGGTGCTAAAATATTTGATGAGACAACTTAAATAAAAGTATTCTTGGGAGTTTGATGTTTCTAACCCACACAAGATCTAGTAAATTACTTAATCGAGTGTGTTTGCAAGATATGTGATAAGGACAATAAAGCAACCTTTTATGTATGAGGGATTGTGAATGAAGGAAAATTGTTGGTGTAAATAAATATTCATTTTGGATATTATTACACTTACTTAAGTTAACTTAGGATAATGCATCTCTTCATAGTTTGGATTTGAGACACTTAGGGAAGTGTGCACTTGGGGATAGAGCTTGTAGGAGAAATTCTACCTTTTGTGGTCTTATTTTGCTGTTACACTCCACATTCGGTGGGTCATCCACCTCTTGTGGAATATTATATTATTTCTCCTACCTACTCTTAGTATTTCTTACCTACCCTTGTTTCTCATTGAGCCACATGTCATATTTGTGTGCTCATACATCCATATGGCCTTGCCTATATAAGCAAGCCTCTATTCATTGTATTGGTTAATCCAGTTGATCATTTTGCATATTGATGAGAATACAGTTTGTTCTTGTCATTCTATTGTCTCTTTTATGCTTTTCATTGTGCCCTTGATCTTGGCAAAATCCTACATGGTATCAGAGCTATTAGGGTTTCGTTGATCAGTTTTTGGAGACATCGTGGAAGGCTTCTACTTTCGGATTTGGGGATCTTCATTTTTTGGGGGGCATCATACAACGATTTGGACATCACCGTTGAATCTGGGAGGCCATTTCCATAAATTTCGACTATAAAGTCGACCTATTTTGGTGAGAAAATTTTTTTCCCCATTTTGGCTATTTTCATATGGATTTCGAAATTTTTTTACAAAAAAAAAAATTTCGAAAAATTGAAAAAATATTTAAAAAAAAAAAAAAAAACCAAAGCAAAAAAAAACTTTTTTTTTGCATTTTTTGGGGGGTCCGCAGAACCCCCCCCGGCTATCCAAGTGGTGCAGGGTTTGTAGGTACATACCTGTGCTATCCGAACAACGCCGTAGACTGTCGTACCTGACGTCACTGATTCCTATAGGGCCGCTCCGAACGCAGTCATGCTCCCTCCTACTGCCGCCTCATTTTTCCCCAGATGCCGACCCCGCCGGCCTCCGCCTCCCGCCCCGGCGACGCACAGCCTCCCGCCGCCGCCGATCTCCACCGTGACCCCGCCAGCCTCCGACTCCTGCCGTCGGCTAAAGACCTCTGGCAGCGCCATGCTAAAACCTAGTCAGCGTACAGACCCCGCCACGTGGCTTGAAAACAGCCCTCCGTACGGTCTGCATAGTCACCTGCACAATCAGCCATCCGTACAGTACGGATGCCCAGTCAGCAGGGAGGCGAACTTTTTACAATGGTCATATGGCCGTCAAATTTAACATAGTGACTTGCTAACATCAGCACCACATCAGCACTTTTTGAAATTTTTTTTGACCCCTCTCCATTGGGCTTTTTAGTTTTGCAGTCCAACTTTGAAAGGCCATATCTTGCTCATTTTTGCTCCTTTTTTGGTGAAATTTTTTTTGAAATGGCCTAAAATTTCATGATCTTCATAGTGGTGTGGTTATTTTCTGATTTTGGTGCATAGTTTTTTCGGAATTTTTGGATTCTCTCAGCTGTACCTATCCAATCCTCAATTCTGCAACTTCAAAGGCCTCGTTTGAGCTCATATAACCTCCTTTTCAGGTGCCATTTTTTTTGAAAGTGCTTATTTTTTTGTCTACTTTCAGAATCTATGATCAAGTTTCAGAGATTTTGAGTGGAAATTTTTATTTCAGATATTGGTCTTATTTGGCCTATTAGGTACTTGTAAATTGCTTGGATCTTAGTTAGATCTCTTGCATTATCAGTTTGAGACTCTTTTGGCCTTATTGAGGCAGTTGTAAAATTGTAAATTAGAAGTCCACTTTGCCATTTTTTGCAAGTGGCCCATTGTATACGCACTACTTATAAAGTGTCAAAATCATCACATTTGGGAGGGTTCTTTGATTGAGTGAATTTGGGGAGGTGTCTTGTGTGATTGTGCCTCTCTTTGTGCTCTTTCCATTCTTGTTGCAATGAGTCCTAACAAATTTCCATCTTTAACTCCACATAATTATGCATCATGGAAAATTAAAGTATGGAGTAAACTAATGGAAAAGGGTTTCACACACTACATAGATGGAACAATAATAGCACCACCTGATCCTAAGGCTGATCCAAATGCTCAATTAGAATGGCTCACAAAGAATTGCATGGCTCTTGGAACCTTACGCAAGTATGTATCAGATGACCTCATTTTCCACATTGAGAAGTGTAAAACAATCAAAGAGGCTTAGGATATGTTTCAAAAATTGTATGGACAAGTTGATGAAATCAAAGGCTATAAGATTGACAATGACCTCACCAACTTAGATCCCAAGAGTTTTGATACAATCCAAGATTATGTCACCAAAGCAAATGAGCTAAGAGCAAAGCTAAAGGATTGTGGAATTGACAAAAAGGATTCTCAATTGATATTCAACTTGTTGGATAAGCTAGCACCAGAATATGCAGCATTTGTATCTAGCTTCCAAACTCATCGTTTGACAGTAGGGAGTTCTTATGTTATGCCTTCATTTGATGCTTTCATAGAAATGTTGATATTGGAACAAACTAAGTTGTTGAACATGGGGTTTCTCAAGTCTTCAAAGTCCAAGGCTTTGGTAGCAAATCAAGGAAATCAAGGAAGTCAAGGCAAAGATTCCAACAAGAAGAAGAAGCACTCTAAGTCTAAGCCACACCAGGAAAAAGGACAATCATCCTCTCCATCAGAAGGTGATTTTACATGCTTTTCCAAGAAGGGGACACCACCTAAGAAGGATAAACCAACTTGTGCATATTGCAAAAAGTATGGTCATGATGAGCATCGATGCCATGCAAAACAAGTTGATGAGTTAACCAATCTTCTCAAGAAAAACAACATCAACTTGCCATCTGCCTACACAAAGAAGGATTCATCTCCTTCCTCTTCCTCACAGTCTAAGGGAAAAGGGCAAGCATTTGTGGCTAAAACAGGTTCTTCACAGCAATGGATACTTGACTCAGGTGCCTCATATCACATGGGTTCTACAAAGGAGTAGTTTTCTTCATTGGAACCATCAGAGGTACCTCACATTTACATAGGTGATGACACACAAGTAGAGGTTGAAGGAAAAGGTTTAGTTGACATGGATAATGGAACAATTGAGAATGTTCTCTATGTTCCTAACTTGTCTACTAACCTTCTCTCCATCTACCAAATCACTCGCTATGGGAATGGGAAAAGGGTTGAGTTTACACTAGATTCAGTTGTGGTAAAGGAACATGATGATGATGCCTTGGTAGCAGTGGGACAAGTCAATGACAACTCAAGGCTTTATTCATTCTCCCACTTTGTGCCAAGTTCACCTTCTAGGGCCTTGCTTACTCATTCAAATTCAGAAAGTAAGCTATGGCATGAGCAGTTTGGTCACCTCAACTACCGCTATCTTTAGCAACTAAGCACTAAAGACATGGTCACAGGTCTACCTCGAATCAGTTTTTCAGAGGGTGTATGTTTAGGTTGTTCCATGGGCAAGTGTCCCGAAGAAAAGTTTGATAAAGGGAAAACTTGGAGAGCTTTGGAAGTTCTTCAACTTGTTCACAGTGATGTAGCAAGTCCATTTCCAGCACCTTCATTTAGCAAGGCCTGCTATGTCCTTACCTTCATTGATGACTACTCCCGCTTCACTTGGGTCTACTTTCTTATTCATAAGA